>NC_031495.1:55288844-55347416 GCF_000237925.1 Schistosoma mansoni
CACAAGCAAGTGGCTATCGAGGAACTCAGTGGCTGGGTGGATAACGCGACGGCGTTTGAAGCGAGGGTACTGGGTTTGAGTCCCAGAGTGAACATTAACTCTGAGATGCAGGTACATCCAGCTGACGAGTCCCAAATAGTACTAAACGCGCGTCAAACTGGATTCCACTGCTAGCCACTATCCATCTCTGCTTACTATGACATGAATTGTTTTAAAAAAATTGAACTGGTGATTCATTTATGGACTAAACCAGTTATTTAGAAATCTGACTTCAATATAATGTACAAGATTGGTTCTATCTTTGTCTTCTCTACCAGCTAACTGGGGTGAGAAGCCCAAGTTTATGCAGGAACGTTTCTTGATAGAGACCGGAATAATGAAATCACAATCAAGTTAATTCATTTTTATGTATGAATTAATTCAATGATTATTAAGTGCAAAATTTTATCAAACTTAGTGACTGTCACTTTGTACAAAATCATAATAAATTTATGGATACTATGAAGATATCTCAAAATCTATTAACTAACTTCATTCTGAATGACCTAATACGATTGCAAGTTCACTGAAAGTCGATTAACCAAATTCATTCTGAACAATTTTCTACAATGAAAATCCTTTATGAGTTAACTGAACTAGAATCATTTGATATCGGTGCACGAATTTTAAGATTAATTTTCTCCCTCATACGCTGTATTTGGGGATTTCACATTTCCAACAACTAAACGTGAAGTAAATCCACCACACTATCATAGTGTAATTTAAGGTTTGTGTTATATTTTGTGACCTGCAAATACATCAGTTCGTAATACTGTTTGTTTCTGAATGTATTACAGTGTTAATACCTGAAAAACAGCCCCTACTTAAAGGTCTTGCCGAACCAGACAGTTCTATATCCTGGCTTGTCACCATAAACATTCGGTTTCACAACGTGTATGCTACGTTTTGTATCCTACTAATTTGGTAAAGCTGATCTATGGTAAGGGAAAGCCAATGAGGAATGTGTAAATAATTCCAAGGTCTTAGAGCAAAATTCTTTAATTAGCATGTCGTCTGCCGATAATAAAAGGATAATCTCACGGAGTTACCCATTGGTTGTATTGTGAATAATTAGACTCATTATCACAAGATACTTGAGTTTAGGGTCAGAAATAAAATCCGAACTTTGGGGTTAAGATGTAGAGTTCAAAGTCATGCGTTAGGATTGTAATTAGGACTAAAGTGTTGAGTTAGAAGTTAGGGTTTATGATTAGGACGTATAGTTTTTAATATAGAGTTAGATTAGAATATTAAGGTTAGGATTTAAGGTGGATACAGTCTAATCTTGATATCAGATGTCAATTCTTGAATCGTAAACGCAAACTCTGCCTCCTACTCCTAAACCTAAATTCTAGTCATAAATCATCCATCTATATTTGCTGTATTCTGATTCGTTGAATATGCTAAGAGTTTATCAAGATCCCTCAAAGGTCCGCTATGTCTCGCCCTTACAGTTCAGCTTCATCGATTAATTTAGCTTCAACCAGTTTGGTTAATTATTATTATTCTTACTTTTCAGACGTCTGAACGTGTCCACTTAGATGCACAACTTTACAATTGGAATGGATGGTATTTTTTCTGTATGGGTCAATTATTATCAATTTTCAATGGTTTCGCTTTTATTACAATACAATTACAACCAGAAGATGGCGGTCTGCGTGTACTGTGTATTCATAATTCTGCACATAGAAACAATCCAGTACCAATTCAGTTACATCCCGGTGAAAATCCCTTTTCACGTCCTAGTAAGTCTAATTAATTCATTGAACAATACTTTCAACGAATATTATGTAACTTAAGCACTGACTACTTAAGAAACAATGCTTTCAAAATGTGTACGAGGATGTTTCCTATGATGGCGCATACGTAATACCTTATGGCAACCGTTGCTGCTACCTTGAAGTGGTGGTCGGGCTTGCCTATCGTGATGAACCAATCGAGCTATACTGGCTAGAACAATCGTTCCTCAAGGTCCTACCATGCCAGGCAGGTCGGTTAAAGAGCGGTAAGTCTAAAAGCAGCAAACCCAAGGTCCGAAGGCGAAGTCGTACTGCTGACTGTACAGAGGTGTGACGACAGTAAGGTGTTTCCTTCAGACAACCAGCATGACAGCGATGCTGCCTTCCCACAAGGAGGGGTGGGGTTAGAAAAGGTCGACCCTAAAAATGCACACCTCGCCTTATCCCACGGATATCCGTCTCCGGCGGTAAGGTCCCAACAAGTACGGAGCTAACACAAAAACTACCCACAAAAAGGTCGTGTGTGACCGACCTCAAGCAGTTGTCCCTTGGGCACTGCGATCACGCTCTCAGGTCATTAAGACCACTTCTAACCCAATTTCCTTTTCAAGTATCTCTAGAAGAACCCTTCCACGGTGTGGGCAACCGGGAAGTGACGACTGCCCTTATACCCCTAACAGCACTCAATGGCAACCATGTCCGGTGATGATATAACCGAAGTTTTTCATCCCTTAATTGAATTAACATTTCACTACTAAAAATAACAATAAGTTATTCGGTTTTTTTCCTTTAACATTTCGACTTCTGTTACTGTTTATTATTATTATTCATGGCTTTATGCAATATCATTTACTTTCCAAGGTAGGAGACAGATTTCGGAAGTAGCTTTCAGTATATTCGTTCGTGTAACACTTGAAAAATATTTATCAGTTTTAATCATCCCAAATATGAATGTAGAAATTTACCGTGAAAATTGAGATTTTTGGAAACGTTAAAAATTTGTCTACCAAAGTAGTATTGTTAAGAGTTCGTATAGTTTTTGTTGAAAATCGTCCACAATTTTTCTAAAAGACCCAAAAGACTTCATGTTCAGGGAAATTTCAAAAAAATCATTATTACAATTTAATAAAAGCTTGTAGGTTTATTCGATACTAATTTCACACTAATTCTTTTTATTCCAAAAACAAGTAATATGTTAACAGTTAGCCTATTCAGTGTGGTAGAAATTCATACCGTATAGATAAAATTCATACAACTATTCCTATAATTCATTTTAATGTATCTCTTTTTAATACCCTAATTGTTTCTACAATTTCTAGGTTTAAAATCACGAATGCTTCGTATGCATCAACATTTAATGGAGCTCATTGATAGTAATATCACAATTACACCATTATTTAAAGATGTTGACACTGAAACTGTACAAACTACAGAGAATGATGAAGGTAGAGAACAAACAAATCAACTGGATTCTGTGAAAAAACAAACACAATTAAATATACTAACTCATTCTAGTCTATCTAATTTAGAAGCTTCACATAATAATGCACGACGTTTTCGTAGACGCCTCGGTCTGCGTCATGATCCTATTTCTATCAATTTAGCAGCTACAACAATGGGAGGTCATACATCTAAGCTTCAACGCCAAGCTTCATCACCGGCTCGTGTTTGCCTTACTTCAAGATTTTCAACAAGAATTCCGATTCAGTCTAATCCCACTGAGAGTAGTGGTCTTTTAGATTCAACTACTTCGGTATCTTTTGGTTCAATCATTTGTAGTTTGTTAAAACGGAAAGATGGAACATATGTTTCTGTGAAACCACGCGCACCTACAGTCTTTAATTCAAAATCATCGCTCAATGAAGCGTTGTTGCTTTCTGAGAATTTTTGTAGTGGTTTCAAACGTGTACGTATTGCTTCGATTAGTAAAGAAACACCAGTTTCATCTGTAAATACAGAGTTCAACAATACAGCATCAAAAACACAAACTAATCCAAATGTGTTGTTAAAGTCAACTAAACGACATTCAAGAAGTTTCATAAGTATGTTTTCACAACTTGATCTACCACCGAGTGTGTCTTATACACCTTTTATTACTACTACCACTGCTTCCGGTGCTACTATTAATCGTAGTAATAGTAGTAGTGTCAATTCTAATATTACTACTCCTACTGTATCTGGCACTTCTATTTACTCTCAGAGTATACCGGAAATTTTCGATTTTGACTCTTTGATCAATTCAGATTCGCTGAATATAGGTACAGCTTATTTAAATTTATGTGATACAACATCTTTTGAAACAACTACTGAAAGTAATATTACGACAGATTTTACCGATGATGATAATTATAATGATGGTGATCGTAAATTTAGTAAAACTGATCAATCGCTTACAAATGCTACTAATATGGAATTGTCGAGGATTGATAAATTATTTTTTCCTAATGAAATTATCCATGAAACATATAATAGTGGGCAATTGGTTGTTTTGTTGCGTACAGAAGAGTAAGTGGATTTTACAACTGCGTTTTAATTCCATTATGTATGAGGATCACCATCCTTTTCCAATGTTCTATTTAAGCGCAATATCTATCATTTTTGAACATTTTCCTCTTAGTAAGTGGATGAGTGTTTCATTGAGAAAATATCGTTTTCACTAGAGATTTTATTTTAACCATTTGAAGCTATCTACATATGCCTGCTATCAATAAGCGATTGTAGCGCATCCCAACGTTTTGGATGGAAAAAACAAATGACAGGCAGAATACTTGGAGACCAGACGAGAAGACAGTTCAGATCTCAGAACACACCGAGAGATAGAAATGGATGATTGAAAGCTATGTATATACATTATGTAAACTTTGTAACTTCTCTCAAAAATATAGATTACCTTCTGCTTATTGCTTTCTTTTACAGTAGGAGGACACAGAGCGTGTGATTTGGACTTTGTCACACCAGCCAACCTAATGAGTTAGGTGTGAATCAGGTTATATGTGAAAATAAACCATATGTAAAATAAATAGACGTTTATAGACGAAGCATATACATACGTTTATATAGTAAACGTACACCCCACTAGTTATGTAAGAAATAGTACAACATAATATAATAGGTTTGTAAATGACCTGCTAATCAGGCTTGTATAAACAAAATGAGTTGTACGTAAATGTGGTAATATCAGGTGCAATTTTTTTCGAAAAACTTTTATCTTACCCTAATACAATTTTCGGCTGTTTTTTTTATAGCTTAGGATGTTCAGACCGCTGTTATTTATTTCAATGTTATGCTATTTGAAACAACTGATTGGTTGTAGGCTCTAAAACATTTGTGGTTTTGGTGAATATCTGAAGTTTTTGTGGGCTGTCGAGATGTGTTTGATCATAAAACGTAGTTATTACTAATAATTTTTTGGTGTTAAACTGTTATCTTTGCTTGTTTTAAAAGTTGCAAAAATGTCCTAAAACTTAACAAAGACGTGAACAAAAAGTTTCCAAGTTGTATTGAAGGTACATCTTGGTTACGAGTTTCAATTAACAAAAAATCTAGGTCCACAGTTTCCTATAGATTAACCTCAGTTGCCTAACATCAAAATATTATGATTGTAATGTCGAGTCACTTAGACAATTTGTCACATAATTTTATTGATAGAGTCTGATCAGCATCAAAGGACAAGAAATGTGATATTATCTTTTTTTATTGAGACCATGAACAGATTGATGTCAGACCACCATTGAGAACCTGAAAGCACTGAATGGCCTTTTCGTCCCATTGTGGGGCTCCTCAACAGTGTGCACCCATGATCCCGCTCGCGGGATTCGAACATGTGATCATTAGTGACCAGCTTCGTGAGGGAATTCTTGGAGTTCTAGTGAAAAGCCGTGAGCAGTGGAGCTAATCCGTGTCAGGTAGAGACAGGTATCTACCTCAGTACAGTGGAAGATGGTCACGCGATTTCGTGGATTGGTTGAGGTTAGACATTGACACCGTTGGATGGCGGCTCAGTGGTTTACAGGTTAAGTGTTTGCGCGCAAGACCGAAGGTCCTGTGTTCGAATCCCGCATGCGGGATCGTGGGTGCTCGCTGCTGAGGGTCCCACAGTAGGATGAGGCGGCCGTCCAGTGCTTCCAGGTTTTCAATGGAGATCTATCATCATTCGGTTCATGATCTCAATCAAAAATATAATAATCTCCACAAGCCTAGTCAGAGTTTATTGACTGATATTCAATCCCATTAAGAATAAAACGAATGTTTCATAAATACTACTCTATACTTTTATCTATCTATTTTTTCCAGTTCTAAATTTATTTTGTGTTTTCTTCGTTTTACACCCTCTTTCCTTTTCTATCTTACATATTCAATAGTGATGATTCACGATCATCTGAATCAACCATTGAACGTCTTATCCTCATAAGAAAACATATGTTAACTTTGGCTAATCAATTATTAGAGAGATTACAAATTGATACATATTTATCTTCAACTAATTATACATCATTATCAACAACATCGTCATCATCGTCATTGTCGGGGATTATTGATAAAATTGGACCAATTAATGCATTGAATAGAATTAAACTAATAGTTATGCAAATATGGGATATATTTAAAATGGATAAAGATTATTCATTCAGTGTAACATTGAATAAATTATTTATTGTTTTTAAAAAGTTATCCGATCTATTAAATGAAGGTGAACAAACAATTACAGCTTATGAATTAACTACAAGTGGTTTAATACAAGTTTTATTATTATGCTTGTCTGTTGCATATGCTGGTCATTGGCATTGTCATGTAGGTTTATCATTGTTTATCTCTTTGTTTGTTTGTATATTATTCATAACTCAAATGCGTTAATATGTACAAATCTATGTATTTAGCTTCAAATTGTACTTTAAGTATGAGCTAATGATACTACTCAGCGACCTAAACTGAAATAGATGAAAGCAGAGTTGGAAGATGAATGTCTTAGTCATGCGACCGCCGCTCAATCTATTTATGGATGGAGTTACATCTTTTTTAGTGATTTGATTTCCGAGATCAACTTACTCATTGCTTGGAGAAAATATTTTAAGCTTTTATGAAAACTCTTTTCTATGTTTTGTGAAGAACTACATAGTTTAGGAGTTAGTCTTTATCATATAAACTAATATCATCTGGAAAGCTATTGAAAACTATAGAGACTTAAACAACTATTTTGTTATGATCATAGTCCACTCAATAATACACACGCAAAACATTACGTAATATTCAACCTGAAGACTTGTAAATATTGCATGGAGTAGAATACTTTTAGGCTATTGGGTCAGAATACGTTTCTTGATCGTATTGTATTTCTCTTGTTCATTAATATATTTTGGTTTTCATCCATATATTATCTGGTGTATTTCGTTATTTTATCTACATATAGATATTTTCTATGGAATTGGACAATACAACAGCTTTATTGTGGTATCTTCAAGAGAGGAGACGAGTATTTGTACTAAATATGCTATCACATTCCAAGTCCAAAAGTATATCACTTCTTGTTAGACGTTTAGTACAAGCTTTTGAGTTAACAGAGCATCTTCCATTACGATTATTTTCTGCAGCTCATCTGTTACGATCATCATCTACAAATGCTTCATCAGTTCATCATGACACATCGAATCACAAACTGGACAGGAATAATACGAATAATAATATGAATGATAGTAATAAAACACTTAAGAACACAAATACAAATTATATTCCGCCTACTAATTTAATAAATAGGATTGGTTATTCTGCATCTTTACCAATTAATTTTATTAATTCCTCATTCAGTCGTTGTCATTCAGGCATTTATACAGATCATGGTGATCCAGTTTCTATCAATTTTAAACAACCATTTCAAGATAGTATGGATGCTAAAGAATTAGCTGCTCTGCTACGTTTTTGTCCTATTCTCTTGGATTATCCAGAATTTGATTCATGTTTTACGCCTAGTCTGCATCAAATTGCTAAACGTCTACCTTTATATTTGGATAAATTGTCAAACCTACCATCAGTTGTCGAGTTGAAGAGTAATAATAACGATAATAATACTACAGAGAATAAACTACATCATAATAAATCAAAACGATTATATAATTGGCGTGGTAAATTGCTTTTTGTAAGCCCTTTAGCGACTGTTGGTCAATTAGAACGTTTCCTTAGTCGTATGTCAACAAAACAATGGTAAGCCAATTGATTCATGGATTTACATATATTTTCAGTAGTATTATATAATTGTGGTGTAGATTTTAATTAAATGATGGTGACAAACTATACGCATAGTTACTTACTAGACTAGAACTTGCGTGTATATATTATGAAGGATGATTTATTTATTTATTTATTTAAACACATAAATATTGGTACAAGGGGGCACCAGATGTATATGCGCCACACAAAACAATGAGAATGGAAAGAGAAAAGGGGTAAGGTGCATATAAAAAAAAGAAGGAACAACAAGAACCATAGAGCGTATGTTAGCGTAATAAAAGTAATAATAGGGGAAACAGAAATGTGCAACCAGAAGGTCTCTTTCAGTTAATGAAGTTATGACCACTCTTTATGAAGAAAGTAAAAGAAGGTTATGGCAAGATCGCCACTGGCTTCTATTCTTAGCCATATCTGATAACGTCTATAGCCACTGTGTTGCACCATCTCTCGGACCCCAGCCAGGGAGTCGTGAAGGACCAACAGAAGGCAGTCCTTTGCAGCTTTCTTTCATACCACGGCACCATGCCATACACTGACCGAAGGATGATGATACTCAGTATCTTGCTACTGAGAATTTACTGGGTGGTGTGTAACCGTTTTTATTTAAATTTTGCTACACTTTGTTGATCGTAGCTATTATCTTGATGACCAAACCGAGCTATATTGTCTGGAACATTCGTTCCTGTAAGTCTTATCATACCATACAAGTCAGTTAGAGAGCAGTAAGATTAAAAGTACTAAACCTTTTGTTCAAGGTTGATGTTGTACTGAGGCAGTTTAGTGTTTTCCTCAAACTAACAGTACTCGCGACAATGCTGCCTTTAGGTTTGATACACCATCTGACTGCGAGAACTAAAGTAGTCGGTCGAGTGGCATTGTAATCTGTTTTTTGAATGTTTAAAAGTTGAGTGCGTTATCTATACTCAGTTCTTCTACTACCTACTTTATTCCCGACGCTCTCTAAGTTTGTCATCTGTCAAATCGCACCTGTAAAGTGAAGTTTTGTTTATCGAAGTCATATTTACTATTTTATTGCTCACAATTATTATTGTTACCAGAACTCTGCGAATCACACTGTAGTGGGTTAAGAATATTTTGTGGTAAGGATAACGGCAATTCCATATTCTCTCGTTCTCAATCTTTAGTACGATAAATAGTGGTTAATAACCACTGATAATACTGTGGCCCATACATCAATAGAGATCTTCGATATTTTATCCGAAATACTCTACTGTTTACAAATGATATTGATTAGTACAGCACATTGGGTATCATCTATTATTGCCTTTCATATTGTCTAGTATTACGTTTCAGATCAGTAGTAGTGATATTGTAACAAAGGTATTAGAAAGGTTTGTTTATTCGCCATTGTAGAATGGTAACAATAGAAAATTGGAATATATATTAATTCAAGCAATTCTTTTTACGAATGCTTTCTCTTCACTAAAATAATTCATAGTTTATTGCTGTTCAATATTAATGTCGTGTGATAGCAGTCATTTGATTTTTTGTAAAAACGTTCGTGACACATCGATTTTCGAGTAAATTTCAAAACTCATTTTTAAAAAACTGTATTGGTTATTGAAATATTTCTATTGATGTTTAAGACTGAGATTGATCAGTCTCTTTTTTACTGAGTTTGAGTTCTAAGGTCAACATCAACTCTGGAATGCAGGTACAACCAGCTATCACGTCCCAAATAGGATAAAATGCTCATCCTGGATTCCATTGCTAGTCACCATCTATATTTTCTCTTGATTTGTATTTTCCCTATTTTTAAGGTCTAATGTGAATGTTTTTTAATTGTTTACCTGTTTATTAGGTATGAATGTTCTCGCCTTGATCTTAGTTTATGGAGTCAAATTCATTTAGCCAATAGTTTTAATTCTACCTCCGGTTTGTACTTTCCTGCACCTCCACCTGGAAATAGTTCAGCTGATTATCTTGGTGGTATAATCGACTGGCTTGCAACTAATGGTAATCGTCGTCCTTTAGAAGATTGGATTAATCCAGCCATTGTTGGATTGATTAGTATAGCTGCATCAACAAGTAGTCCTGTTAAAGGTAGAGCAGTTTCAATATTAGGACCTCAAGCGGGAGCTCTAGTTGGTGGTTATACAATCAGAGGTAGTGGAATAGGAGTGGTAGTTAAACCGAAACGTATGAATTGTCCAAATGGATCTAATCAAAATGAAAGTCGAGGCAAAAAATCTATGTCAGATCAAAAATCAAGTCATACTTCATTTTCTACTGTTAATATAAATGAGAATGAAACGCATGCTTGGATAACAGTTGATTTAGGTTTACAATTAATACCGACTGCATATACTTTAGCTTATTTAAGGCGAGCGGATGCTTCAGAACATTCACTAGCACCTAGGAATTGGAAATTAGAGGTTAGTTGTGTTTCTGTTAATCGAGTAAAGTAATCTGATTCCAACTTAAAACCGAGTATACCAATTTTTTGAAATTCGATTTAAGTACTTATGTTGGGAGCCGTTAACTATTGAATACATTTGATAAGTTCATGCCCAACTTACTCAGATCAAATTAACATAGGTTTCATCTTTTTAATCTCTCTTTATGGGTAATGATTTACTAGTTAGATACTTCAACTACTATTTACTTTACCATTCATTGTAAAACGATAGTTAGAATATTTAAGTATAGAGGTACATAACAAATAAAGAAACAAGTACCCTGCTGAAATCATGAACCGATTTAAGTTAGGTATCCATTAAAGCAAGAAGCATTGGACCATCGTCCCATCCTAATATGGGACTTCTCAGATCTAGTTCTAGCGAGAAGCTGCGAGCAGTGGAGTTAAAACGTGTTGGTTGTGTGAAAGTTACGCACTAGAGACAATGAAAGATGGTTTTGGAGTATCGTGGATTGATTGAAATCGGACTTGTGCACCACTGGATCATAGCTCAGTCGTTCAAAGGTTGAGCGTTTGCGCGGCACCGGAGGTCATAAGTCCGATTCCCATTTTCAGGGTTGTGGATGGGCACTGCTTAGGAGTCCCACACTTCGATCAAACATCTGTCTAAAACTCTCAGGCCTTCAATTGTTTGACGTAGATCGGTTTGTGGTCATAATAAGATTCAACGATCTCTGTAACCCCTTAGTGATGAGTAAATATTTGCTTACATCATTATTAGTATAAGTTTGAGTTATCTCATTGCTTATATTCCTGACTGGGTTTTGATCGTTTGCTGTTATTGTTGTTGCCAATTCTGCATATTGTGCAGATTGCTTTGATATATCTATATTGTCACAAGTTTGTATAGGTTTGAAGCGAAAGCTACTGGGTTCAAGTCCTAGTGTGAATATCCAGCTGACGATTTTCATATAGGACAAAAAATGTTTTATGGATCCCACTGCTAAATACAATCCATTCCATAAAAATTATTTCATTGTATAATTCATAGATGAGAATTCTTTCAACGATATTATTTTCTGAGGCTGTACAATCGTATTTATGATGGTTTAAAAGGTATCTAGTAGTCTAGTAAGAAAAAGTGACTACATTATCAAGTGTTCAGCGACTTAATTTTCATAAGGAGGTTCTGTAATCATCTAAACCTTGATTACAAATTGTGAGATCAGAATAGTTTATAGATAAGAAACTCGAAACTCGACACATTTATAAAAGAAATTAAGAACAGTGCAGGAATATTAACTGAATAGTAAACATAGAAATTTCAATGGAGGCAATAATAACTGATTATCAAGTAAAAATTGTCTGAGTGGGATGGTGGTATAATGAGAGATTTCGCATACACTAGTTTTGCACACTCAACTTTCAGGCTTGAAAGGATGAATTGCTAAAGCCTGAATCAGGTTTTTTACTTAAATTTGTTTTTAAAGTGTTAATCCGTCATCTGATTTCCTTTGCATTAAACTACTAGGCTTCCAACGACGCTGTGACTTGGATTGTTTTACGTGAACATAACAATGATTTAAGTATTCAATCAGTTTCAGGTAGTCGTGCCACATGGAGTATAAATTCATATCATAATAATTATAATAGTAATAAAGCTGAAACAATTTCTTCAACCCTGAACACAGCATGTACTAAAAAATCTATAAGAGGTTGGCGCTTTTTTAAAATTCAAACAACTGGAACAAATGCAAATGGCGGCAAACAATTAGCTCTTGGCGGTTTAGAATTTTATGGTAACGTTTATTCTGTACATGATTCGGTAAGTTTGATCTCAATGCTTTTTAACTGTTAGAAGTTAATAAGAAAAATATTCCTCTTGTGTATTAAAGTTTTTACGTTGTTAACTCAAAGTTTGCTACCACTGAGTAGCTTTGGAAAAGGTTTATACTTGAAATTTTATGTTTTCATTTCATGATTCTTTCCGTCAAAGTTAAACTCTTTTTCATGAGACACCGTACGTAATCAATTTTTCATTTATTGAAAGAAAACTATTTCATTAACGTACACTCTGCTTGCAGTAATTGAGAATTCTTCTTTGCATAGATCACATTACGTATTGATCTTAGCTAGACAGCTATTGAACAAACAGTTGGGTCGTGGATGGACATTACTTAAGACTTCCATGCTAGAACGAATTAGTTGTCCGGTTCTTCTTGGTTTTCTATCGTTGTCTATCTGAGATCAATGAGTGACGTCATCCATGAAAATATCCACAAATCACCTATAGTAATTCTAATTTGGTTACTTTTGAGTGAGTATATTGTGGGAATAATTTACTCCAGTATATCATTAGCTTGTATCGTTGCGACATTTTAGTGGTTTATCAAGATCTTCACTAACTGCTTTCTTTTTGATTACTTAATACTAAAATTATGTAGGTTTCACAATCAACAATAAATATACACTCCTTTTTCACCGGTGGTTTAACTATTAAAACATTCAGCTTGTAAGTTGTAGGTGTCTGGTAGGTTATGACAAACTCCACCATCTTATATGTAGCCGATTGGGTAATATTAATATCCCTCACACTGATAATGGGATTCAGGTGATTACATAGACTTTTACTTGGTAAATAAGTTCTAACATTTTTTACGATGTTTTTATTCGTGAAAGATTAATGTTTAACACTTGTTAATGATCCCCATATTTTTTGTTTTGTATTAACAATAAGCGTATATGGTATTCTGTCTTATTAAATAAAGACATAATCTCTGATGAGATAAATATCTTATTATGTTCCGTCCTCTCTCTGTACGCTTTTCAGATTGCATTTTAATTAGGATGACGTTGTGCTTAACATTCTTGAATTTCAAAGTGTGTTAGATGTTCTATCCTCCTCTGTAACAACTAGGGCTTTGAAAAAACGATTAAAACCATTAACTTTTGTGGGATGTTTTTGTTAGCATCCAACTTGATTTAATTGATCCCTCGAAGTTGGTACCAAATAACCCCATTCCTATCATTTTTCATGCACATAATCATGTTACTACAGTTCATGGAGTAGCGGCTAGTGAATTACGGACTTCGACTTTCAGCTACTAAGTCGTGGGTTAAAGCCATATTTTACATATCTCAGTGTAGCACGAAATCAAGTACATGAATCTATGCCTGGTAAATTAGTCGATCTCTGTTAAGGTTCACTAAATATGATTATTATTGAAAATCGTGGCTTGACCAAGTAAACTACAGTAGTGATACATAAATGTTTTCTGTTTCTTCTAGGTATTGACTCCTAGTGCTTTAGCACAGAAGATCTATTCAATTTCATCTGAAAGAAAAGATGCTTCTCCTCCTCCTCAAACGATAACAAAATCAATGTCATCATCATCATGGTTAACAGTAAATGTGAAACTGTCTACAAATAATCGAAACAGTCAGGTTGATCAAAATGAAATGAATAATGATGCTAATGATATTAACAATTGTACGGTTATAAAAAGTGATGCTGAAGAAATAACTGAAGAAAACTCTTCATCAAAATCATCTAATTTAAATATTACGCTTAAACAAATAGACAATCATAGGAGAGATCCAAAGTCGTCCAATGATGAAATAATTCGTCATCATATTACTTCAATAATATCATCGTCATCATCATCTCAACAGAAGAATCCCATAGATGATAATTATGAAGAAGAGGAAGAACAAGTAGAAGCAGAAGAAAAAGAACATGATAATCATGTAGATGTTGATGATAATGATGATGACGATGATGACAATGACGATGATGATGATGATGAAGATGATGATGATGGTATTGGTAAAAATATTACTAAAAACCTTAATCATGAATCAAGTGATACTTTAATGAATATCTTATTCGATGAGGAAGCTGGTTCTGATGACAATATGATGACAAGTGCAAGTAAATCGGATGTGGATATGATTTTAGAATTATCTGCTAAAAAATTGGATAATCTAAATATTTTATCCAGTGGAACAGTAAGTCTCCTTATTTCATTCTTTCTCTCTTTACCTCGGTTAATATTCATACATTTTAATTGACTTAATTTTTCTTGTATACTCTTCAAATTTATGTTAAATTTGTTCATTTATAAGTCTATACTGTTGAATCATTACGATTTTGTTATGATAGGCAGAATACAAATGATCTTGATTATTGTATGAATTTCGTTTTCCATTTTTACTCTGTCATTGATTTATCAGATCAGTAAATCACGATGATACGTTTATCAATCATTCATTGTGTATGTCAATACAATGTTTGTTTAGTCCTTAATTCTGATGAAATCCTGTCGATCAAATTGGTTGTGAACAATAGTCTAAGTAATTCGACAGTAATTACATTATGTTTTTAGGTGGTTGTGGCATATATTAACTAGACTATGAAAAATCATATCTCTGTAAGATTACATTTATTTAATTCTACAATTTCCAAACCCTTTTTAGTAATGTCTGTCTACCTAAAATACGTATGATATCAGACCAGTAGGAATTTTTAAACTATTTCCATCCTTTAAATAATGTAATTCTTCGTTGTAAATACCTGATTATCAATCCGGTTTGATTATACTTTTGTATATCAACGAGATTCTATGTCCTGCCTTTCCCAGTACAGCAATCTAAAGTTGATTCTTAGACGAATATAACATTCATTAATTTTCTTATACACATGTAAATGTAGTCATAGACTGTTTTTCAGCTTAATATTATTTTATATTTTACTTCAAAAATATTATCAATCTTCAAACTCACTTCACACTGAATGAGGTTGTTTTGTTTGCGTTTAGATTGATGACAAATTATTACAATGTTTCGGTAATCTTCTTGCCAACGATAAATCATCACCAGAATTATATCAACTTCTACGTCGTATTGCGCCACAAGATTGTAAGTTTTTGATTAATTTTATATTAAAAAAAGAAATGAATTTCAAACATATTTTCTTTATTTATTATCAATCAGTCAGTACCCTGTCACTCCTTTCATCATACACATTCTGTGTTTCTCTATAACGATTTTTAATTTAATTTATTTATTTAAACACATAAATATTGGTACAAAGGGGCACCAGATATATAGGCGCCACACAAATCTCATTTGATTTGTGTGAGGGCTGTGATACTGACCAGGTGCCCAAACTGAAGCAGGTAGTTTACTTAGGGGCCCATACCCGGAGACTTTGACCTAAAGGTCTGATCCATAAGGCAGTGGAGCATCGTGAGGAGATGCAGTCCCATGGTAGCCGGTGACCAACGATTGATTCATACACCATTTGTTCCCTCAGGATACTGGAGCCAGCCCATGTGCATCATTGGTTTGGAATCAGGGTTTTCCAACTCCCCTAGGTGGACGAGGTGTGTCCACTAAACCGGTTAAAGGGCCGGACATTCCGTGTTCGTCCTCTCAATTTCGTAAACAGCATTAATGCCACGAGAAGGCAGTGAGTAGGACTTCCCTGACAGAGGCTATTTACGCGTGGTCATGTGAGAGCATTTCGAGAGTAAAGGCTGACTCTCCCCACTCTCGGCCTTACCAGGGCATTTGAGGGCATTTATTTCATTGAATAGTGGAAGATTTGCCTCATAAAAAATAATTGATAATTGATGCTACTTTTCTACTAATTAAATTTCATATGTATACATTCATTACAAATTTAATTTACCATATTTTCGTTTTAATTCAGTGGATTATGATCTATTGAATAAATGTACATCACGTAGCATGGATAGTATACATTCTGGAGAAGAAGAACATCATTCAAAAGAAACGATGAATAATTATCAATCAGAGGATACAAAAAGAATTGATTCTATTATTCTGGATACTGGAGAAATAGATATTACAGAGCCTCATATTTCTTATATTGACCACAGTAATCCAGAAGCATCTGGTGAATCTGATGTAAGAATTAATTTTGTAGCTTATTTGATTCATTTTAGCATTGTTTTATTCTTTAGTGTTCTATTGCTAGTTTGGACAGCATTATCAGCGCCTAATTTTAATAGTAGTTTGTTTTTCTTCAGAGTTATTCCACAAGTATAAGAAAAGTTCATTCTGTCAAACTTTCTTTCTTTTTACAGTTGGTTGTATCGGAAGTCCATTATGTTATATTTTGCATTATAATTTGAATTCAGCTTTGACTATTTTATTCATCAACTAGTCACTAAAAACTGATTATCATCCATATGTTTTTTTTTTCTAGTATCAAACTCGTCAGCAGTATATACAGAGCCACAATAATATTAGGGACCACATCCCCTAAACCTGTGGGTTTCAAAGAGTATGTGTTATCTTCACTATTGGATTGGTATACAACGATTAACACTTTTAATTTAGGTCAATTTGCGATACTGTGCGATTATCATCATCATTACTATCTGTTTTATATCAGTCTATAATCATAATCAAATTCGAACCGAATTATCGTCACAAACATTCACATCGTAATTACTATATTTTAGCTAGGAATAGATGAGTTGAGACTGTTAGTGAAATCCAGGACAGGTGTTTAATCCTATTTGATGCTCGTAAACTGAATGTACCCTCATTCTAGTGTTGATATTCACATTATGAAACAAACATATTACTTTTTGTTTCAAACGCCCAAAGCATTATCTACTGGTCTATTAAATCCAGATATTCCACAAACCATTCAGTTGGTATGGTGTTTAAATCATTATTAGCGAGCGTTTGGATTATCCCATTGTTTTTAATCATATATGTTTTCACGCATATCGACATAGACTGATCGAAATTTAGTCCTCGGTATCAACAACGCGATCATTCAAACACTTACTGATAATAATGTATTTAAGTCTAGTTTCACTGAAATTTATATAACAACCACTACTACTCTGCAGTATCATTGCTGTTTTTTTGTCGTCGTTGTTTGATTTTCTTCTTCTTGTACTGTCAATATGTGAAGGTGTAACGATTTTTGTATTAGTTATCGCTTTTACTCGTCTCAATACATGCTGTTGTATTACAAATGGACATATTTTCGAACTAAATTCGTTAACTGTTTATTACCTGTAGTTGTTTTCTTTCCATCCCTCTTCCCTATCAGGTACCTGGTTTAGGCTATCTACTTAATTCTATTGAACCAGAAGCTATAGAGTTTGCAGACACTGTAGAAGCTATAATTCGTAGTAATACTGTTCAAAATAGACGAAACAATATTGGTGATGATAATGAAAATCCGATTGGTTTAACTATTAACAAAATATCACAAACTTCATCTCATTCATGGAAACATTTTCAATCGACCCAAAATGCTAATCATAAAAACAATAATCGCATATCAGTTGATCAACTAATACACAATGAAGAAGAGAAGTCAGAAAAGATTTGTGAGCCAATTGGACTACTTACTCAGTCATCTGAATCATATAGTAATTTACCAGTGATTAAAACTGTGAATACTGTAAGTTGTGTGGATGGTGGGCGCGTTTTATTGAATAATCAATATCGTTTGTGTTCAGCTTCGTATAATCAGATCATGTACATATTCTTTTACTTAACTTTGAATCGTATATTGTCTGTGTAGGAAGATATCCAGAAATGAAGTTGATAATAGATTTGGGATTCTAAGATGGTGGTGTACAAAAGTGTTTGACTGAGTAATTGTTGATGTTTAAATTCAAAACAACACAAAGGCCTGATTAGCTTTGGAAACAAGGGATTTAAGTTACTCAATAAACTATATTGATATTCATTGAGTTTATCAACCGGATGTACGGTCAGAGGAAAACGTGAAATTCTGGTGTAGATTAACTCTTCTCAAGCTGTATACTGACGATATTTGCAAGGCGAGTGATGAAAGCTTCGCGATTGAGCTATGCATTTTTTAAAACTTCATTTCATCCACAAAGGAATAGAATTCAAACTTGGTATCCAATGGTTGACAGTCAGATATTTCAACAATTAAACTATCCTACTCACAAGAAAATCAGTATACAATGAGTCAATATTTCGAATACTGAAATCTTTACACAAATTGAACATAGAATCTAAACGCATTTGTATTGAAAGAATAAACATATCCGTATACAACACAAAAATCTTTTACTTATGTTTTCGCTTGAGAGTCTTTTTATTCTCAAGGTCAATATGCTTGTTGTTAATAATTATTCTTACATCTTCAGGTTTCAGATATTTATGCAAATGGCACTGGATATCTGATTTGGCTCTTTAATGTATTTATAAAACGTTTTGTTTATCAAATTAACCTTCTCTACTTATACATAACTCTAATTTGTCTATCAGTAGAATTGATTGGTTAAATTAATTGAAGTAAATTAGAATTAATTTATATGATATTATTGATATATCTATTGTTTCCTTGACATTTGTTCCATTATTGTAAAAGTCCATACCTCGGTAAATAACATTCGCGAAGTTTTATAATGTAGATCAACTTTACTGAATTTTTTCAAATTTTTTTTTACATTTCCTCTTAGGAACCTTGTAATAACACCAATAAACTATCCAAAAATTCTGATGATCATAATCAACAGTTAAATGAGACCTATCAATATTCTGAACAATTAAATGAAACTACTTCATTTAACGCTAACTTATCATCAGACAGTTCAGGATTTCAAGTTCTACCATCATCATGGAAACCAATACATCAACAGTTTCGTCGCCGTATTCGTAGAAATCGACCACGTCAAATGGTTTCTTCTGAATCTAAAGATACACCTGCCAGTCACTCTAACTCACCTCATTCTGGTACTCCTCCTGTTCCTCTATCGTGGAATGAAGCAACTGATGCACTTCGTTTGCCATTGGGTTTAATTCCTACTTTTATTCCGAATCCTGGTTCAACCAATGCCCCAGGGACTACAGCGTATGTGCTTTGTCGACCTCCTTCTAGTGATCATGAATGTTCAGCAAATGACGAAGGTAAGTCTTTTAAGTTATGTTTCTTATTTAATCAATGTCAATACTGTCGATAATCGTCATTATATTTATTGTAATTGATTGTGTTTTCAACTAATATCTTATGTAGTTATTACCGTTTATATTAGTTTCTCAAACAAAACATCATCTACGGTTGTCAATGATTTAAAATTATCTGTCGATTGCTAAAGAGTTGAAAAGTTATCGGGGATAAATGTTTCTTTCTTATTCCCTAAATTCTGTCAGATAATCAGAGTATCCAGCTTTTAACTTGTCTTGCAGAATAAATGGAAGTCAACTCATCCACTAGATGTCTGGTTAGAGCCACAGTTTAGGCGTGGGAGATTTCGGTACCACCCAGTTTCTCAAACCGAAGTAGATGGAGTAGGTTTTGAACTTGGGATTTAATAGCTGAAAGTTGAACCTTTTCACCACTGAGCCGCTGCGGACTGTTAGTTATGGATGTAAATAAACAAATTATCGGGTTAAATTACAATTAAACATTTATCATTTGCAGTCACTGTAGTCCTTATGATTTGTCTTTATTCACTTCTAGTCGACCACATTTGTAATTTTCTTGTATGTTGCAAATAGTCTATCTCGTAAATTCACGACAGTGTATATGCTTACTCATTAGTAATCATCAGCGATGATCATGGTAGATCACTTCCCCTTCCTCCACCTATTTACATGACTCAGTCATTTCTACGATGTTTTCCTCTCGGAATACAAATTTTAAAGACTGTGAAGCAATAAAGTAACTACAGAACCGAACTTCAGAGGATGAAAACGAATCAGGTGTATCACCACAAATGGGAAGTGTTTTTACTGAAGATAAGACTGATTTACAATTAATCTTACAAAATAATTTTTTAAAACTCGATTTTTCACATTTCACTTTCTGTAATTTTTAAAATACTTTAATTATGCTTACTTTGATTCGACAGATTCTTATTCACGTTTATCGTTGTTTCTTGGAATTTATATGAATTCTGAATATCTAATACAAATACCATTACGTGATAAGAATGCTACTTTATTCAACTATATTCAAGTAAGTGAAATGCTGTTTCGGATTTAATAAAATGTAAATATTAATCGATCAGTCATCATCAACTGAGAGCTTGGGATTAACGTAGTTTGGGTCAAGCTCTCATATAGAGTGGAGGGTGTGTATGGATTTTTATCTTTTCTCTTGTTGTGTTTCTTTTTAGAACATCGTCCGCGTATTGCGCAATTATTGCTCGATATACCTATTTGATTCCATAAATGATGTAGGTTGACACTTGTCAAAGTGTGACGGTTTACGTCTAGTCAGATGGTACTTTGTGTACTAGGGTGGCATGAAGACTAAAGTGAATGAGGATAGCTGAGTAAGAGAAAAACAAAAGTAAAGATAAACGTACAAAATACACTGACATTTAATGCGGAAACCAGTAGACAACAATCAGCAGTAAAAGGGCCTCAGATTGAGTCAGTCTTGAAAACTAGACTAGAAGCACATAGTTCAACCTGCTAAAAGGTTTCTTTTTGAATTTTTCTCATTTTTAAACCACATTAAATCAAAACAATCAAAAGCGAAATTGATCGATGCACTAAGCAAATAAATATCACATTGAATGAAATTATGATTTCGCATTGGTATTTCATGTTTAACACTTCTTATATGTAGTAACAGTTGTTCTCATTACGTTTTTATATACACGATGAGTACATTTACTCGTTATTCTACGTATTTAAAATAAATGTTGAAAGGTGCAAGAGTCGATATCTTGTATTATAACGACACGAAAATATTATATGATATTTTATTCAATGTAACAGTTTGTTATGAGTTTCATCCGTTTCATCTTCACCGAATAAATTTTGTCTATATTTAGAATATTTGTACATAATGAGTACGTCACATGCATATGCAACCTATTGTGCACTGTCTTATGTTGGATTGACTTTTTTTACCAATGTTCTTTCAAGTTTTATGATGTGTGGTAGAAGGTTTAAGAAATTCTGGATTGTCATTGTTATTACTTACAAATAGCTTTTATGTCCTGATACAGAATAACTATTTATCCTCGAATTTTTTATAATAGTGTATCAAATCAGAAGGGGATTTGTGGAGATTTCAGTATATTTCAAAGTTGAAATCATGAGTCAATTGAAGCTAGACCACCATCGAAAACCTGGAAACACTGGACGGCCGTTTCGCTCTATTATGGGACTCCTCAGCAGTGCGCACCCACGATCCCGCACTCGCGAGATTCGAACCCAGGACCTACCAGTTACGAGCCAGAGCCCTTAACCGATAGACCACTGAGTGTATCAAATTTTACTGTACTTTTACACATCATTAATAATGTGATTCACAGTTATTTAATCAATCATGCTTACCGTAAAAGCTGGAACATATGTTTGTCGGTTCAAGTTTTCACATCTCATAAGCACATCGAGATGTTAGAGCAGTAAAAGTAGTGATACTGTTAGTGGCAGTACAAAAGAAGAGACGTGATTTGTATGATTGGAGGAGAAACATGGATTCATGGAGTAACGTTTTTGTATGATTAGGAAACCTATGATGTATAGGAACACAAAGCATGAATTCACCTGGGGTGTTATAGGCGATTCTGAACCGTGTCACTTGTCGTCTCCAAACATTGTTTGCGATAATTGCGCTGACCTCACCTCGATAATCTGCACTTACCAGCACAATTCAGTTCAAAAGTTAGTGACCTGATGGACTGATGCCGTATTTTTGTTTGTAAAGCCCTATATTTTAGCTACCTCTCGAGGTTGATGGTAGTTCGATAAACATACTTCACTTCCCGAACACTTCAGTCGATTATCATTTACTAGCTCACCAATCGATTTGTTATCTCTACCTAATATCCTGTCATTTGTCAGCAAGACTTACTTGTGATCATGTGATCTGATGTTGCTTATGAGTTCTGAATCTGCGTCAGCCAATTTTACAGTCTGAGATGAAACCAGTTCACTGTTAGGGCCGCGGCCAACCTACTGTAAGACTGAGATACTGCCAACTGGCAACGTGATCGGTAGAATTCGACCAAATCCATAGATCAGATAAATATAACAATCATTACCTCCTAGTTGTCTGTCAATGTACATGTTCAGTATCCTAGTTATTAGTGTCCGATATTCTTTCAAACTACAATTATCAACATAGAAATCTCTAGATTTTCAATTGACTTAAAAGCAACAGCAGGTTAGTAACCCCTTACTTCTCTCATTGAGCTATATCTTTTAATGTCGAGGTTCATTGAATCGAAAAAGTTTATGTTAGGTTTAATATTATCAAGTTTAAATAGTCGAAGTGTAAAACATCGTGCACATTTCGATAATTATTTTTTTTCTTTTAAAGAACTCCAACTAATTGTTGTTTTAATTTTTATTCTCACCATTAAATTTATTAAAAAAAATAAAACAATTTTAGGAATTGTCAGAGAAATTTGAACTACTCGAAAATTCTAATGAATATCGTTTGTCCAAATCAATTGATGGAAATGATAAAACAAAAAATAATTATTTAATTAAATTGGGCTATCGATTTTGGGATGCAAATGATGATTGTGTCAAATCATCTACATTAACAACTATTTCCACACCTTGTATTGCTGGTGATAATAATAATAATAATAATCATGATGTGAATGGAGTATGTTACTTTTTATTATAAAGAAAAATTCCTTTTCAATATTTGTAACTTCAGTTATGATTAGGCTAGTCAGTAGTGTTCTTTAATGTGTGATATTGATAAGTCTTGCTAGCAGTACTTCTAAACTATCTTCACAATTTACTTCTATACGTTTACTGGAACGGTAGAGAGAAGAAATGAATGGCTTCAATGTTATTCCGTGTACGGAAAAACGAGGTTAATTATAGGATTACATTCTATCTTAGGCTTCAAGAGATTTCTGGAACCGTAAAAAACATAGCAGTATAGGCATATATATATATATATATATATACTTCAGTGAATTATGTAGTTTTGCGAGGTTTTGTATATCTGCAACTGAAATTTAGATGGAGAACGGATGAAAGTTGATCGTAATATGCTATTGCGTCATTCTACTATAGAAGCTGTTAGCACTGGATACCAGGGGGTCTCTGTGGAAGTTTAAGTATATCAACGTAAAAATTAAATTTCCTTTAACAGAAAAGTCTAACTTTCTCATATGAATTTGCTTTTGTTTTTTTGTTTTTCCTTTACAGTCAACCATTCGAACAATCTATGGGAAAGCATTATTAAATAAACATGATTTAAGATTTACACCATCTTTGGATAGACCAATAATTTATACATCATCAGGTATTAAAATACCTATAATTAGTGATAATAACATTGATGACAGTAATAATAATGATGTTGATGGCGTTTCTGTGAATAATTTAACTAACAAATCAGAATATTTAATAATGAATAATTATGATGTCCATAAATCTTATCCACCAAGTGATCCCGAAGATATTTTACAACTTATCAAATTATTATATCAGTTATCTGGTTTAAAAGAATTCAGTTTGGAGAATAATAATAATAACAATAATGATAATTCATTGGTTGGTAAAAGCGAATCGATTGAAATGAAAATGGAGGATTTCACATCTACACGATTAACTAATAAGCTATTATGTCAAATACATGATCCTTTAGCGTTAGCTTCTGGTGCTTTACCTAATTGGTGTTTAAGTTTAAGTCAACGATTTAATATTCTCTTCTCATTCAATGTACGTTCCCAGTTGTTTTCAGCTTGTGCATTTGGTCCAGCCAGGTTAGTGCTAGCTTACACAGCGTTGTTTTTTTTTCAATAAATCATTGCGTATGTTGTTTTTCACTGTATAGCATAGGCTAGATCTGATTTCTTTGTTTGCTTTTATACTACTCAATTACTGTAGTGAGTAGGTTAAGTTTTCTGGGCGCATTTGACATGTATGTATATACGTATGTAAACAACGGTTTTCAATCAGTGAAACTTACTACTACGTAGTACAATTTAATTACATTATCCTCTTAATTTTCATAATAAACTGTATAATATTCGTAGACTGACTTATTGTTGGTTTTATTCACCGTAATTTCAGAGCTGCTACTTGGCTTCAGAATCGTCCATTGCAAAAACGTACATATTTATCGCATTCGGATGGATATAGTCGTGCTGGGAGTGCAGGCAGTGCAAGTGGTCGTTCATCTTATCGAATTCTCCTACCATCCGTTAACGCTTCCTTGATTTCTGCCCTCTTAAACAATACCAATGCTAGTAATAATAATAATAATACTATTACAGCCACGACTGCTACCAATAACATCACTAGTAATGCACTAGACGATGGAAATAGATCAATAAATTCTGATGAAGATATTGTATTACTACGTCCGTCAATATTGAATCATTTGCTTAATATAACTGGTGTTAATGGAACAGCTAATAACAATACTAGTAGCCTACAAAATATCGACATTGGTAATGATTTGGACATTAATTCTGACAATATTTCATCAGTTGAATCCATTCTGACAACTTTAGGAATTCCTTTACTAACATCCACTACTACTTCTACTGCTGCATCACTAAACTGTGATACTAATTTTCTATCTGATAGTACTGGAGCCAGTAATAATAACAATGATTTAATCAATTGTTTATTAGTTCATGGTAATCAGAATAATCAACATTTGACTACATCGATGGGAGGTATAGCTACTACGCCAAATGGTGGTGGTGGTAGTAGTGGTTTTGGCATCGGACTCATTTCAGACGATAGGTCGACTTCACAGATTGGTCGGTTACATAAAGAATTTGTACGTATTCCACGTTTACCACATGAATTATTAACTCAGTTGACAAGTAAATATATGAAATCATCTTCCAATTACTATCACTATCATCAATCAGACAATTTGACATTTTGGCATTGGGCGTCAAGACTTATGGAAGAGCATGCATCCCGCAAATCTGAACTGGAAATACAATTCATTGGTAAATCGTATTATTACTACTATTATTATTATCTATTATGTTTCTGTGCTTTTGTATATCTCTTCTGTCTTTGAGTATAAATTCTAATCCGCATGTATGACAAGGTAGAAAATCTATGCCTTTCAACAATTGCCTAATTATCTCATCTATTATCGTAACATGGTACTAGTTTTTTTGTATGAGCTTTGTAACTATTGTAGAATGGTTTTTATTGTACTCGTTAATCTTAATTCAAAATCTTTTTCTTCATATCTCTTACTATCCTCGATATTTTAGCTGTGAAACGTTATTGTAGAGAAGCCAACTTAATCTATATTCATTAGATAATTTAATGAGTGACGAAATTACATCTACTATTTTATCTACTTATTTATGCCTGTTACCCTTCGTGAAGGAGTATAGGCCACCTGCCATGGTTTTCCACCGAGCTCTGCCCTAGGAAGTCCGTTCCAGTTGTTGTTTATTCTTTTGATGTCTGCTTCCGATTCCCGACGCAGTATGTTTCTTGGTCTTCCTCTTTTCCGTTTCTCTTCAGGACCTCAAGTTAGTGCTTGCCTCATGATGCCGTTTGGTGATTTTCACTTCCAACATCTTTTCCTAATTTTCTCTTCAGCTGGAAGCTGATTTGTTCTCTCCCACAGTAGGCTGTTGTTGATGGTATCCGGCTAGTGAATGTTGAGTATCTTGCGTAGACAATTGTTTATAAATACTTGTACGTTTTTGATGATGGTTGTAATAGTTGTCCAAGTTTCAGCTGCGTACAGTAGAACTATCTTGAGTTTCGTATTGAAGATTGTGACTTTGATATTGGTTAACAGTTGTTTCGAATTCCGTATGTTCTTCAACTGTAGGAACGCTGTCGTTACTTTGCCAATCCCTACCTTCATATTTGCATCGAATTGTCCTTGTTCATCGATTATGCTGCCCAGGTAGGTAAAGGTTTCCACGTGTTCTAAAGTTTCTCCATCAAGTGTGATTGAGCTGGTGTTCTCCGTGCTGTATTTCAGGATATTGGTTTCCTCCCTGTGTATATTGAAGTCTACTGCTGCTACATTAGCTGTCACATGTATTACATATGTGCTATTTATTGTCCAACATCTTAAAGTTAATCTGTCGACTGACGCTTATCGAAAACCCAAATGTTTCTTTATCACATTGTACCAATATTTATGTGTTTAAATAAAATAAAATAATCAAGAGGAAAGTAAAATTGAGTTCTATACGGAATCTTGACAGTATTTTTTCCAGGGTTATAAATTGTTTTTTGTTATATCCGAACGAAAAATAAATGAATGGCAACTGCCAAGATTTCATTATGGACTATTACATATATTCTCATAGGATGGTTACTATGTAGCTAGATTATATATATATATATATATATATATACCTTCTGTCAAAAGCTTTCATTTGACTTACTGGCCACTGTTTTGGTGTGAAGCTGTCTTGTTTGCTTGTATATAAATCAAGTATATCTGAAATATACTAATTATTCGGTGAAGGTTGAGATTGCTCACTGAAATCAACGGGCAGGGTTAGGCAAGAAGAATCAATAAGGATTCAGAGTCGACAGAAAGCTGCTAGCGCTGTTTTCATATGTCATTGTTTTGGCGCAAGAACAAGGTCATACAAGTCGGTATTCGGATTAGCGATTTTGTCATCTGATAATTAACAAGGGGCGAAAAACAACATTTCTCATATTAATAACTGACAAATTTAATAATTATTTGCTAAGTTTGTCGACAGGAAAAAACCTTGCTGAATTATCTTTAGAATGCTACAGTTTTTATGGAAGATATGTCGTGTGTAGTATTTAATTTAATGTTTAAGTAGTTTTCTGCTAGAAATAAAAGTGGGGGTACTATTAACAACTGGGTAATATTGGTACACCTGTTTCATTCCAGTTAAGGGTACTTACTGTCAGAATAATTGGCCTTCAAATATCTACAAACGATTTTTCACTCGATTTATTTGTAAATGTAATTATTTCATTTATATAAATCTGTTACAAAACATGGGATGCAAACATGAATATTACCACTACTATAAGGTAGATTGACAGTTGGTTATTAAGTAATAACTTGATAGTCAGTTTATTGATCTATCTAAATGTTAAGCACTAGTAACTCACCTGCTGGGTACACTTTTTTCATATTCCAATTGGAATCACATTTTATGTTACTAGTGGCCTGAACTGGTAGGTAGTGTGACATATTAAAGTTGTAAGTGGAATGTTTCAACCACTAAGACATTGCTTTGTTGGTCACATATTTAATAAAATATTATTTTATATTTAGTTGAGAAATTTCAGATATAATTCCCACGCCATTATTATGTTATTGTCTTGAGATGATTTAAAGCTTTCTACAGATTGTTTTTAATCGTCAGTCAGGCTCAGTGGTCTAGAGGTTAAGCATTCGCGCGCGAGATAGAAGATCCTTGATTCGAGTCCCACATGCGGGATCGTGGATGCGCACTGCTAAGGAGTCCCATACTAGGACGAAACGGCCATACAGTGCTTACAGGTTTTCAATAATAGTCTATCTTAGATTGACTCGTGAATTCAGCTTTTGAAATTAAAAACCTATCGAATCTGTTGAAATTTCAGGTTGAATAAACTTTCTCTACCGCTGTTTTTGTTTGGCAATTTACCACGTGGTAATGATTTCAATTTTGTTATCTTAGTGCTATGCTTTACTTCGTTTCTGTTGGTGTATTTGAAAATATATAAAATGTCCTTGTGATGTAATATTTTAACGTAATTCACCTGGAAGTTTAGTTAGTGCTTCATATTTTGTTTAGATTGGCGTATATTTATAGTTAATGAAATTAGTTATTATTCAATTGCCGTTCTCTTTTTTTATGTTTCCCATTTTAAAAAAAAATAGGTGAGGAAGGCACAGGTCTAGGTCCGACGTTAGAATTTTATTCACTTTTGGCCGCTGAACTTCGTCGACGTGATGGTTTAATGTGGGTTACAAATGATTTTACAATGACTACTGAGCAGTCAAGTCATAGTCATTCAGTTCTGCCCACTGTTTCTAGCTCAGCAACCATAGAGCAACATGTTATTTCGAATTCTGGGCAACCTAACTCTATGGATAACGAAATAGATGACATTGATGAAGCAAATATATATGTGAACACACCTTATGGATTGTTTCCTGCTCCATGGCCGGGAGATCAAGTTCCAGAATCAGTTCTTTATCGCTTCTTCATTTTAGGAATAACGGTAGCAAAATGCCTTCAGGTGAATGATCTTATTGTTTGAACTTGTTATTATCTTAGTGTCGAGTGAATTTTTTTCTTATTGATTTTAATATTTTAGCAATTTTAGTAAGATTTTTAAACACTTAATAGATTTATGCGGTAAACGATCAACAAAATAGTCGGTCAACATTAGATTTTTGTATGAATATTCTTCGAATATATAATTACGTCCCTTTTTTAGTAATACGATGTTCTTCTATGTTCTCTTTAATTTATTTCTGTTAATCACCATGTTTGTCGTTAACATAACTTCCAATATTATAGTATAGGGATGCAAATATATATTCTTATAGATAATACTGACTAGTATTGGAGATGGTTGGAAGAGAGTTAAGGGCGGCCAAAACAAAACGTGGCATCAGTGCTTGAAGTCGCTAACCTCTAGTCTGAGCCATGTTGGCAGATGCAGACTACTTAGTTGGAGTCCGCGTGACTATCTTAACCAATGATTTGAGACTCTAGGTGACATGGCTCAGAATCGATCACAATGGCGAAGGTGTATACACTCTTTATCTCCCCTTAAACCTTGAGATTAAAATTGCTTCATAACGTTCTTCCTTCCTATACTATATCCCTATGTACAACCTTTCTTTTATGTACTACCACCACTAAATTAACTACTCATATGAATCCGGTGTTCATCTTGTGCTAACGAGGTATGGCAACTTGGACCGATGCATATATGTGCCTGATCCTACGTTGTAGCTGATTGACCGTTTGCACAATAATACATTTCAAACAGTCAGATAATACATTTACTTGTGAATGCATTTATATGTAAAAACTAATAATGATTAATTAAATATGTTATCAAATAATTATAAAGGGATAACTGGAAGTATAAGAGAAATGAATGACAATATATATGAGATGAATAAGAAGTTATCGCTTCATGTTCGGTCTTAAAATGAATGAAAGATTTCCAGGGCTGATTCAAAATGGTAGAATAAATTGTTTTTTTGTGGATACAAAGAAGGCTTTCATTGTTCAAAGTGCGTTTACTAATCACAGCATTTAAATTACTGTTTTAAAATTCTGAAAAGAAAACTTCCTTGATTCTGCTCTAAACTAATCTGTCAACTTGAATTGTAAAGTTAAAGCTCAACTTTAACACTCACATTTTCTAAACAGTTTTATCAATCTTAGGGGTGAAATAAACCGGAAGGAACTGTATCTAACCTTCTTCGATCTACGAAATCGTGAATGGAAAAATGTGGTAGATTGGTAAACAGACTAACTAAACTTCATATCCGCTTATTATTTGTGTTATCAAACTTTTCTGGAATGTTTCACATTAAATTTTTAAATGTGTAAAGCTTCTTAACCATTGTTCTGCTTTCTTTTTCTGAGTAAATAGATTAATCAAGGGTTAAAAAGCGTTCATTTTCCACTGAATCGAACGAAATGACATAACACAATGCTTCTTTACTTAATAATAGTTTATGCTTAGTTTCATATTTCTATCCATAGATTGAGTAAATATTTGAGATATTGCACTCAGCATTAGATTTTAACAATAAGTAATTAACCTCAAACATGGTAAATTACACCAATAAACTCATCAGTCTCTTTGTTTGCTGGCTGGTCGTATAATTTCACTTTTTCTTTGAAACAAACTGTTCTGTCTATTTCAGTTCACCCTCTAGAAATTTTAGTAATGATAGTTCTCTGGTCCATTTATTTATTTTCATGATATTTAGAATCTTATTAAAATTTTTTTTTCCTAATTTATACACTTATCAGGATAATCGCCGTATTGATTTGCCTTTATCATCACCATTATTGAAACTTCTTTCTACTTACGGTAGTGTTGTCAACACTCACAATTGTAATGATCATGAATTGGAAAAATGTTATTCTGCAACTAGTTCATTGGACAATTCTAAAACAATCAATAATGTAGATTTCTCTGTTCTTTCAGATGTTGAAAGTGCTTTTCAAAATGTTTTATATGGTTATTCTTATTTGAAAAATCAATTAACTTCTATTACTACTAGTACTACTACTGATCAGTTCATTAAAAATCAATTTAATCCAAATGATGATGAAGAGTTTAATTTAGCCTCATTTCTTATCAGTCCACAATATAAACGATTGTATCAATGCTGTGGATCTATTAGTCAGAACAATAATAATAATAACTTACAATCCTCAACACATTGGATTTCAGGTCTGTTAAATTTAAATGATTTTTGTATTATTTATCCGGAACGTGCACAGTTTTTAAAACAAATAACAGAATTTCATCGTCGTAAATCTACGATGTCAAATGGAAATACAAATGAAAAGTGTATTAATGATTTAGCTGTTGAAATTTTTGGTTGTGATCTTACTGATCTTTGTTTATCTATGGAATTTCTTCCATCTTCTAAGGTAAATTTCTGAAAGCAATGTTTTCATTTTTCTCCTTATTTTGTTTCCTTTCATCTGTAATATTGCATTAATCTTATCGAGATTAAGTTATCTTGGCATCTATTATTAAACAAATAGAAAAGTGATTGATCACAGAAACGAAATTAATAACAAGGTACTAGTTAAAATGCTAGTTGAAATGTGTTATATCCAGGATCCGACACTGTTATAACTGGGAAATTTGGGTCTGTTGACACTGTTGGGACTGGGTAGCAAGTTGTTATATCTCTAGAGTCGTCGCTGTTATTTATGTATCGAGTTTCTTCGGTTTTCCGTCTTACTGTTTTTACTTGACAATCGGGGACCACTGTAATTCCTCGATCCTACTGCTAAAGGGAACCACCACAATTCCCACAACTCAAAGCAGGAACACTAAAGGCTGGTGAAACGAAGCTTTGTTGACTGCCCTAAAACACTTCTCAAAACAAGTTTCAAAACTACATGCTTGACCACATTACTGATTTTACACTTGGAGAGATACGTACAGTTATTGTAAAAAGCAATAAATATTGGTCGCCTGAATTAATACAGGGAATAAAACTGCCACGCTAAACGGGAGTGCACACTTGTCACATGGATTGAAATTTATACTAAATTGATACAAGAGAATATTGACTTTCAACTCTCACTCTAAACAAAGTTTACACCAGTCGCGCAGGCCAAAATTCATAATGAGTTGTTACAAAAAGCTTCTACTTGAATAATGTTGCCTCATCTCATCATATTACATTGAATGTATATCAGAATCAATACTTCATCAATCAGTAATGCAGTCACATAGAGTCGACGTTTTTCAGCATATGCATAGAAAATCAATGAAGTTATGCTGGATCGACGAAGATTATGTTTTCAACAATCTCAGCCTTATATTTGTGCATTCAATGCCTCCTAGCTTTAACTGTTCAGCTGAACAACATCACCAACACCTACGTTTTAAATAAAAGTGAGTTTTTCGGTTATTCAACGTGTGCTAAGTCTATCCACCTTGACGACTTTGTTGTTAGTTTCGTCTGTTGATTTTATTATCTTCGTAAATCTTTCTATATACCTATTGATTATCATGTGTGCGTTTGCTCCAGTTGCCACCACTGTATAAACACAACGAGATGAAATTACCAATATGAATTACAGCGTAATAATGTGATTTAATGATATATATATATATATATATATATATATATATATATATATATATCGTATTGTATTGTATTGTATTTAAACCTTTGCCAAACATAGGTCCAGGGTTTTGTTATCGCCTATCTGTAACTTTCTAGCGTGTAAGCACAATAAATGTCTGTTTTAAGAATACATCACTTAATTTTTTTTCTTAATTTCACTCACGTTTTGTTTGTTTAGCTTTTTGGATTTTCATCTTATCCATTGAAAGATGTTTATGATTGGGAAGCAACAATAACAACAACACCAAGAACTACTAATAATTCTACAGAAGAATCATTGCATAAAAATGTGACAGAGAATTCACAATCTATTGTTGCGCCTGTTACAGTTCATAATATTGAAAAATATTTAGAATTAACGTTAGCTTTTTGTTTGGATAAAGGTATTCGTAAACAATTGGATGCATTCAAAGGTATAATTTTGCATTACATTCCAATAATTTTTTACTACTATTATTATCAACTATTTATTGGGTACTGATTAGTATTAGCGACTTTGAGCCATGCTTTAGTTTTGAGGTTTAGTGATACAATAAATTTACCCTAACTGAAGTGCAAGACATTGGATTCTAACTGACGGTTCAGTGGTTAGAATTAAGACGCTTTAATCACTAAGTCACTTCTTCATAACGCTTGTATGGTGTTTATACTTTGATTTCTATGATAGCTTAAAAAAAATAAAGTGTTTACCATTAAGAACCATTCCATTAGGTTATATTGATAAAATACACATAAAACATTGTTTATTATTAGGAAGAGAATAGTTTGTGAAGATATACTGAAACTCAAGAAGCACGAAATATCTCTTCCATCCTAATTAAGAAAACCATCATTATGAAATCTGTATACAGTCGATTTGAATCATAATGATTGGATAAATAGAACAAAGTTCTGAAGAGTGTAGTGGAATCCAATTAATGATGGATCATTTAAGTTGCACAAAAGTACCCAATTATCCTGTAAAATTGGGAAGTCTACAAGTTAAATCAGCAACAGCAATACATGCTATTTTGAATAATCATCAAAGTGATATTAGCAATATCAAAATAATTCAGAAACGCTTTTCCAACCACAAAGAGAGGCGAGTAGCATAGACACAACCTCAGCCCACTACTCCATATTACAAATGCATACATTTTTCATATCCCATCTGGCACACAAATTAATATGGTAATAGGTCATACAAATTCACCCTGATCAAGAATAATTGGATGTTGACATTGACATTGAGACCTATTATAATTTTGATTGTACTAAAAATATTCCGCATTTTTTCATTTGTACTACTTAAACTTGCGTTAATTTAATTCGGTTATTTATTTACTCTGAAGAAGCGGCTTACATTAGGGCATGAAACGTCAAAAATACGATTTTTCCACTCATTGGGATCTAACACCTATTACAGTCTATTTCATTTAAAGTGATATATTATTTTCTTTTCCTGATTATTTTTTCTTTGTAGATGGTTTTGAGCGTGTATTACCACTTCGTTGGTTAGCATTATTTACAGCTACAGAATTAGGTGAATTAATTGCTGGTGATTCAGTAGTTCATTGGACACGTGAAGATCTTCTTGCATATACAGTACCAAGTTTAGGTTTTACTAAACAATCACCAACATATCAAATGTTAATTAATGTATTATGTAATTTTAATTCAACTGAACGTCGTGCTTTCTTACAATTTACTACTGGTTGTTCTAGTCTACCACCAGGTGGTTTAAAAAATCTACATCCACGTTTACGTATTGTACGTAAAGAAATAACAAATAGTGGACCATATCCTAGTGTGAATACATGTGTACATTATTTAAAATTACCAGAATATCAATCAGAGAAAGAATTACGTACACGTTTATTACAAGCAACTAAAGAAATTGGTTTTTATTTGAATTAAATATCTCCATTTATTCTTTTTTTTTAAACTTTTTTTCTTTATTTTTTTTTGAAGAAAACTAAATAAACCAACAAATTTATATTTAATCATTCTACATTGTCTTGTTTTCATGTTTATATTCTACTTGTTACCTTTACATAAAAGTAAAGAATTACCAATAATGAACAGTTAATGGTGACGATGTTGATGACGGCGACGGTGACAACAACCAGTATAGTTTTCCTTTGATAACTTTTATTTTTCTTTCTTCCACAAGATATATATATATATAAATAACCAAAGAAGTTGATTTTCGAAAGCAATGTATCACACTATAATCATAGTAATAATTATGACATGAATATATATAGAATAGTTTGTCAAGGAGAAAAAATTTATAATCTGAAAAAACCGAAATGAATAAATATGATGATGAAGTAGATCATTAGCATGATGCATGATTTCGATTTCCTTTCACACTACTACTACTACTTCACTTCCCACTTACTGACTTTAATTTTATTCATTCATCCCCCCGTATCACCAAATAATAACTTTGATTTTATTTTGTTAGTATGTTACTATTTATGTTTATGCAGTGGTTATTTATTTATTTATTTGTTTATTGGTAATATTTTATTTTGTAATGTAGACACTCCTTGAAGAATTGTGTATTATTTGAGACATTCACATATATTACTGTTATGAAATAAATGTGTTTATTTAATAAACAGTATATAAACAACCATGAGGTGATAGTTTTTTCACATTCCTTCTTCGGGGGGGGGGTTGTTCGTTAGTAAATAACATCTTTTTATAGATGATTTGACTTGATGTTATTAGTTTATTTTGTGGTAATTGGAAGTGACAATCGTACCATCATATTAATACGCTTGGTCTAATAAGTCCTTTGCTGATTGTTAATTATGCTTTTACTAGTGTAGGTGTCTTGTAGAGATTTTTGTTTGGTACTGCGATCACGCACGAACAAACCTAAGCTATATAGCTATTCGTTCCACAACAGTGACTGTTATTATTATCTATCTCATGACTTGGATAATTTAGGTCAGATCTGTTACTGAATTAATGTTGAGGATCATGTATAGGGATTTCAGACTCTAATGAAACGCTACTTCACTTATCTCTGTCCTTTGATTGGTCCTACAGCAGTTATCAGTTCATGATAAAAACCATTTTCATTCGAACGTTAAATAATCATTGATTTTTCTTTCGAAATTTCGTAATATTAGCGAATAATGTAGCCGAAAATAACACCCGACCGTTGCTGCTATTTTAACGTGGTGGTCAGGCTTGCCTATTTTAATCAACCAATCGAGCTTTACTGGTTGGGACAATCATTCCTCAAGGTTCTACCATGCCAGACAGGTCATTTGAAGAGCGGTAGAACTCAGACCCGAAGGCGAAGTCGTACTGCTGACTGTACAGACGTGTGACGGCAGTAAGGTGTTTCCTTCAGACAACCAGCATAACAGCGATGCTGTCTTCCCACAAGGAGGAGTGGGGTTAGAAAAGATCAACACTAAAAATGTGCACCTCGCCTTATCCCACAGATATCCATCTTCGTCGGTAAAGTCTCAACAAGTACGTAGCTAACACAAAAATTATTCACAAAAAGGTCGTATGTGACCGATCTCAAACAGATGTCTCTTGGGTACTGCAGTCACGCTCTCAGGTCAATAAGACCACTCCTAACCTTATTTCCTTTTCAGGTATCTTCAGAAGTTGAAAATGACAAATTCATATATCATTTCTGCTACTTTAATATTAATAATGGTACGGCTGAGAGTGGGGAGAGTCCGCTCTTCCTCTCGAAATGCTCTCACATGGCCACGCGTATATAGCCTCTGTCAGGGAAGTCCTACTCACTGCCTTCTCGTGGTGGGGATGTTGTTTACGAAATTGAGAGGACGAATAGCAAATGTCCGGCGCTTTAACCGGGTTGGTGGACACGGAGAGTTCACCTAGGGGAGTTGGAAAACCCTGATTTCAAACCAATGGTGTACATAGGCTCTAATATCGTGAAGGAACATATGGCGTATGAATCAATCGTTGGTCACCGGCTACCATGGGACTGCATCTTCTCACGATGCTCCACTGCCTTATGGATCAGTCCTTTAGATCAAAGGCTCCGTGTGTGGCACCTTAAGAAAATCACCTGCTTCGGTTTGGGCACCCGGGCAGTATCACAGCCCTCACACAAATCAAATGCGATTTGTGTGGCGCATATATATCTGGTGCTTCTTTTGTACCAATATTTATGTGTTTAAATATATAAATAAAATAATTTTAGTATTTTAAAATGTTTAAATACATCAACAGTATAAAAAAATAAATAAGTAGCGCTAATCCTTAAAATTATTTTGCGAATATCTATACCATAATAATAGTAAATTATGAATGAATGTTTAAGGCCACATATTAAGATTATTTTCTTATCATTATATAATTTATAAGAATTCCTTTGTTTTAATCATTCAACATACATTATGTAGATAAATGTTCTTTTAATTCAAAGATATATTTACTTATATTTTTTATATTCTATTCTGGTTATTACTGTTATATAACTTGATTCATGAATAGAGAATTAATCTTTTTTTTCTATTTTTTTTTGTCTTACTACTTACTACTACATTGAAAATATTAAAAAAAATTTTTTATTGTTTCTAATTTTATTCAACAATTCAGTAGTATATGTGCCAAATTATTGTGAGTCTTAAAAAAAATAAAAACCAAGCAAATATGTTACTTAATCATATAATTAATTAGATAACTTCAAAGAGATAGAAAGCTTTAATAGTTATTCGAAATTAAGCATATGATTATGATCTATTAATTAATCATATCTTTTCTATATCTATTAAAATGTAATGGTATGTAAAGTATTTTTCATAAATAGAAAATAAAAATAATAAAGCAAATGAATCGATGCAATGTATAAATGAATCATTTGTAGATTTTATATAGTTAAAGACCTTAAGAGTAGAGGATACTGGTAAGTTACTAGTATTTGACCACAGATGCCTTAGAAATATTGCTCGCATCTGCTGGGATAACCGGGTAAGTAATAGTAAGGTTAGACATATGGTATTAGGGAATGATGGTTAATCAGTTGTTGAGGTCATGATTCTTCATCGACTGAGATGATTGGGCCACGTGTTACGTATGCCTGAACACCGATTACCACGACGCTCAATGCTGACTAGTGTAGGGGATGGTTGGAAGAAAGTTAGGGATGGCCAAACGAAAACGTGGCATCAGTGCTTGAAGTCACTAACCTCTAGTCTGAGCCATGTTGGTAGATACAGACTACTTAGTTGTGGTCTGCGTGACTATCGTAACCAATGGTTGGAGACTCTAGGTGACATGGCTCAGAATCGATCACAATGGCGAAGGTGTATACACTCTTTATCTCCCCTTAAACCTTGAGATTGAAATTGCTTCATAACGTTCTTCCCTCCTATACTATATCTTTATATACAAACTTTCTTTTATATATTGACACCACTAAACTAACTACTTCTATGAATGCGTTGTTGATCTTGTTGTGTTAACGAGGTATGGCAACTTGGACGGAAGCATATATGTGCCTGGTTCCTACGTTGTAACTGACTGACTGACCTTAAGATATTGGATAATGGGATTGCTCAGTCGTTTAGTTTGAAATTAAGTATAATTTATTAGGTATGTTAAGTTGGTTGATAAGAATATGAATCTTCGTCAACTAGTACTACTGAGGTATATATTTCACCTGCCGTAATCTATCCGAATCTATTATGATAATGTACGAAGAAGTGTATTGGAAGGTGGTTAGAGAGCAACATCAGTCAGTGAAGTTGTTTGTTTTCGGTTTGATTAGCGTTAGAACGTTTATTAACCTTGCTTAGGTCTCAGTTAAAGTGGCATAGTGGTCTCTGTTATGTTGTTGAGTTTTTCTTATGCACAGTTTTAGGTAAATATTCGTGGCGATGTACGACTTAAACAAAACGTTTTACCAATGGTTAGCGTTTGTTCAAAATAGGGTCGCAACTGTAACGTACACATTAGCGTTCTATTTTGTTCTTCGTCATAGTTGTGAGATCCTAATGAAGACCATATTCCTGAATTGCTCCAGATAATAAGTGCTTGATTTGATTTTTTTGAGTGTCTACTTACAGCTAACCAAACGATTTTGTATAGGGAGTTTGTGGACATACTTCGGTTTTTAGTTTACTTCGTGGATCAACTTCAAATAGTCAATCATTCAGAACCAAGAAGCACCTAATATGATGCTTCTTGAGATTTAGATTCCATATTTAATCAATTTATTTGAATGTATAAACAGTGGTACAAGGGGAGTAGACTTATCCCCCGATAGCTATAGCAGAAACGACGTGAACCCTTTTTAAAGATAAGAACAACTATCGACTCATTCCGTAATGTTGAAACACTCTCTAATTGTCAGAACTTTGTAAAAAACTTAGTTGATGTTATTGATTAGCAACCCGTCATCTTCACAGAATATTTCAATCATACCAGACTTCCTGCCATCATTGATTTGGATAAGTTCAAGGAGCATCCTTCATCCTCGGAGCAGCTACTCTTTCCAACTCGTTAGTACGCCCTGACCACCAGGCTTCTCGGTACTTATGCAAGTTTTGCACGATTTGATTACGTAACAATCTTTGTTTATATTCAGATTGGCAAGCAACCGGAGTAGACCGAAAAGCTTTAATGAGTGATAGGGAGCCTAAAGAAACCCGGTGCTTTTAAGCGGGACGTAACATGAAACCTCGAGCGACTTGATATTTCATGGCGTCATGCAACTGTGATCAATTCTTATCTATACTTTTCGGTGGGCTGGTAGCCTAGCTGTGTTTGATATTTAGTTACAACACAAGCTGCAATCAATTTACTGACACCGATACGTCTAGGACGATGAGTTTGTTAGCCATTGAAATGTAAGATAAAATTAGTGCAAACAAGGGCATGATCAGAGTCTAGATAAGCACTTCAAAGGGAGCGGCAGTCTTGTACACACACATGCCAATGGTAGCTGTTCTCGACGTATTTAATCTAAGTCCTGGTTTCAGATGCAGAAAGAGGACAACACACGTAACTGAATTTTAATGAGGCTCCAGTCGATTAGTGCTGCCTCAGCTAAAGCGCTTGGCGCGACTTCAACTCCAGTAAAACCAGACGAAGATGACACAGGGCCTCCGGATAAACGCAAGTGAAACAAGTTTTCCGAAGAGACAGATGGAGAGTGAATTTGTAGTACTTCACCAGAGTCGTGAGTAGGTATATAAAAAATAAAACCAAATAATTGTTAATGCGGTTCGTGTGAATTCGAATCATAGCGAGAATAATTTTTTCCAGTTGCAATCACCATTCACTTCGTGTGTGGGCTGAGATACTGCCTATGCGCTGAAAAGTAAGCAGGTGGTTTTCTTAGCGGGCACACCCGGAGCCTTTGACTTAGATGTCTACAAAGTAATGGAGCAACGTTAGTAGATGCAGTCTCATGGTAGTCAGTGACCGACAATAGGTTCATACTCCATTCAGTTCCCCAGGATCCCGAAGCCTTTGTACACCATCGGTTTGGAATCAGGGTTTTCCAAGTCCTGTAGGTGGATCCTTCGTACCCATTAACCCGATTTCAGCCCTGAACATTCATATTTTGTCTTCTTTTTATTTCGTAAACAACACCCTAGCTACAAGAAGGTAGTGAGTAGGACTTCCCCGACAGTGACTGTATACGTGTGGCCATGTTAGACCATTTCGAGAGGGAGAGTGGGCTCTCTTCGTCCCCAACCGTGAAGGAGCATTTGCGGGCGAGATTTCATAAATTAATCATGTATGGAACCCAGTATTTTCAGAGATATCAGCAAGTACCTAATCTTTAGATGATTGGGTCGGATTTCAACGTTTAATATTTCTAAATTTGGTTAGGTGTTGTCACTATATAACACCACCCGTCGCCATCGGTGGTACCTATCTTTCGCCTATATTAGGTCGAAACAGTTGTCCAGCACAGTAAGTTTTTATCTGTTATTGAGCTAGATTTAGTCTATGATGTAATTTACTATTGAACAATCTCCATATAGATCATTTGATAATAACCGTGTGCTTACAGCGAATAAATGCAAAAAACGGATGTTTTTGTTCATTTCATAATAAAACCTTCTTCATAATCTGGTTTTATGAATTTCTCTATTCAAGTTGATCAGGAATTCGAATGACGAATAATTACTGGGCCCGAATTCAGACTGTTTTGGTTACTATCGCATCTGCAATGCCAATTTATGTTTTGTATCGATATTAGGCTATTTTCCGACAGAATAGAACCGAGATATGTAATATTTTGTGTTGTTTTAATCCAGTATTATCATTGTCAACTCCTTAAAGATATACGTATATATCTTAGACTGCTTTCTCAAAGATACAGTTCTATTGTTTTTTATGCCGCAACTGATTGAAGTGAATTTCAATTATTTACCTACAGCTTTCGTTTTCGCTTCTTGAAATTTATGAAAAAAGAATGATGGTGTGAAAGTCCTAAAACTGAGTTCATTGAAAGTTAAAGTAACTATTTCATGAACCAATTATCAATTCACTTACTCATTCCAATAATTTTCTCAATTAATCGGGGTTTTATTTAAAATGTTAGCAAGTCGAAAGTTACTCATTAGGCAGGAGATGAAGGAATTTCGTGTAATTAAATAGCACCCATTTATCAAAATAAGCGATGACCTCATTGAGGAAATTAGGAAAAAACGTTAAAGAAATCACCGAATTGCATCATGAAGCAATCCCTAACTTGGAATCCGAAAGGGAAGCGGAAAAGAGGAAGGCCAACAAACACATTACGCCGGGAAATAGAAGTAGATATGAAAAGGATGGATAACAACTGGAAAGAACTGGAAATGATTGCCCAGGACAGGGTTGGATGGAGAATGCTGGTGGGCAGTCTATGCTCCTCCACTAGGAGTGATAGGTGTAAGTAAGTGATTGAGACTGTAATATCTGATAGAATAAGTTGAAATTTTTTGGGGGAAGGGGAACACTATTTTCATTGAAATATTTGCTATTATTTACTAAATTAAACTTACTACTTACTTGCGCCTGTTACTCCCAATAAAGCATAGGCCGCCAACCAGTATTCTCCAACTCATACTAAATTAAAACTTAAATTAATTCAACATTGTATTTGATAATTATTTCTAAATCTTTTTTTCCTCGAAAATGTAAAATGTTACTCTTTAATTTTATTCTTAATCTAGTACTATTATTGAGACAAATGATTGAATCATTTTATCCTTATGATCTATTTTCAGTTGAAACATATAGAATGAATAAAGCTATACTGATGATATTACAATCGAATTACATATCAAAGATTTTACTTTTTACAATAACAAACAATGAAAGTTTGATGCTTTCATTAAGATGACATCTTCATCAGTATAAGGATTATTATTATTATTATTATTATTATTATTAATAATGATTATATTTTCATTATACTGTTGATTCATTTTGAGAATATCATAATTGAGGTAACTGTAATTCTAATCATTTATTAAATTGATATATTACATGTTATATAATAGAATAAGTACCTTTATTTGTTTCTATGATGAATGTATATGTGTGTATAGTTATTGCATAGAAAAAAATAAAAAAAAATAATAATGTGATGAAATCATGATAATTTAATTTGATTGGTTGATCAGTCTCTATAGCCTCATCTTCTTTTTTTTTCATTTTCTTATCATTTTTTTTTCAGTGAAATATATTTTACAACATGATTCAATGAATAGTTGATAAGTAGATATGCTTTCTTTTTTGTATAATTGAGATCCTTTTTAACTAACTGTATGAATGTGTATATTATATATATGCATACCACATATGTATAGATATAATTGCCGAGATTTAGATATGTATGTTTGTGTATATGTACTATTTGTTGATTGGTTTTATAAAGTATATTTTATTTATTCTTATAGAGTACACTTTCATTTACGTTTTACTATTAAAAGCATTGAAATTCATAATAATATAAAGTATTAAAGTACCAGTGTACTCATTATTATTATTATCATTCAATAAAGGTAATCTGAACACTTATCTAATAGACTTAAATTTTCTCATTGCTTACAATAACACATTAATATTAAATATTTTAAATATTGTTTTACATTTGAGATGGTGGAGAAGACTTGTAGTTCAGGTGGATGATTTTGATGTAGGTTTGTTCTCTGAGCAGGATGGTTTGGTCGTGGAGCTTTCATCGTCCTTCTGAATGACATCATCAGCACAAACTTCGGGTAGAAGAAGCACCACGACCAAACCATCCAGCTCAGAGAACAAACGTACATCAAAATTGTTTTACATTTTTAATTATTTACTTAATAAAAATAAACATTTTTTTTTGCTCCATTTTTATATTCAAGTACTTTGGAAAACAAAATATAGGCAAAAATGGAACCATTTGTACAAGTATTCTTTGCTATTGATAGAGATGGAACTGAAACTATCACAGTAGAAGAATTGAAAAAGTATGTTGCTGAAAATAAACTTGATGATATGATGGTTACAGTAAGTTAATTAATTAATTTATTACATATTTATACAAAATATATTGTTTATGTAAGATTTTTGAAGCAAGTTGAAAGTTTTGTAAGCAAAGATGGATAGTAGCTAGTAGTGGAATCCAGTTTGACGCGCGTTTCGTCCTATTTGGGACTTGTCAGCTGAATGTACCTACATCTCAAAGTTGGTGTTCACTCTGGGACTCGAACCCAGTACCTTTCGCTTCAAAGTTGAAAGTTTGTTTTTTATTTGATTACTGTTTAAGGCTAAAAAGAAACAATTGTATTGATTCTGAGCATTCTGGGATACTTACGTAATGCATTCTATCTAGTAACAAAAACAACAATAAAATTTAATATAGATTGATTTAATTTGATATAAGGAAGTATTGAAGTTGTATATTAACTTTCGATAAAACTATATATATATATTCGTTAATTGTCTTGCATCAACTCGGTGCCCAAATACTGTGAAACTATTCCCTCTAATTTAAACGAAAGTTCTTATATATCTATAGAACTTTTAATATTATATCAACCCTTAACTTAAAATGTAACTCGGTCTTATAAGTACATAGATTGATATGACATATCTTATTGCACTCATCATTTTGACTTACATGTCTTATATATATGATATACCAATTGGAAATATTAAAAACAAAAACCAAAGGAGAAATCAATATTTTGAGTAATTTTTAATGTTTATATTGGTTTTTTTTTCAATATATGAGTGATTGATAGATTGACTGCGTCTTCTAATGTATTCTAACAATACCGCTATTTTCATTGTTAAGTCTATATGATAGAAAATTGATGCGTAGAGTAACTACTGATAGATATGTTTATGCTATGCTTACAATGAATAGTAAACATTATTCGACATTGATTATAGATCTATGGATGGAATTCGATTACATTTGAACCATTATTTCATTAAAATTAAGCTGTACGTAGTATGTTTTTATTCAACTCCGAAACGAAATAACCAAGTTAGTCATTTAGATAATTAAATCTATAAAACGTAACAATAAATATTAATAGTGGAACTATCTACAAACTAGATGTAAATGTAATTGGTACTACACGTTTTCCAGGATGAAATTGTAGTATGGAACTTATTTTCAGTAGAAATATAGTGATTCATATTTTTATATCAGAATTATTACAACATGTTTGACCAGTATTTTAATATTTATTACAGTAATAACTAAATTAATTAATATCTTGGTAACTACAATATTATGTTTTCTGGTTCCACCTGGTAACCGTTACTCAGTCCTACAAATTGCAAGCCTTAAAATGAACAAGTGAATAATAATATCACTCAATGTGGTACTGTATGACAGGGTTTCAGTAACATAATGCATATCACACTGTTCAATACTACAAATATACATTAGTGATTATTGTTAACTAGAATATAATGTATGTTGTGATTTTTATCCTGATTGCTTGCAAATCCCTTACCAAGCTGTACAATAGTTTCTAATGCGTTGTTGAATCACTCTTCACAAACTTACGAGAATACACTTGACTATTTTACAGATAGTTTTGTGTTAATACGTATATTATTGCATAATCATTCTTTGTAATAAGAAACTTTTAGTTACCATTATGAATTGGTATTCTAATCATGATTAAACATTCTAGTTGCATTCAACCTTTTTTAAAAAAAACCCTTTAGTCTTTTTTCTATTAGGATTGAGAGTAACGGTATAAAAAACGCAAACTTAAGACCGATACAGTTTGTTATACGCTGTAAAAAGAAAAAAAAGGGAAAAAATTACCACTTAAAGAGAGAGAAAATGAAACTAAGGATAATTGATTTGAATTGGTTAACGTATTAGTTAACTTCGGACTATTATTGTAGATAGAAAAAAGTTGATTTGTTCAAATTCTTAGTATTATTTGCATTTTGTTTTTTTTTGGGAGGGGGAGTTAGGGGTTGGGGTTGAATTCATACTTGTTTGCTTTTTAATTTGTACTTGTCATATGTAAAATCATGACAATGAAAACCAAGCTCAACTCTTAATGCTATTTTTCCAAATAAAAGATGTTCCCAATACAGTATATTGGTAAAGATTTTTCTCAGAAATAAAGTCGCTGATTTTAGTTCGATAAAGTAGATGTCAGATTGAAAAAGGGCAAAACAAATATTTTGTTATCAGAAGGGGTTTTTGCGCTTCCAGATTTTCCCTGGTAGTCTAACTTCAATGGACTCACGCTTTCAACTATGAAAATATTTTGTGATATATATATATATATATATATATATATATACGAAGTGAAAGTAACACTGAATAAAGTTTGGGTATATTATTTGAAAAAAAAACGTAATTCATTAGCTACTGTACCTGATTATTAGTTACGGAGCAAAAGACTCAAGGGAAATGCATAATATCAGGTATGATATCATTACATAATACAGTAATACGTTCGAAATACAAACCGTAAAGTCATACATTCTGTGAAAAAATAATGATCTCTAATTACTATTACGATACAATGAAAGCATAGTCTAAGAATATGGCATAACTAGAAAATGATTGACACTTATTTTTTACTAAAGATGATTATTTCATTTAGTACAGTATAAAATGATTGAATTAGTGAATTAGATTTATTTTAAATGATGAAACACTGCGACTTTCATCTCGTTTCATCGTTAGCATAATTATCACACAACGAAATCGATGGATACCATTAGTTTATACTTTTGGATATATTTCGTATTGAAACGAAACTACTGATGTAGTGCTTGGTACTTCTGTTTTTAATGAATCTCCAATTGGAATCAGTTTTGCAATGGAAATTTTTTTCAAATTGTATTAAAAGACTTGATGAAGTCACTTTTATAAAATAGAAGATAAACTACTATCCAAAAATTTAATGATATAATAAACTTTCATAGTGTTTAGTTGACAGTTTGTATATGTATATTATAAGGCGTCAGTTTCTCAAATCTAAACTAATCTAAACTCATAAACAATTTTTTTAATGAATTTCCTATTTCCTTTTATTTGATGATTTCCTATCTTTTAGAAATGGAAATCATTATTTGATCCCAAAGGTACTGGAAGAATAACATTTAAAACTTTTTGTGATGTATTGGGTTTGAGTCCTGCACAAGCGTAAGTTATATTCATTAGTCTGTAGATGCAATCAATTTACTTTTCTTGTTCAGTATTCATTACCAGTGCAACTGAATGCTAATTGTTTTAGACATTTAGGAAATTATATCTTTTTTCTGTATTAAATCATTAGCAGGATGTATCTTCAATATAGTAGGGCTCACAACTCGGGTAATAACTACATTTATTGATCAATGACTAGTAACTAAATTCATATCTAAATTGTAATATGACTGAGATTCATCAGTATTGTTTGAGAATATCTGAGATAACAACTTAGTGTATGAGAATATAAGTCATGTAAATTAATAAGTTCATCACGACTTGATCGATAGGTTGAGCAACATGATAAGATAAAATGTTGTAATTGAAATTAAATGTAATCAGTAGTTTAGTTAATTACAACATCAAATTTGAAATAGTTTCTCTTTTAAATACTATCATTCATAAGATGTAATATATAGTTACATGACAGTATAGTTTTAAGAAGTAGTCGGATAACGATTTATTAAGTATATATCTTAAGTGCTTTAATATGTGCGAACTGTTAAAATAATTTAAAATCAGATGTAAAAATCAACAATAAACGAATTGATGCTGTTAATGTTCAACTATATTCTTTCTTACTGAATAAAATGACTAGAAACCTAGTTGTTCTTCACAAGCATTATAAACAAAGATGGATAATGGCTAGCAGTGGAACCCAGGACACGCGTTTCGTCCTATTTGGGACTCATCAGCTGGATGTTCCTACATCTCAGAGTTGATATTCACTCTGGGAAGCGAAAACAGTACCATTCGCTTCAAAAGCAATCTCAAGCGGCTATCAGGACTCAGTAGCTGAGTGGATAACGCGATAGGAAAATTTCAAACAAACAATACCAAGTGAATCTAGTTGTTCTTCGTCTACAATCTTACAAATGTGCTTTGTTATGAGTTTATAGAACTGTTTTAATCAAATATGAACAACGATAGACTGACGAATAGTTATTTCATTTTTGTACTGCCACCACTGAACAGGGAATTCAATATAATAGGAATTAACAGTGTATATTTTGATATCAATTCAGTATATGATATCTCATTATTCTTATTCTGAACTGTTATTCACGGCCTATCAATTTAGTAAACTTTGGTTTAGGAAATATATTTTTTGAAATAGTCCCGTGGTATCATGTTTTTGTAAATGGTGAATCTTCTTTTACTGTTCTCTCTCTCCGTTTCGATCTACAGAGTAGCCATGAAAACACAACATCAGCAAGCATCTTCATTGAAACTTCATCCAGATGTTGTTGTAATCTATGAACAACTTCCATTAGATAGACAAGTCGCTATTAGTAATAAAGCAATTGAACTATTAACATCTTCAAAGAAATTCGATGAGAAAGATCAAGCTGTTCAATTGAAACAATGGTTAGATATCACTTATGGTAAAGCATGGCACATTGTCATAGTTAAAGGATCATTTTGGAGTAGTTATTCACATAGTGCTAATAAATGTTTTATATTTCGTGTACGTGATGTATCTTATCTTGTATGGAGAACACCAGATGAAGAAATAACCAGTGCATAAATAAATAATTAGATAACTTGAAGAGAAACAAACAATTTAAAAAGATAGTTAACAGTAAATGCTTTGTTAAAACATATGAAAACCAATATTATTATGATAAAGATAAAATACAGGGATAATTACTTTTTCTTAAATTTTGTCTTTAAAAGAATATGATTCTTTAAATTATTTGTTTTAATGCTTATTTGATTGAAAATATTAAGAGATAACTTGTATCTAGCCGAAATAATAACATTAATCGTCAAGTGAAGCTGATATTTTGTTGGATGGATTTGGTGTTTAATTTGAAGGTGAAATTCATTGTGAATAAAGACTGAGTGGGGTACTATTGAAAACAAGAAAGTGTTGGATAGTTGTTCCCTCCTAGTTTGAAATTATACAGGATTGGAAACTCCTGATCCTACCAAGGATCTAACCAATAACTTTCTAGTCTCTCATTCAGCTTGTTGGACTTAATCCCCTGATCAAATGTGATAGTATGTATTGTCAACTTTAGTCGATCACCACTGTAGCACAGATTTTATCATGTCATTAATAACAGTTAGATCATTAAAATTGTAGATCAGGACTATTTCATGCAAAATCAGTAGTCTGTGCATAATGCATTCCACCACAAGACCTGATTCCTCTTGGAGTGTCTACTGAAAGATTTGCGCGTGCATAAAACAATAAAATAATTGTCCATTGCTGTAGGCTTCCGCCTGGTACACTAAGTAATCTAAATCTGAGACAAAAACTGCCTTTCTTCTGTTTTAGAGATACATATTATACCTTTAAGATAGTGGTATTTTTCAGAGTAAATTCTTTTTAGCTTAAAATGAACCTGACAATGTTTCTGATAATTATATCCACAGAATTGTTCAGTTTTTCTTTGAAACATCAAAGCTTCGTTCATTTGTACGGTTGACAGTTAAACGTTTCTGTATTTAAAATAGTCTCAAAAGTATCTTAATCAGATTAACATAGCTTTTTCTTAGAGTGATAGTATGGAGTTTAGGAAGCTTCAATAAAACAATTTTTACATCATAAACTCCATTGGTAGTTGTTGTCGAAATTCAATGGTTTTACAGATCACTGGAAGACTTTATATGTTAGCTTGTAAAGCTCGATGGCCGGAATTGAAGCCCTTAGGAAGCATCAGGTCCTTTCATTTGTAGATGAGCACTACTGGTGATTCCAAGCTTGTTCGATGGGTGTCTGTTGTTTACTTCTTCTAGTCACCTAACGTTATGCAAAATGTACGCCAAATGACACATAATGTAACTATATTTTGTTTCATTTTGGCCTGTTTGAGCTAATGACTAAGGACTTCAAGTGCTCTTCCAACTTCCCCAATACATTATTTTAAAGAAATGAGATTGTTTTGTCAGAAAATCGTCAAAAAAATAACTATGTTCGTAGACTTTGACCTCTTTCTATTGACTTCTTCATATTTCACAGTTATTCAACTAATACCAACTTATTTGTGATATTATATTTCAAATAATCTCAGCAGTTGAAGTTTAAGTTATTATAATGTTTCGTTCAACAAACCTGTCTGGGCTTCAGGTTAACGATCGAAATCAAAATTATCAAAGCATATTTAATGTTTAACTACCGAATCAAATTGCTACTAAATGTTTATCCAATTATATGCAGATTTCGACTTTAGTAAGTAGGATAACATGAATCATACATACGTGAATCATGTGAAAACTTCCCAGTGTGTTGAAATCATGAGTCAATTGAAGACAGACTTCCATGGAAAACCTGGAAGTACTGGACGGCTGTTTCGTCCGATTGTAGTACTCCTCAGCAGTGCGCATCCACGATCCCTTCCCACATGATTCGAACCCAGGATCTATCAGTCTCGCGCACGAGCGCCTAACGTCTAGACCACTGAGCCAGCTGATATCCAACCGTGTAAATATCTAACTCCAACCAATCCACGAAATTAAGCAACCGTCCACTATTGTCTTCAGTGAGTTACTATCTTACAACGGATAATTTTTTTTAAAGTAATGTCGATTCTACAAAATCTAATTCTGTAATAAAATTAGAGAAAATTTTCAACCATTTGTTGTTGTTGATGATGATCATTATATTTTATACCACTGCTTGTTTTAAATGGAATGTTATATTATTTTCTTATCACGACGTACAACTGAAATAACAAATTGTTCATCATAAATATTACTTTATTGAACTATGATTTTTATGATCATATGCTAAACAGTTATAAAGGAGGAAAAATCATTAATGTGAATTACTTCATATTTCTACTGCTTTAAATCTATGACTCTATGGATTTCCAGTCATACAATACGATTCATATCTTAAACCAAACTAAAAGATTATTAATTATGAATAAAGGTATTTTCAAAAGTCTATGACTTAATGAATTGATTTTACAACTTGCTTTGGTCAAAGGGTGACCTTATATCATCCTTAATGTATACGTGCTATTAACCACTATCAAGGTAGATGATGGAGACAGCAAACATGATCTAAGAGTAGTTAATTTTATTTTAATCACGCTTCCGCTATATTATGAATAAAAGGTTTTCATTTATTGTTGCATTGACCACCTCTTAGAAAGTTTAAGATAATTAGAAGTCTCTATTCATCCACTAGGACAACAAAGTTTTATTAGGTTATATTTGTCTAGTAGTCGAATACATTTCTCTGTAAATTAAAGCAAGTCATGAAAGGAATAAATCTAGTGATAAGCGATTCAAGTTCTACAATCAATAGTTATTATATTAAGAATCTACAAGTGATATAAAGAAATAATCGATAAGGTGAAACAGCTTATTTATATGAAAGCGATTACTCAATAAAATCAATTTTTATGGAACTTTTTTTATTTCATTGATTTAAAGGAATCCAGGTAATAATTTAGATTGCCCTCTAGCATCTGTTCAAATAGAAGCCAATGTATCATGTAACTATATTTCTTTTGTTTAGGGTTTAAGCAGTTAAATTCAAGTAAAGCAGATGATAACCTCCTGATATGTTCATATAGCACTCATTAAGGTAAGAGTAAGTAATATCATGACTAAATCAAAGTGCTGTTGACATATTACGGTCTCTATTTATTTTGTCATACTTTGGATGTACCATTCTTGTCACATCAGCAGTTCTAACAAAGAAGCGGACTTAATTTCTTAACGTCTCAGTGGCAAGATAATCTGAGCTCTACTCATAGTAAACCAAAGAACTCCAATTTAAATGAAACGAAGTCCTATATATTCATTCTAATTATTCGAACTTAGAGGGTGATGAGACATTAGATCAACCAGTTTCTGTTCTTATCTTTGTCAACTTTTGTAAATTATAACCTCTTAGGTGAGTTCGCATGGTGACTTCCGAAATCACTGCAGGAAAACTACATTTAATTAATAAAAACATTAGGTTGCACATAAAGAGATTAAAAATGTGCTAGAACTAGGCTGCTTACTCAAAATGTTTTGAATTTTTTGAAATCGGATGAAAGGATAACCATCTAATGATGTTTTGTGTCAGGTCTCACATAGTTGGGTGAAAGAAGTGGTTGATTAACTTGGAGATGTCTGTTTCTAACTTATAAAGTACTTATTCAAAACAGACTTACTTCAACAGTCAAACGATTGATTTTTAGATATTTGTTTTTAAGTTATTCTAGAAACGGGATAACTTATCAACTATCATTTAATTTAATTTTTTGTCACTGTCTTCAAGACACAAGTTAAAATAATCTAAATGTTTAATATATGCTATAACTAAAACTTCTTTGAAAAATATAAATGAATTGTTTCGTTCAAATTCAGTCTATCGGTTAAGTGCTCTGGCGCGAGACCGGTAGGTCCTAGGTTCGAATATCATGAGGCAAGATCGTGGATGCATACTGCCGAGGAGTCCCACAATAGGACGAAACGGCCGTCCAGTGATTCCAGGTTTTCCATGGTAGTCTAGCTTCAATTGACTCATGATTTCAACTATACAAATTCAAATAATCAAAAAAAATGTTTTAGATAAACGTATGACTTTTTTGTATTACCTAACTAATACTATTGCCAAATAATTATTGAATTTCTCTTGTACTATTAATGAAATCACGTTTAATGTTATACGTTATGTATTACTAAAACGTAAAATATTCGCTAATTGTTTTAATGAAATCGAAAGAAAAAAGAAAAAAAATAATGGCGACAATTTGAAGACGTTTTTCAATGTTAATACTACTATTGAAAGTATCAATTAAGGTGAATTAAAAAAAGATTATTTTACCAATCTTCAAAGTACTTTGACAATGGAGTTGAAGTAGCTCTACAATAATGTTCATTTCTGAACGTTGTTTTTTTAAAAAAATATTAACTTGGGTTTATTTTTAATCGAATGTTATGGATTAGATTAGTTAAAGTTTTAATAAGTAATATCTCAGAGAATAAATTCACTTAGTATTGTTTATTTGAATCTTCCCATTGATGTTTTAGGACTGCAACTGGTCAGTCTCTAATTGGCATATGTGCATACTGTGCGTATTGCCTCAATATAGCCTAAATTCATAAGCATGGTAAGCAAAGATGGATAGTGGCTAGCAGTAGAATCCAGGACACGCGTTTCGTCCTATTTATGACTCGTTAGCTGGATGTACCTGCATATGCCAATTAGAGACTGACCAATTGTGGTCCTAAAACATCAATGGGAAGATTCAAACAAACAATACTAAATGAATTTAAACTTCACCCCATTGAACAAGCAAGTGGCTATCAGGACTCAGTGGCCGAGTGGATAACGAGATGGCGTTTGAAACGAAAGGTACTTGGTTCGAGTCCCAGGGTGAACTTCAACTCTGAGATACAGGTACATCCAGCTGACGAGTCCCGAATGGGACGAAACGCACGTCCTGGATTCCACTGCTAGCCACTATCTATCTTTGTTAACCATGTCAAAGAATACTTTTTAAGTAGTATTATTATAAAACGTCAAAATTACTAGAATCTATAAATAGATAGTCTGTTTGTTGATAGATTAGTGTAGATTTTGAATTATCTTTGAATAGAAGTGCTTACGGATAATGAATATTCTATCTCTGATTAGGATGCTAGCTTACTAAGTGATTTTATTCGTTCAGTTGTAGTAATGTAGTGAAAAAGGACACGGGTGGGGACAATCGAATGTATTTAGACACAAATTACAGACTATCTTACTAAATTCTGATAACCATGCAGCAAGCACTTAATTTGCAAAATAACAATCAATTGTCTCAATCTTAGCTGTTTCTTCTGCAAATATCAGTCCGTCTTCTCTAATTTCATTTTTCATGCATTTTCGTACCGATTGCGCTTCATTCTTGTTCTTTCCTTATCGATCTTCTGTCAAAATACATTCTATGTCTGACCATCACCATATACTACTTATGTACATATAAACAGATAACACCACAGTAATTCCAGCTTGAAATTTACGCTAAAATTCAATCAACTTTATCTAACTAAATTTCTTCATATTGATAAGAACAATAATGCATCTCTAAAAGCATATATTAATAAGAAGTTGGCCTAATTACCAAGTTTTTAGAAGTTATCAAAAAAGCAACAAACTTGATTAATTTTATGTGTCAAATAATAAATTATCTGAAGGGGTTTTGTGGATATTATAGTAATTTCAGTAGTTGATATCATGAGTCCAATTGAAGCTAGACCACCGCGGAAAACCTGCAAGCACTGGACGGCCGTTTCGTCCTATTATGGGACTCCTCAGCAGTGCACATCCACGATCCCGCATCGCGGGATTCGAACCCACGACCTACCAGTCTCGTGCCAGAGCACTTAACCGGTAGACCACTGAGGCGGCATCCAACAGTGTTGATGTCTAACTTCAACCAATCCACGAAATTGAGAAACCGTTCACCATTGACTTCAGTGAGTTACTATCTCACAACAGACCTGGTTAAGCTCCACTGATTACTGCTTCGCACTAGAGCTCCAGGAAATACCTCTTGAATCCAGTCACTATTGAGCATTTTTTGATTAATATATGAAGGGCTTTAGTGGATATTATAGTAATTTCAATAGTTGAGATCATGAGTCATTTGAAACGGCCGTCCGGTGCTTCCAGGGTTTCATTGGTGGTCTAGCTTCAATTGACTTACGATCTCAACTATTGAAATAAATTATCTGTTTTTAAATAAAAATACCTTGTTGAATATAACTGATTTAGTTTTTCTATTGATAAAATTTGGTAGAGACAGAAAATACAGCTGTTACAATTCCTGTCTCTAAATACTATGTCTATATAAGTTTAGGATTGTAGTCCAAGAACAGTATACTTGGAATGATGAGGCTAAAATGTTGTTAAAAGCTGAAAAATCGTACTTCCAGATTTGGTTATCTTATAGTCAGTCATCATCAATACAAAGACTGATACAAATGTGGATTAGTCAGATTGCCAAATCAGTACAACGAGTTACAAATAACCAGATTAATAACAAATCAGACGAAATTACTGTAAGAAAAATGATAATGAAAGATGTTAAAAATTGAGAGCATAATATGTGAAGAAAGAAATGAATTATATGCATGAAAGAATACTGGAACACAAGGTTTAGAGGAAGATTTAATTAGGTTTTTATTAACCTATTACTTAATGCACTTTTGGAGGTAATGTACGTTGATCATGTCGATTGGTTACTTTCAATACATATATCATGTCACTTTCAGTAATGAAATTATTGCCCTAAATGAAAAAAAGTAAATTAAAATATTTCCCAAATTCATTGACCAGATTTTATTCACCGTTCTATAATAAAGTGAAGGTTATTTGTTTCACTGATTTAAATGTCCTTTATTTTTACTTACCAGATCATCAAAATAGATGAAAACTAATCAGTGTTAGACAAATTTCATGTCACAGTTTGGGAGTACTCAGCTGAGAATAGACATTTGTCATTCTAAGGATCTAGCCCAGAGTCCTTTTTTATCAACGAGCACATTACATTTGGCAAACTAAATTGAAGTTTATTGATCCTTATTTTTATATTCTGTCAGTTTTCCATGTAGCGCAACCACCATTCGACATATTCGGTGGCTAATTAAAATGTATTCTAAAGAACTTAAGTCCATCAGTTACAGTATGATCAAACGTTTATTCTAAACTAATTAAAGTCAGAATTATTTCATTGTCTAGAATAAAGCTAATTCTTGATACATTTTCTACTGTTCTTTCTACTTTATAACAATCTAATATCTTGAGAATTTTTATAATTTATTCTATTTACCTAAAACAAGTCGCTTAGTTTTGAAAGATTGAAGCATTAATGACATTTTTATGAGATCTCTGACGCCAAGGCAAAAACGTATGGCGACTATATATACATATATATGCATAGTTACTAATATAGGGGACAAATATATCACATGGAGCTCAAAACTATACATGCATACACTGTACCGTCTACCTGTGCTAAGAAATACACTCGATTTTCAATAGGTTTTAAAATCAAGTTGTAATCAGTACTACGCATAATTAATCGTGCTGATCAGTTATAGTAAAACTTTTGATATCACAATTAGCTACATATGATCTATGTTTACTACATTTTCTTGACCAAAAGGTTTTATGTTTAGTGTTGTATCATTCGATAGTTACCAGCAAATCGTTTTGTTATAGATCATCATGAAGATTCATGTTAACAATCCACCGATGGTAAAGTAGTTATTAAGGTTCTATATAATTAATTAGTACTTTGATCGTTGAACTGTGATAAAAACACCCTCTTCTGGGTCCACTCAATCATAATTCACATTTATTATTAGGTTTCTGATGAAAACAATACATACATCCAAGGTGACTAACCAGAGCATAATTTAGGTGCGCCAAACGTCTGTGCGAGCCGTGCAGCTAGAAGATAACTCACAGACTGTACATTAAATTACAATACACAAGTTTAATAAAAACAAATGACGAAATCAATGTTTTCTGATAAAAAAAGTGGTTCTCTATGTTATAGGTGCTGCAATATAATAATTAAGACCTACGTTTGTAGACTAAAATTATCGATTACCAGTTGTTTAATCAATTTCGTGGTTTGGAAAATAAAGGTAATGGGAGTGGATTCGAAACTCTTATGTTGATCAGTAAGATAATGTGACACTGATGAAATACAAACATAAAAGTTGAGTATGAACTGAAACGCCCTGAGTCGAAAGCTATTCAAATCACTTGCAAAGTGTTTTTTAAGAGAGTCATTTCGTTGTACAATAACCAGATCTGAAATTTTTTTCATCGTTTAATATAAGATCTAATATTATTGAAAAAAGAGAATAAGAGGTAAATTAATTTATTCTCATGGAGTGCAAGATTTCGCATCGGTAATTAAGTTCTGAAAAACAGATCCCAAATAAATAGTTCCTACATCTTCAGTTTATTCTTTCAAGAATAACACTGAATACGCAAAAAAAACCTGCTAAGAAAAGAGATCTTTAATCATATGCTCACTAGTGACTGACTTCAAGGGCTATTTCCCTGAGTTCTAGTGGGAAGCAGTGACCAGTGGAGTTCTACCAAGTCTGTTGTAGAGATATCAATACACTGAAGTTAATTGGTGAACGGTTGCTCAAAATCGTGGATTGGTTGAAGTTAAACATTAACACCTTGGATGCTGGCTCAGTGGTCTATCGGTTAAGTGCTCTGGCGCAAGACTGGTAGGTCCTGGGTTCGAATCTCGAGAGACGGTATCGTGGATGCGCATTGCTGAGGAGTCCCATAGTAGGACGAAACGGCCGTCCAGTGTTTCCAGGTTTTCCATTGTGGTCTAGCTTCAATTGAATCATGATTTCAACTATAAAAAAAGACTCTCAAATATCTTCAGCGTTTTATTCTCAATTATGGAAATCTAAAATCTATTTAACTCCATTAAATCTATATGACCTTAATCAAATGTTTTTAAAATCACTTACCTAAAGAACAATTCTTCCAACTTCTCAAACATTGTTATCTATATGTTCATATTTTAATGAATATGTGTTGTATAACATTTCATTTTGTTCATATAACTGTACTAATTATTTAAATGACATGGATACTGACAAAGGTTATCGATTTTATCAAATATGTTTAATGAAGCATATAGTTCTGAATACATTTAAGTTTTTTATATCTACATATCTATACCCCTATTGTTGTAATACAATATTAAACTATTTCTCCTTATGTGAAATTTTTAATACATTCATTGATAGAATCTTTGAAGTGTAATATAGAAAGCGATGATATTTGAGTAATCCTCGTTTTGAATGAGAGTAATTCTAAATTAAATTTGAATAAATTTATAATTTTAATGATAAAATATAGAAAGGTAAATAGAATAAATTATAAGCTTTATTAAAATGTATCGTATTAAGATCAAGACCTGGGAACATTGAACAGTTGTTTCATGCTCTTTGTGATCAATTTTCTTGCATAATCTCATTTGGATCTTCAAAAAGATAATGTAAGCGAATCAAGAGTTCTTAAATAACCCATCAATTACCTTTCCCCCATGTAGGCCGTTCAGAAAAGTTTTCCAAAAGTATTTACAAATCTCAATGAATCCATTCAAAAGAAGTGTAAATCGAAATTTTGTACAAGTGGTAGCTTTAGAGATTCATTGAATTACGTTTGAACTCATTGTTCCAATGTAATTTGATTGATCAACTATTGGCTTCAGATTGTTTATGCTAGTTAAGCGGACAACTGTCTTATGTCTCATTAACCTACTATATTTTTGGACGTAAAAATTGAATTAATCACTGAAACAATGTAGTCGGATTTCTTTTCGAAGGAAATATTGACAGTGTAATAAGAAGATTAACAGATATATTAGCGTAGTACATTTCGAACAATCTGATCACAAATACACTTGTTAAGAACATTTATATATAAAAATAAAAGGTCAATGAGTGTAGAAGTAGGGAACAAGAGGAAAGATAATAAAGAAAATAATGTGAAAACTACTTGAAACCACATCACTCTGGATAATAAGCTAGGTTAGGGTGAGAACAAGTTGTTTTTGTATACATAAAGGGGTTTGCATTTTCTTATGTTTAAGTCTTCGATAAACCTTAGTATACGTCCCTTTACACTTTTTCACAACACCACAAAAGCAATGTTAAGATCAATCTTATGATCTGTTTCCACTGTGCTTAGAGATAGAAGATGATAGATGTTTATAATCTACTCTTTTTAGGTCATTTGATTTTATTTCTTTCTGCAACAATTTAGGTACACGTTTAGGCACCTTGATTTGTAGATCACGAATACCCGTCTTTATGTATATGTGGTCACACACATTAAAGTTGGTAAACACAGTTGGATGTGATGCAATCGTTTTCATGTCTTGAGTTCGTGATGAAGCAGAATTGTTAAGAATAAACCACTTCGTGATAAAGATTTATCCAAACATGTTTATATAGTAATTTTAATTAATGTAAGAATATAAATTATTTAATATGAAAATATGTTCAATATATGTCATTAGTAGATTAACCTTGTTAGATTTCGTTGACAAAATATGGTTTGATCAGCATGTCTAGAAGTTTACTATAGGCATTTGGAGATCACTCCAAAATAATAATTGAGACAATAACTAAATTCCTGTTGATGTTCTTATTGAAGATATTCATATTATTATTGATACAGCAGTACAGGATATTTTGTTACTTAACAGTTACTACGGTATAGTTAAATGTACACTATTGCTTCTCAGAAGAGGGTTTTGTGGAGATTTAGTATTTTCGTAGTTGAAAGCGTGAGTCAATTGGAGATAGACCACCATGGAAAACCTGGAAGCACTGGACGGCCGCTTCTTCCTAGTGTGAGACTCCTTAGCAGTACGCACCCACGATCCGCCTCACGAGATTCGAACCCAGGACCTACCAGTCTCGTGCCAGAGCACTTAACCGATGGACCACTGAGCCGGCCGGCATCCAACGGCGTTAATGTTTAACTTCAACCAATCCACGAAATTGCGCGACCAACTTTCATTGTACTGAGGTAGATACCTGTTTCTACCTGACATGGATTAGCTCCACTGGTCATGATGCCTGAATTCTTTCTCTACTGTTCCAAACTGACCGCGCTACTGAATCCTGAACGCGCTACTGCCCCGTGTAAGACCTCACTGTTCTTTCCGCCATAATACCGCATGCAATCTGGACCAGTTTCACCTAGACTCTCATTCTCTATACATGAAGGCCCTGGACGGATTCAGCTTGAAAATGCTGC
>NC_031495.1:55347616-55403422 GCF_000237925.1 Schistosoma mansoni
TTCGTGGATTGGTTGAAGTTAAACATTAACACCTTGGATGCTGGCTCAGTGGTCTATCGGTTAAGTGCTCTGGCGCAAGACTGGTAGGTCCTGGGTTCGAATCTCGCGAGGCGGATCGTGGATGTGGATTGCTGAGGTGTCCCACAATAGGATGAAACGGTCGTTCAGTGCTTCCAGGTTTTTCCATGGTGGTCTATCTTCAACTGACTCATGTTCTCAACTAAATGAAACCATTGCTTCTGTTCAAAGTGTTACGATTACAACAGATATTTAGTGTTTAGACTGTTAATTTTAATTTATACAAGAGAAAAGCCGTTTGATAATTTTGACTCTGATTATTTCCATGTAAATCCTCAGACTAGATTATTAGATAAAACTCTGAAATTGTTTTGATTTGCATCGCTTTGTTTATTACAAATAAAATTTTATATTGAAAATCTTCTACACATTCGCAGTTGAATTTCTATCAAACTTTAGAACTACATTGCTCTAATGTATTACTTCATAAAATATCAGTAGTTGATGCAATATGTCATCAATATATGTATAGTAACTATAGGTTTAGTAAATGACTATATTGCAACAAAGATTTTTCTTGACTAAATTTGCTTCAGGTTTTTCAAGATCATCCACTTTGGCGCTTATTTTAAGTGAACACTGTAATAGAGGTATTGTATTAACCTTATTGACTGACTGACCAAGATATTATTTATGTTGTTACCATAGACTGTATCTAAAACAAGCCAAAATAAGAGTACCTTTGATTCGATCAATAAGAATAATGTCGAATAGTTAGTTGTTGCATAATCTAGAAAACGTATTCACCATAAAGCTCGTTTTCTGAGTAATCTCTAATCGTATTTCATTTGATGTGGTTAAAAGTTTGGTTATAAATATGGCATTCTATCAGAAACAGCAAATTTTCCATCGAGTTGTTTTGTTGTTTGATATTCATATATTTAGTTGAATTAAGTCAGTAAATAAGACTTTTGTGGTTAGCTTTTATCATAAGCGGATACTATCTAAATAAACTAGTAAACATGTTGTCTTACGACTTTATAGGATTAAACACTTATTGCTACATCAGGATCTAAAAATAGTTATAAAGCCTAATTGAAAATCAGTGAATAAAATATGCTTCGTCCTTTTTAAGTCTATCTGTTTCATTATTTTTAAATGGAGCATTGCATTTAGCGTAGAAATAATCAGCAAATTATGCAATATATCTTCCCATTCACTTGTTAAAAATCGATACTTATGAAATCATCGAGCTTATTTTCAAGATTAAGGGAATATGATTTCTGAGATACCTTGAGAATTCTTCTATAGAGTATTTAAAGTTCAAGAAAAGCATGAGAATATTTCTTAAAATCAGCATAGACTACGAAACACTCCAGAAATGTACAGTTCAGAGTTCTGAGGATCTAAAATGCTTCTAGAAAGTCATTACCAACCGTTCTAGTAATAGACCTGTCATTTTTATGAGTCCAAAATTTTATTTTGTGTCACTTTTGAGCTTGTTTACAGAAGGCCTGTTTCACAGACCTCCTGTATATTGTGCTTGCCACAATAAAAACTTACGTGTTAGACTGAAGCGAGTTAGAGAGTTTCAATTATTTAGACCTACATCAATCAAATGAACATTATTTGTCGATGCTTCAAATGACATACATTCAATATATTAGATCCAAATACCCATGGTAACAGATAAAACTGTTATCAATTAACCATCAACTAGAAACCAAAGTAACTCCTAACCTAGTATCAAGTAACGAATGTTAATATACTTTCAGTATCTGATTCGAGATGTATGAAATACAATCTGTGTTGAAATATCCTTGGGGGGGCCACCAAATAATTTCAGATTTTTTTAAGATGACACGATTTATTAAGTTAGAGGTGTCGAAATTGAATTCACCGTGCTCTTTAAACACTTTAAAAAGTGCTTAAATATTCTTCTTTGCAAAACTAACTCATATTAAAGGTCTCCCTGGAATCTACTGTGAAGTATAATGTACATACTTTGGTGCGTGATAGAGAATTTTTACAAAGTTTCAAGGATTTCAAGTTTAATTTCCATTTTTAGCAACTAATTATAGTTTGAAAATGATAGAGACCTCCAAGATGATGACATTTTGAATGAACGCTTCAAACATGAACCGTTGACTGAATTTTACTAGTCCTATACAAGAGATCTGGTTCATGCAAAGTGTTCCCTCTCTTCAATAGTGAAATCCCGTTGATAAACACTTGTTTTCAAGTATGAACTTCAATAAGTTCTTATTCAGATTTCATCTATCGAATAAAATACCTGAGTCAGTATTGTGTATTCCGACGAAAAGAACAATCTCTGATTCTAAACTTCGAGCAGTTATATTCATTTTATTACCGTAGTCACACTGTGAATCACTTAAATTACGTAAATAAATGTTAGTTTCCTTAACATATCATGTTTGTTATCAGAAGGGGGTCTGTGAAGAGTTTTGTTAATTTTAAATAGTTGAGATCATGAGTCAATTGAATCTGAACCACCATGGAAAACCTGGAAGCACTGGACGGCCGTTTGTTTGTAATTATTTTAATCAAAAACAGTCTTCATTACTTATGTGATACATCTTGAAGCTTAATCCAAGATTAAACTAACATACAACCCTCACTTCTATGATCAGTAATTAAAACAACCTAAAACATGATAGAATGTCAAAATCATTCAACACAATTACTAAACAATGTAGTTCAGTTATATTACGTCTATTATTGTTATTCTTATATGAGAGTAGCTTATAACACAACAACTTGGATTAAAAATGATCAATACGATTAAACGCAAAAGACAAAGTTCGTAGTACATACCTTATGGCAATGAGAGATTTAATGGTATTTCTTATCATTTTTTCATGGTCGATAAATAATTTTTTTATCCGCTCTCTTAGTTAAGAGAACGTACAAAAAGGCTATTTGGCAATCACTCTCTTCCTCCGATGTAAACAGAATGGCTGGATGCACTTCGTTAAACTGACTAAGCACGTCTTGCTGTGATATATTATCTTTACGTAGGATGAATGTGTCATCCATATATCTACAGTCAAATTTGAATTTTTGAATAATCTTTTTTAGTGGACCGTTCTCTAGTTTGATCAGAAATATATCAGCTAGTACAGGGCCTAGAGGTGAACCCATTACAACACCATCTGTTTGTCTAAATATTTCTCCGTTGAATTTGAAATTCACATTCGTGGTACATTTCAGTAATAACTATTTCATGACATTAATAGGAATTTTAGCTTCGATTTCATTTTCAATCAGTTGTTCCCCTATATATTCTACAGTCTCTATTAGTGGGACATTTGTGGAAAATCATAAAAATGATACAGTTTTGAATGTTTTGTTTCATTTCATCATATGTTCATTACTGAATTAGATAATTATTATTTCGTATCTGAAAGATTTTAAGCTCAGTACAAAAATGTAATATAATTATACACAATTTACGATTCTGTTGTCGTTCTGACGTTGAGTAACCACTTATTTAAATGGTGATTGTTTTTGGTCTACAATTTCGATCATCAATATTTTTTATTATTTTGTACGTCTGTAGCTCTTGTTGGATTACTGTCGGTCTAAAACCAAGGTAAAAGAGGAGGGTTAGGTATGGGCTCAGCAACTCCATCCCGTAGAAAACAACCTTACCAAAAATACGCTGATCAGAATAATACACATTTAATCATAAATAATTCCACAGGATTGTTTTGGGTTTTTAACAAAACAATTATTAATTGTGCATCGACAATGGATTAAAGTTGGAAGTGTGTCCAACAGAATTTCAATTTAAGTTTGATGGCAGATAACTACTCCACGCATGACCCTAATGTCCTGGGTTTGATCCCTAAAGTGTAAGTAAGTATACACTACCAAGTTTTACGTTAGAAAAAAATAGAACTCCAGTTTTCCGTTTTCTTTAGTTCGAATTCAGTTAAGATAAACCCTCTGATTACACAAACGAAAAAGTTTCTGTTGACTAAGTTTCAAAATGAGACGTTGTACAATAATATCTGCTAACGGAATAGCCTGTAAATGTGAACAACCATATTTATTTTAGTTGTCACATTGTTACATAATGATTGTTAAGGATTGTTCACTTTCTTCGTGGAGGCAAAGTATTAGAAACAAATTTTATTGTTAATAGTTGCTTTCAAAATATTATCATGTCTTAAGTATGAAACCCGGTAACTATTCATCAAATGTTATGTCATATAAACACAATCATTGTTTTACTACCAACTTAATTACATCCAAAGTTAAATATCATTATCAACTGATGTAATCCTTATCAATTAGTCCAAACGAAAAAAAATTGAATACACTCTATTGTTCGATTTGAAACTAAAATAATTAGTAAAAAGATTAGATTTTCTGACGTTTCGTGACATAGTGTAAGCCACTTCTTCAGAGAATAAATAACCAAATTAACATTAATCTATGTTTAAATAGTACAACGGAACAACACGAATATCAGGTGTGATCAATCAAAAAACAGGTCTGAATAAATCAATGTCATGTCATTTCATTTCGGTCAAGGTGATTCATAAGCGACATGTATGTAAATTTATGTGTGTACTGTTAGTGATGAAAAATGTGTGATCTTTACAATGACAAAGGATAGAGTTTAATTTGTAATGTAATGGTTAGAAACATCCTATATCATTTCAAATTTAGATAGTCTCAATTATAGAATCTCAAAAACAAAATTTCATAATACAACTAATATTTTACTTTTTTATGTAGTTGAGATCATGAGTCAGTTGAAGCTAGACCACCATGGAAAACCTGGAAACACTGGACGGCCGTTTCGTCTTATTGTGAGACTCCTCAATAGTGCACATCCACGATCCCGCCTTCGCGAGATTCGAAACAGCCGTCCAATGATTCCAGGTTTTCCATGATGGTCTAGCTTCAATTGACTCATGATCTCAGCTATATAAAAAATTACTCAATTCTCCACAAAACCCCCTTCTGATAATATTTTACTTACAATTTTCATATCAGTAGCTATTAGATATTTATCAAATTTATTGATAACTAATGTGACTATATTGTTTTAGTCATACGAAGTCAATATTCTTCCTGAATTAATGAGTAATAATAATAATAATAATGATGATGATAATAATGATACTTACGCAACTATAGAACAAACATTGTCATGTGTTAATTAATGTTTTATAAGCTAAGACGTTGTACATTCTTTTCAGGAAAATATTTCCCGTAAAATGTTATTCATAGAAAAGAAATGGTCAATATAACAAAAGATCTACAATCAAATGATTATGTCACAGGTTACAGGAAGAATAGTCATTTTCTTTACATGACCTATTCATTAATTAACTATTTAAAATCTTTTTTTCAAATATAGAAAATATATAAATATAAACTCATATTTGAAACAAATATCTTTGAATTGAACGAAGAAGAAGAAGAAGGGAAAGGAACGTTGAAAATACAAAATCATGGAACCATTCATTACTACATTTGGTGCTATTGACAAACGAGGAGTTAATGTTATTACAATTAATGAATTACGTAATTATGTTGCAGAAAATCATTTAGATAAAGAAATGATACCGGTTAGTAGAAATTTGTTACTTTTTGTTTGATAAAAATTGACGAAAAATTTTCAATAAGAACTATTTACAAACTAGAAAATCATTAAAATTTACAAAATCCGCAATCTTTTTTATCTTTACTTAGCATTAATTTGGTTATTCATATCAGTTACTATAGTAAGTTGTTCTACACTCAATACATACTATTGATATGCATCTTTAAAGTTTTAAGTAGTATATGTTGAGTGAAATCACTCATATTTTACTATTTGGTTATTTATTTCTCTGACAAATGAGATTTCTAATTGAAAATATACTGGAATTTTGAAAAACTGAGTATCATAACTTTTTTATTTTTATGAAAAATATGATTAATAGTACATATTATGTAATTGAATGAACATTCAAAACTGGAAAAGCAAATTTGTTAAAGAGAACTATACCTAATTCATTAAAAAGATAACTTTTCATGTCTTGAAGGATCTCATACTTTGTTTAGTATTTGATCAGTTACATTTCCGTTAACAATAGACTTAATGAACAACTGAAAATCCACTACTGAAGCCAATAAAATATACTTCTCAACAATGTAGAATATATCGTATGAGTTCTAAGCAGGACGTCATTTTGCATAGGTCCTTAGTATTTTCATTTTAATTTGACATCTGGTTTAGTTACTCGGCTAAAAGCAAAATTCACAAAGTAGACAAAACAACACGACATTCCACTAACATCACTATCAGGTATAATACTTGGTTAGGTCAACGTCAAAATAACTGACACATTCTACACTTGAACTAAAGAATTTGTTGATTTGCAGCAGGATTGATACTAAATGGCAATAACTCTGAGCTCTTTCAACTTCTTTTATTAAGATAATTTAGAACTCAACTAATATGAAAATTTTATATAGTTGAGATCATGAGTCAATTAAAGATAGACCACCATGAAAAACCTGGAAGTTCTGGATGGCCGTTTCGTCTTATTTTGGGACTCCACAGCAGTGCGCATCCAGGATCCCGTCTCTTGAGATTCAAACCCAGAACCTATCAGTCTCGCACGCGAGCGCTTAACCACTAGACCACTGAGCCGAGCTTCGATTGACTCATGATCTAAACTATATAAAATTACTAAAATTTTCACAGAACCATCTTCTGATAATATGAAAATATATGAATATTACTAACGAAAATACTTTTTCAACGTATAATAATTTTGATTTAAATTTTCTAGTTTACTATAAACAAAGAATCTATTAAATATAGAGTGTAATTATTATTAGTATGATGACACGGAAATGTCAAATAGATTTAGTTATTGTAATTCTTAGTTCCTTCAAATTAATAATGCATGTAATTATCAGGAAATGCTCGAAAAGTAATGCTAACTACTTGTTTGCAGAATAACATTCAATATGTAAAGACTATTTTTTTATCTAGTATTGCCAGGAGAATAGTAATATTCTACTTGGAAATGGGAGATGCCTTTTTTCTTGGAAATCAAATGATAACTGCTTGTTCAGTAATGGTAGATTTTGAGTTAGGGATAAACTTCAAACGATTTGAAGGCTATAACGTCCAATTCATCTGTATATTTAGGTTGTTTGACATGGTCTACAAGTCATGGATTAGAATGAATTCACTTGGAAATCTTATTTGTTGTACACAATTAAAATTTTTATTGTGTTCGATATCATGATTAAAATAAGTTGGATAAGTTAAAATTGATTAATTATGATATATTTATCATGTTTTACGTTGAAAACAGCATTAATGTTTTAATAGTAGTGATTACATGAACATCAATACAAAACTACTGAATAATTACTAAGTAATATATGTATATATTTGATTTTAATTAAATCTATTTGAATGTTTCACCGTTTCTCAATATAAGAAATGGCAAGCACTATTCGATCCTGAAGGAACAGGGAAGATAACTTTTCGGAGATTTTGTGAGGTTCTTGGAGTTCAGCCAGAAAGACAGTACGTTCGTGTCATATTTTTGGACATACTTCGTCGAAGTTTTATATTTGATAAATTTGTTTAAATGATGAAAAATTTTTATATTTAAAATGAATGCAATATTTGTTTATTGTAGAAATTGAACATGAATGGTTTGTGAATCCAGTCATAATAGACATTTTAAGATCTTATCATCATTTGTACTTAGTTTATAGATACTTAAACAGTAATTAGTTTATGAATAATTATAATTTAACAACAAATTAAACTAACCGAGTTACATTTAGCATTGTTTGTTTGAATCTTCCCATTGATGTTTAGGACTGCAAATGATAAGTCTCTTATTGGCATACATGCGTACTGTGCGTATTGCCTCGATATAGCCTTAACTCACATGCATTATAAGCAAAGATGGATAGCGGCTAGCAATGGAATCCAGGACGCGCGTTTCGTCCTATTCGGGAGTCGTCGGGTGGATGTTCCTGAATTTCAGAGTTGATGTTCACTCTGGGACTCCAACCCAGTACCTTTCGCTTCAAACGCCATCGCGTTATTCACTCAGCTACTGAGTCCTGAAAATGACTTGTTTGTGCAAGTGCTTAAAATGCTTATGAATTAAGGCTATATCGAGGAAATACGCAAAGTATGTACATATGCCAATAAGAGACTGACCAGTTGCAGTCCTAAACATCAAGGAGAAGATTCAAACAAACAATACCAAATGAATTGAAACTTCACCCCATTGCACAAGCAAGTGGCTATCAGGATTATGTAGCTGAGTAAAAAACGCGATGGCGTTTGAAATGAAAGGTACTGGGCTCGAGTCCCAGAGTGAACATCAACTCTGAGATGCAGGTACATTCAGCTGACGAGTCCAAAATAGGACGAAGCGCACGCCTTGGACTCCACTGCTGGCCACTATCTATCTTTGCTCATAACCGAGATACAATTTACTGTTTAAAATAATATAGTCATAAGTTGGGATTTAGTTGAAGACTAAGTATGATAGGTGCCCAGAATATTTGAAATTCAGTCCTCCGTGAGTCTCTTTGAGTACAATTATTGAAAGTTATAATCTAGATTAAAACAAATGATCAGTACTATTTGATTTTCAGTGGTTCAATAACTAAAATCAGTTTGTAATGCAGTCCAAATCTCAGAATTCTGTGCGTTGCTTTACCAGTATCACTGATAATGTTCACTATGATAATTTTGATAAATTCATAGTTTTCCTACGACGAAATTAAATTTAAATTAATAGATAAAGTTATCATTTGAAGGCGAATTATGTAATATTTGTGATGAATGAAACCTATGTTTTTATGTTAAGTTTTGGAACTCAATCCATTAAAATTAGAGAAATCCTTTATTGATAAATTGCTCCACAATACTTACAAGTTTCCGTATCAAATTATTAGATGAGATAAAGACTTTATGAATTATGTATAAAACAGGAATTAATGATAGATATCAACCTTACTCGTATATTATCTAAGTTTTATCAGAAAGATTATTTTAATTCGGTGACGTTAAACAAGATGCACTAGATATTTGTTTTGTTCTGGCCTGATACACCTCATAAGTGGGCACACACAACCCTGCCTGAACTAAAAATTTCAACGACTGGATTTCAACACAACCATCTAAAATTGGTTATTGAAAAGTACTCTGTTTGGATCATTGGTTCAAACTGATTAAGAGTTGTGAGCTAAGATGAGACTAATGCTATTCGGTTTCTGAAGTCCCCTAGCTCCAGTCAGCTAGTAAATAAAATCATTCCCATATTTCGTAAAAAAGTCAAAAAAAGTTGATTCCATAATGATTATAGAGTTTTCAATCATTTTATTTTTTGAAGTCTAACGTTTTAATCTCTATACATTTATATTTTTAGTCAAGCTATAATCAATAGACCATTGTACGGAATACCTACAACGGGTCTACGACCTGAAATCTTTGTAATCATGCAAGAACTACCATTACAAGATCAAATAAAAATATCAGAAGAAGCTTATAGGCTTACTCAACCACAAGATAAATTTATAGAGAAGGAAGCTTCAGAAAAACTTAAAAGATGGCTTGACACGACATATGGTCGTCATTGGCATGTAACTATTGTCAGAGGTTCATATTGGACAACTTATACACATATTCCAAACTGTTCGTTTCATTTTAAAATCAATCAGCATTCCTTCATCATTTATCGTACAAATGCATGAAAGAATACTACGTCAGAATATTTTATTTCGATTTCGAATCAAAACAGAACTATATTACTTTGTTACTTTATCTTTTTCTATAAAATTTTAATGAACTTCGCCCATTAACTTTGGATGTTTCGATTTTCTTGGCAGTATACATTTAGAGTGTAAAATAAGTCACTTATATTTTTAAAGTAATTATATATTGTGTATTGCTCTCATTTATTGTTTCTTTATCTAATAACAATGTCAATATTGAATCGTGTGAGCTAGGATACACAGTATAAGTTGAACGGTAGATTGCAATCATTGTTAAAGACTAAACAATATAAGACATTGGTTACTACAAAGTAACCGATTAGTTTAAACAAAATTGTTTTATAAGAAATGAGTTACTATCGGAACAACTAACTGTTTGATGTTTTGATTTCAGTCATCTAAGCTTCAATGTTTCAAGGGACATCTGCTCCACATCGACTGATAATAATCAGTCATGACAACTACCAACTGTAAAGAAATCTAAGTTTTCTGAATTTCATAACAATCGCCTCTGAGGTCCGGAAATTTTCAGTAAGACTGTTTGTAGTTAAAATAATTTGTAGAACGATCAGTGCTCTGCTGTTTGATATATCGAAAAACATCGTTGGGCATGTCTCAATTCGCACAATACATTATTATCACTTAAAAGACCTGAGTATCGGGTTGATACTTGTAAAAGTAAAATGATGATTCCAATTAATTTGGGGAAATGAAGGAATTAGTTTTGATAAAATAAATAAAAATAAACATTGGAAACTGAGATTCGTTAAAATATTTTAATGTATGAAATTGTTAGTACTCCAGCATACAATAGAAACAGCCGTATAAAGTATCCAAATTCCATCCAGTATTATTATTGGATCGAATTGAATTAAACTGCAAAATCGTGCATAGAGGACAACTCACTAGTTCGTTCGAGGTAAAGACCTCTGTCAGGCAAAGTTGCTTACTCTTACCTTTTCTCTTTCTCTTGGTGATCAACTGGATCATGAAGACGTCAACAGCTGGGGGGAAGCACAGGATCCATTGGACACGTAGGAGACAGCTGGACGATCTAGACTTCGAAGATGCAACAACAAATGCAGGAGAAAACGACCAGTGTAGCAGCAGCCTCAGCAGCAGTAGGTCTCAATATAAACAAAGAGAAAAGCAAGATTCTCCGATACAATACAATATGCACCAATCAAATTACACTTGACGCAGAAGCTTAAGAGGATGTGAAAACCTTTACATATCTGGGCAGCATCATCGATGAACACGGTGGATCTGACGCAGATGTGAGGGTGCGGATCGGCAAAGCAAGAGCAGCATATTTACAACTGGAACTCAAAACAACTGTCAACCAACACCAAGATCGGAATTTTCAATACAAATGTCAAGACAGTTCTACTGTATGGGGCGTAAACCTGGAGAACTGCGAAAGCCATCATCTAGAGGATACAGGTGTTTATTAACAGTTGTCTACGCAAAATACTTCAGATCCATTGGCAAGACACTATCAGCAACAATCTACTGTGGGAGAGAACAAACCAGATTTCAGTGGAGGAAGAAATCAGGAAGTGGATAGGACACACATTGAGGAAAGAATCCAACTGCGTCATATGGCAAGCTCTCACATGAAATCTTCAAGGCCAAAGTAGGAGATGAAGACCAAAGAACACATTACATCGAGAAACGGAGACAGAAATAAGAAAAATGAACAACAACTAGATAAATTAGAAAGAAAGACCCAGGACAGAGTGGGTTGGAGAATGCTGGTCGGCGGCCTATGCTCCATTGGGAGTAACAAGCGTAAGTAAGTATTGTTAGGTCTTATTTAAGACAGTAAACCTAAATATAAAATCTTTAACTTGGCAGATGATTTCAGCGATACGATGATGTTTTTGTGGAAATGTTTATGAGCTACTTTCATATAGATGTATATTCAGAAAAAATATTACATTGAAGAAGATTGTTTGGAGCCACGTGGTATTAAATTAATCGATACTTCTCGTAGTACAACAATAAACTATGGAGATAGTGTTGAATAGATAGTGGAATAATTGTTTAGTCGATACCCATATATACACTTACACCATACCTGTTAAGTTTGATTAATTTAAATAATATCTAAATAGACTCAAAGTTCTTGAAATGGAGGAAGCATTAACCACTGGGATTAAGAAACCAGGGCTATGTGTACAAAAGAAATATCTTCGACCGCTTCTCCTGACCTGGTCAACCTCATGGCCAATCAATCAATAGTAACCTTAGCTAATGAATGACTTAATCTGGCTAACGTACTAATAGTCTTTCTTAGTCAAACATAAATGTCTCTGAATTCTTTATTTAGGTATTTTTGTATTGTTAGTGTCGCTGCTATTATTGGTTTAATATCATTATTGATCTTCCGAATACATGATTCATTTAATTAGAATTCATCCAACTTTATTATTCCTTACTAATTTCATATAGCATTTTTAATCATTATAGTCTTTCATTAAACATTTGATCGAATTCGCAATTACACCATTATTTCTCTCACCCTATCTGACCCATATATATTCTGATCATGAATCTTAGAATTTCACTTGACGCATAAGCTGAATCAAGTTGAATTAGCATATGAGTCATTGAAACATCAACAATTTTATTCTATTTCGTTTGACAGTTCGAAATTCACATTCTATAACTAAACGATTCACTTCGCCCTAAACCTGATCACTTTTCGGATTGTTACTATGTATATGTATTTAGTGGAACTTAAAGAGAATCTGTAGAAAAGGATATCCGTCGTTCATAAATCTGTGTTGTAATATCTAAACACGTTAACGGGTTCTAAAATAACCTAGAACATGTATAACTACAGTTCTATGACAGCAATGAATGTTCTAGCCGTGTGTTCAGTTTTTCTCTAGTTATAGATGAGTATTGCTACTCTATTATCTCAACGGAATCTCCCTTTGATACATTATTCATACTTCAACAGAGTGTTCTGTTCTTACTACTAAGAATTACTGTTTGTCAACCGTTGCTTCACATTATTATAATCCTTACGATTAATGTCGTTGGAACCACATTTCAGACACTATTACTAATTTAGAAACTGAACTTCTTCATCATGAAGTTAATAGACTGTTTATATTCCGTTACCTCAAAATGGGATTTATCTGCTTAGCTGAGTCATTACATCTGAACTTAATAAAGTGAGAACAAATATATTTATAACAGAAAATCAACCCATACCAGTCCAAGGATGATCATTAATTACAAACAATAATCAGAAACAGTGGTTTAATATACTTCTAAAAGATGTGCTGATGATATTATCTAGAAACATAATTAAAGATTCACAGTTAAACGATTCAACTCAAAGAACATATCATCTCAAATGCCGTCATTTTGAGCTATAAATATTGTGTATCATTAAAGATGAACTAATTGTTCAAGACTGACTGATTTTCAACGATTCACTAATCGATCCTTAGATTGTGATAAACATTATCTTCTGAATTCATTTTTATTTGATGATGTTCTAATCATGTGTTTCCGAATATGTTTAAAGCGTATTTTCCTCGATATAATCGGTTAATTTGTTTTCTCTATTAAGTCGGAGTTTTTTCATACTCTTTATTTACTATCTATGCATGTGCATATGTTGATGTATATGTAAATATTTGCATCATCTCATCATACATGTGCATACCTATACTAGAATAATTTGTATATCATTTATTCATATTCTAATAGGCGTGAACGAAATCAACTAAAAGTAAGTATTGTCATTCCAACATCTTGAATTTACAAAATCAATTATAATGTGATATTGAACTGATATATCAGTCAACAGTGTTGCAGTATAAATACAAATTGTGCAAAATATAAATTGCGTCAATCATTTAAAAAAATACATAGAACTAATTTACTTTAAATCATTGTTCAATTGAATGGATCCATTTTTACATGCATTTTTTGCAGTTGATCTTGATCATGATGAAAAAATCAGTATGACTGAATTAAAGAATTATGTTGAAACAAATAATTTAGACGAAAAAATGATTGAAGTAAGTTGTCGAAAATGATTCTGCTGTATTATGAGCATTTGATATTGAATAAAGACCATTCATTGTTAGAGTGAATGATGTTTTGTTTTTTAAAGAATATATTACTTAGTTGTTATTCATAAGACAAATGTTTCATTAGTAACCGCTATCTAATGAAATATTATCGAATGCTGACTTGGAAGTAAATCAATTAACGACTAAGTATGTTGAATAGCACCAATTCATCAATTATTTGACGACAGGAACCATCAAGATTCCTGTCATAGAGTAGTCATATTCAGTATTTTGTATTTGCTTATTGCCTAGTGCTCGTAGATTAAACGGCAGTAAGGCCACCATTTTCAGTGACTTGAAGTCTGTAGAATAACACATATTGAAGGGAAACTTAAAATAAAGTCATATTGACTAATCAGTGGTGTCACAAATAACTGTTGACAGTTACACTAAAAATAATATTTTAAAAATTGAAATGATATTTCTGCAAACTTTAGGGACCGTGATAAGAAATAATTACGTTTTCTTTGGGAGTTTGGTTTGAGCTACTTTAGTAAAATGTTCAAAATTCAAAATTACAGAATACAAATAGAGTTGATAAGCAACCATGAACTAAACGGTTTTCAAACATCTCTTTGAACATCAAATCAGTTCCACTATCCAAAATAAACATGGGAGATAATTTTGTGGTTCAATACCTGACTCAAGATAGATCGTTTGCTGCTTCTTATCGAAATAAACATGCCTCCAATCCTCGTGTATAATCATCGGCGTAAATAGCGTTAGTGAATAACAGAATTAAATAAGACAAATACAAGAATGAATTCTTGAATAAGTATACTTCTTACAATCGTTGATCGTAAAGAGAAGCAAAATAAAGCAACGCGCAATGGAGAAAGAGAGTGAGCCAACGCAATTCAGATAAGCATGAGTCGATATTTATAATCAGATAGAAGTAAGTTAAGGGCATGTAATGAATAGGATAAAAAGTGAACTTACATACACTAATATAAAAACAGTCAAGGTCGATAAGCGAATAATTGACAAGGTCAAAATGTGATTTAAGAAGAATGAGTAGATTGGCTTCTTTGGAAGCCAGAATAAACTATGTGGGCTTAACATAGTGAACGACACTACAATAATAATACTGACTACAATTGATATTAACAAACCAAATTCACTACTATTATGAATCCGATAATGAGCATTTCATTGGCCGGTGAAAATTACGCTTTTGATTGATGTGAGTAGGGTACAGGTCAATGGTAGGAAAGTAGGTATTAGAACAAATTGTCAAAGACATATCCAAACAAGGTATTTAAAATAATTATTTAAATATACGCGGCTGATATCTATATTTTATAAGCTGTAGAGGGATGTAGGAATGAAAGATAAATTCCAGTGATGCAATCACTTGCATTCGAACTCATTTGCTTGAGTTTTTTGGATTCACTCAGGTATGTTGTCTTTCGCCTGTCAGCTATTTAGTAAAAGAATCAGAATACTTGATGAAAGATTCTTGTTCTATCGAAGTTGATTATGTTTCGTTTCTAAAATATGCAGTATTATCGTCGATCACTTTTCAAACATTTGGAGTATTCTAAATCCATAGAAATGTGCTCTAAACAAGGTTTGTTTCGTCACCCTTTCATTTAATATTTTCAACGTCTCGACCAAATATATGACAACGTGACCATCAAATTAGATTCCCCAGACCTAATTTCTGTGTTTCTCTTTTGACATTGAAAATTTTGACTTTTAGCAATAAGAAACTAAGAATATTATTTGTTCGAAAAGATACATTTATTTCATGTTTATTTAGGAATGTTCATGCTTTTTTCGATGTCCCATTATTGCAGGAGAATAACGATAGCTTTAACTTATTCTCGAAGTGAATCTCTTTTTTCCCTTGCTTTCTTAATAGTCTTTTACATTCACTTTTCAGGGTAATCAATCATGCTCAGTGTAGATATATTTTAATTCAGCGCAACCTCTATGTCATCTGTACCGAGTTATTAAACTCTGTCTATCAGATCCTTACAGCTGAGTTATAAACTGTATATCTCTAAGATTATCTTCGTTTTTGGGATTTGCTGATTTTTATATAATGATCCCGTTTTCTTTAAAGCAAACAGTCATGAAGTACTAGTTCATGGCCAACAGATTCAATCTACTTGATAAACCTGATGCTATATGATATGCTGTTGACATTGTTCTGAACGCCATTCTTATCAATTTCATTCTGCAATAATAAAGGCATTATTTGGACACCATAACTAGACATCTTCGTAGAAAAATACATTTGAAGAAAAAACCTCGGTATAAAAAATGTATAAACACATCTGCATCAATTGAGGAAGCTGAAGGATACACTGATGACTCTTCTGTTTACCAGTATAGATTTTCTCGAAAATGAAAAAAGTGGAATATAGGCATGATTCCAATGCTTTAATAATTTGAAGGAGATACAACGGACAATGTATTTCTAAGTTGACGTCAGATTCTAAACACTCTAACGTAACATCTAGGTATTTCTTAATCGGTTCATTTGTAAATATCACGCGAAATTCAAACCTTATCATTGTTTCATCTTCTAACACATAGATAACAGTGATAGTGTTTTTTAAATTCAATTGAATATTTGGTTACCTATAACAATTTCCAATCTTAGAATTGTAAGATTACAAGACATTATCCATCTTTGAATCTACATAATAAGTTTGGTAGTACATTCATCTTGTGGTTATTTGATAATAACCTACAAAGACTTCAACATTATAGACAATAACCATAAGTGCCTAATTTCGTCTCCAGAAACTATAGCATTTACTTTGTTCAGACATTTACTTTCTTTGATATTTTCATAAGGTCTGTCGTAAAAACAATTCTCCTTTTCTTTAGTAATTCGATATTGTCATAGAATTAAAATAGTACAGTTTTGTCTTAGGAGACCTTGAGTTTCATCTTTTTATATTATTTTCATACTTAATAGTACCAGCAGTAACTGTCTTACAAGATTTATTGCTATTTCAATATACTATGGACTGCTTATATCTCGTGGAGCTGAAACTTTGAAAACGTAGCTGTAATACAAGCCGATTTATCAATATTTATTTCTTTTTTTCAAACCTTGGAGTAGTTTAACCATAATGCAAATAAATACACCTATATTTGACATTATCTTCAAGTTCTGAAGGGTTATAAATTCACCAGGTTTGACGTACATTTACATTAAACTAAATACTTTCGAATTCAAACGACTAACCAAAAAATAGTTCGTTAAGTTTGTTTTCACTCCTAATGTTGACTTATTTACAGAACGTGTTCAAATAGACAGACAGGTTTTTATAGTGTGATATTCTCTGCGTTGAATAATATGATCCTGGATCTCTAAAAAAACTATACTTTATCCTCTTCTTTGAACTTTATCCTGACGATGATGTGAAGACCCTAATGTTTAAATATAAAACTTGCTTTGGTAGCACTCGGGAAAATCGTATTAACTTGGTTGCTAATTACGTTAAACAGTCTTAAACCATAGACAGTATGATAATATGAAATGTTCTATGGCTGTATTATTGAAGATTTAAAGTCGTGATATCATAAAATTTGCTCAGAAATGAATTCCCTCAAATGCCCTGGTACGGTTGAGAGTGGGGAAAGTCAGCTCTCTCTTTCGAGATGCTTTCACATGGCTACGTGCATACAACCACTGCCATGGAAGTCCTACTCACTGCCTTCTCGTGGCGGGTGTGTTGTTTACGAAACTCAGAGGACGAAAAGCGAAGGTCTTACGCTTTAACTGGGTTAGTGGATATGTAGAATTCACCTAGTGGAGTTGGAAAACCTTGATTCCAAATCAATGGTGCACATGGGCTCCAGGATCCTGAGGGGAAATAAGGTGTGTGAGCCTCTTGTTGGTTACCGGCTACCATGGAATTGTATCTCTTAACGTTGTTCCAATTCCTTGTGGATTAGATTTTTAGGTCAAAGGCTCCGGGTGTGGCCCCCTCTAAGAAAACCACCTGTTTCAGTTTGGGTGAACGGGCAGTATCCCAACCCTCACGCAAATCGAATGATTTATGTGGCGCATATGTATTTGGTACCAATTTTTATGTTTTTAAACAGATAAATAAATACAGAAAGGAATATATTTATCCACCTTTCTGTTATCATAATGTACATACTTTGGCATATACAAGTTTATAACTTCATAAATGAATAGAATTGGAATTTAAATATCTAAATTTCACTACTGATGAAGAAAGTTTTTTTCTCCAGGTAAAATATCAGTTGTCAAGCTTATTTTAATGATTTAATCACCTAACAGATACCGATCATTAATCGTTTTTTTTTGATTAAATTATATTTTTTTTATTGAATGAAAATGTAACTTTATGTTAATTACCTGACAAGAAATCGGTTTTACGAGATCTTTTAAAAGAAGAAAAAAAAGTTTGTATTTGGAGCCTACTTTAGTCATTTGATATCGACTTTTTTTATAAAATCAAATTAGATGTATGATGTTGTTTGTTTGAGTTAGTACATTTTTTGTTTTATAAGGCAACATTTTTATCTCTTACGTAATGAAACTGGATTGCATTGTTGGATATAGTTTTTTTTTATTAACTGTCTTCAATTTATTGATGTGTTTAAAAACCACATATGTAACTATATAGCCACATATATGTGTATATTTATAGGGTCGGTAAGTTTTGGTCTTGGAGCGTATGAGTAGAAATGTTTCAAGAATATATCAACTAACTACATCAATATTGATTTTTTCAAAGTAATGATTTACATTGATACCGAAGTAATTTTGTTGTGGATTCTATTCAATAATTAAATTCACTTAGTATTGTTTGTTTGAACCTTCCCATTGATGTTTTTTGGACTGCAACTGGTCAGTCTCCAATTGGTATATGTGCATACTGTACGTATTGCTTCGATGTAGCCTAAATTCATCTTCGCTTATCATGCTTGTGAATTTAGGCTATATCGAGGCAATACGTACAGTATGCACATATACCAATTGGAGACTGACCAGTTGCAGTCCAAAAACATCAATGGGAAGATTCAAACAAACAATACTAAATGAATTTAAACTTCACCCCATTGAACAAGCAAGTGGCTATCAGGACTCAGTGGCCGAGTGGATAACGCGATGGAGTTTGAAGCGAAAGTTACTGGGTTTGAGTCCTAGAGTGAACATCAACTCTGAGATGCAGGTACATCCAACCAATAATTAAATATTAAACAATGATAGTCTTCATCTAGTTTGTTAAGCTTTATTGCCTAACAGTTCAATAAATTTCTGAGTGTAGAGCTAGTTCATAAATCAGTTTTCAATACAGCTGATGAATTATAAACTACAGATAGAAAAACACTCAGGATGCGCAGTACAAGTAGTTTCGTGATGAAAAGGTTTTACTTCTAACAAAACTGATCTGAAGCGTCAAGGTTTGTTTTCTAACTACTGTTTAAATACGTGAACGACATTTTTAGCTCGGCTTAAAACAAAATACATAAACCAGTATTTTGAAAATAAGCTGAGTTGAAAACACATATTCGTGGAATAAAACACTTAGTCTATGCTGTTGACATAACCTTTTCGTTGTTATACGATCACTTTCTACCATATTCGAATCAACGAAACCTAAGATCATCAAAGTCATCGGTAAGAAAGTATAATTTTCTATTACCAATTTAGTTTTAATGAGAATACATATATGTAATTGGTATATTAACTGCTTTTCTAGGAATTAAGTGTACAATTTATTTACCTAGTACAATGATAATATATTGATAGTACTATTACTTGTACTAGACAGATGATTTCTTTGACAATGTATTTCTTTTTTCCAATTACCTATAGAGCTGGAGAAATTTATTTGATCCAATGCATACTGGCTACATAACACTAACAAAGTTTTGCGATGTACTAGGAGTAAAAATGGAAGACGCGTAAGTCTTTTAAATTGGAAATAGGAAATAACACTTACAAATATTATGTCATTCTATTAAGTGAATGATTGAGTATCAGGAGGTTTGTCTGATAGCAAATTTCATTTTAAAATGATATCAGCTAAAAGTTACCAAACACCGGAGACAATTAGCCATCTAGTTCTTCACTAGCGTTTGATGTGTTTATAGTTTATAAAAAGTATAATCTTCATAGCTAACGATTTGTAACGCTATCATTTGACTACTGAGTAAGTAGCCAATTATACTTATTTTCTAAATTGAATTAATCCATAAACAATATCGTCAATCATTGATTATCTGACATTGAGTTTGATCAATTATAAATACCAGAGTTAAAGTTAGACTTTTTTCTAAAAAAGACATTTTAACGATGGTCAACAGTGGGAATGAATGAATATAGTAAGCGGAAGTTTTTATCATCAACTGATAATAATTTCTGGAAACCGTACAATCCTCTCATCAACTGACATTTATGAAACAATGTGAATAAGTAAAACAATAAACTGCACAAATCATAATTTTCATTCTGAACATTAAATCAACTCTCTGTTGATTAATCCATAACATGAATAGAGGATTGACTATTAAAATGGTGGAGAAGATTTGTAACTCAGGTGGATGATTTTGATGGAGTTCTCTGAGCTGGATGGTTTGGTCGTGGAGCTTTCATCGTCCTTCTGAACGACGTCATCAGCACAAACTTCGGGTATCATGTATATAAATCCTATAAAATTTACTTAAAACTTAAGAATAACAATCAATAATATTAAGTAAGTTTTGTAGGTATTAATTCATTTCCCTTTAAAACCCATTCGTTGCAGTCTATTGAGTAATATTTTATTATAAATAAGCCTTTATTTTCGATCTAATTCACATTCTAACAAGGAAAATCTAATCTATTAACTATAATAATGTTATCTAATTTAATTATTGAATATATTCATGTTTACTCAAGATGTATTTGAACATTGACTACTTCTATATTCTGAATTTTTTTCATCTCTGTTTATATGAATACAGTCGAAAGGCTAAGGATGAATTTAAAAAACGACCGGCTAACACACTTGCATCCGATATTTATATTATTGCACACCAAATGAGTATCACTGATCAGATAAAAATAAGTGAACAAGCTAGATGTTTGTTGTTTCCACCTAATGATCTTGATAATAAAGAAATTGCGCATAATTTAAAATTATGGCTACATAAAATTTATGGTCCAATATGGCATGTTGTGGTAGTACGCGGGGATTATGGTGCGTCATTTACTCATTCGGAGAACCGATCATTTCAGTTTCGATTACGAGATAAATGCTTTTTAATATGGTGTACACCTGGTCAATATCAATTGTGTTAAACAATCTTTTCGATTATATTCATAACAATAAAGAAATAATTGACGAAAAACTTCTTTGTAATTGTTTTTTTTTAAATTGAGAGTTCATTTGTATCAGTTTGTTGTACTTTAGAAGTTTATTTCTTATATTGACAAATTTATTGTCTTTCATAAAGACAGTAACAGATATTTTGCAAATCTTTGATTAGTTTAGAAGTATGAACACTTGACAGTCTAAAGCAATGATAGATAAAAACAATCTTCAGAATAAATTAAGATGTCTGAGCCGGCATCCAACGGTGTTAATGTCTAACTTCAACCAACCCACGTAGTTTGAGCAACCGTTCACCAATTGTCTTCAGTGAGTTGTTATCTCACAACAGACGTGGTTGAACTCCACTGGTCACTGCTTCCCACTAGTACTCCAGGACATGTATCTTGAAGTCAGTCACTGGACATTAACACCATTGGATGCCGGCTCAGTGGTCTATCGGTTAAGTGCTCTGGCGCGAAACTGGTAGGTCCTGGGTTCGAATCTGGCGAGACGGGATCGTGGATGTGCACTGCTGAGGATTCCCATAATAGGACGAAACGGCTTTCCAGTGCTTCCAGTTTTTCCATGGTGGTGTAGCTTCAATTGACTCATGATTTCACCTATGAAAAATACTGAAATCTCCACAAAACCCCTTCTGATTCAAATTAAGATGTACAGATGAACTTTTCCATGGTTACTTGGATTGTACTTAATAAAATTATACACAAATATTAACATTTAATATTGGATTATGATGGATATGATAAATTTTTATGACCCACTGATGATGTTAACGAAGTATACACCCCAGCTATTAATGTGTATAATTATGGACTTGTATCGTGTTAGTGAATAACAGATTTAAATAAACCAAACGTGAGAACGAATTTTGGATACGCATATTTCATGCATTCATTTTCTCAAACAGATAATCAAAGAAACAAAGTGAAGAAGCAGAAAGGATTAGGCAAGTGTGCCAACTCGATTTGATCTAAATAAATTACGATAATGCGATGAATAAGGTTAACAAAACACACACATAGGATCATATAAAAACAGTCATGGTAAAAATGTAACTCAAGAAGAATGAATAAACTGGTCTGTCCGGAATGACCCATATGGACTTGACATAGGTCTAAGCACTCGAAGCTTTATTGGTTATTTTTAAATGATTATTGGTGTAGATAACTGTATTGTAAAAGACTCGTAGCTATAATTTCTTTTCTTGAATACGTACCACATTTTAGAAATTTAATGTTCAAAAGTTAGTACCAAAGAAAACATGTATTTACATGAATTACATAATAAAGTTAAGGACAGGTTTACTTATTTTGTGGATCTACATTACGTTAGATGATAGCAAATAGACCATCAAAATCACTTCGAAAACTATGTAGGAAATATCGAATGATGATCAGAGACGCAATAACAGTGAAAGATAATGTTGTGGTTATTTAAGCCAATAATCAATTACTACTACGAATCAGAACATTATTTGATTAAATGTGATAAGTGTTTTCTTCAGAGTAAGGAATTACGTGATTGTTAAATTTTTAAGCAATCATCATCTCATTGCGAATGACAACAGTATGATGTAGATACATCCAGCTGACAAGTTTTAATTAGGCAGAAATTTATGTCTTGGATTCGATTGATAATCATATACTAAATACGCTGTAACAAATGGAATATTTAAAGTTTTGAATATAGATTCATTTCATTATAGTGTTTCGTGGCTCATACCTTCGAACCAAACAAAAATGTATATGGGACTATGTTACAGCAATTTGTATCATAATAACTAGGAAAGCAACAAATTAACAGTTATTAAAATGATAAAAGATCTCAAGAAGAAGAAGATACAGTTTGAAACAAACAAATTGAGACGTGGAATGAAACGCTCTGAGAAAACGAAAATGTTCAAGGAATGGATGTTTATTCGTCCCTGTTTACGACTTTGTCTTTTCAGGACTGAAATGGAATTATGGGTTATAACTAAGAAATTTATAACTCACTATATGGCCGTAAACTTCAACCACTGATTAATGGAGTAATACCATGTCTAAATGCGACATCTCTTGACTTATGTTTAACTTTCTCATACGAAAGCATGAATTGCATGGTTGTTAGACAGACTAATCATATTTCATCTTCGGTTTAGTCTATGACTGTTAGAGATCTCATTAAGTGACTAGTCGAGTATGCTCGGAGCTGTCCTCTTAACTTCATTCATTACTTCTACCACTATTGAGCGATGGTCTTAAGTTATGTGTTTCTAAGTAATAACAACCTACATAAATTATATTTTCCCGAAAACCCTGTTTCATAAGCGTTAGCCAGTACAGAGGAAACTGTGAAGTGTTATATCCACTCGCTGACAATAAGACAGACATCATGACCATTTACATTTTGCATGAGTTTACAAAAGTCAAGTAAACATTTGTATTCACGATTTCAACAGTGAGCTATTCTACGCACTTAGTTATGTAACGTTTTGTTAGACTAAAAATTCATACAAATCATTTTCGAAGAAAACGTTCGTGATTATATGCATGTTATTGTCATCTTTACATAGTATTTCAAGTCTGTCAAAATCGACTCATTTTGTCAGTCTTTGTCACAAAAAAATAGCGCTTCCATCTGCTAGTTCAAAGTCAGTGGGTCTATCTAAAGATATGCGATAAATCCTTAGAAAGTGAGATTCGAGAGAGTTCTTAAAATATTTTTTATCGTGAGTGAAGTAGGCACAGAAAGGAAGGGTATCCATGGCTGAATGTTGCTAATATATCAGTCAGTCTAATTGATATTAGTGGACAATCATACTAAAATAAAGTTGAAGATAGCCCATTGTGGTTTTCAGTTGACATTCTTTGTAGGTTATTTGTAGCCCCTATGACTGATAAATATTTTACCTCTGTCATCCTTCTACTCTTCTGGTTGCTGGGAGAAAACTAGAAACTGGTGAGTGTTTGGAGGTCTACAGGGATTCGTTTTTCAAATTTAGATCGGTTATCTGTCAGAAAACATTGACAAAACCAATGTCAAACATTTAGCGGTTAACATTAGTAGCAACACAACAGGTTTAAATAAAATGAGATGCGATTAAAAAAATCAAAGATGATTACTGCCGTCATACATAAATAGTGAAAACGTCGATTCAAACAGACGTTCTGAATACACTTGTTAGATATATGTGCGTCGGTAAGTTTATCACTGAAACTACTTCTCTAGAAACAAGTCTTTTCCGTGGATAAGTGAATGACTTCTCAAGGAATATTTATGTTATGTTTGAATACTACTATTTAGTAGTTTAAAGCTGACAGAGTAAAAAGATTGATCTTTAAAATTTTGAACAACATATTACGATTAGTGCAGATTTACTCTGCCGTGCAATTTCTTGAAAATTACTGTGACTACTCAATATTAAGTAAGTACAATAGAGTAACATTAATGAAATATGTGTAAAGGAAAAGTAAATATAATGCGTATCCTGAAAGAATTCTAGCAATCTCGCTTCCCGAAGAAACAAGGATTATCAAGTTTTCAATCTATTATTTCTGTATTCATGTTACAATTATTAAAAAAAAAATTAAAATTAGCAACAATGTTTTACTTCACTAAGATAACTAAAGAAAGATCAGACAAGAAACATATTTAACTTCTCAAAAGCATAGAGAACCAACTGGTTGAAAATAAATTTCCGACTGAACTGAAATGGTTTGTGCATAATTTTTCAAGTAATGAATTAAATAAAGAAAAGCTTGAAGTATAAGCACTAGACCTAAAATTCTGTGATACATAAAACCGCGTAAATAATATGGATACAGACATCCAATTTGAAAACCTAAATCGTCAGACATCCGATCTAGTCCCAACTTCTGATCTACAACTTGAACGTTTCAAAACAAGCATCGATGACTGTTGCTATCAGTTGAAGAATAGTAGAAATAACTACAGAAGTATTTTGACTAAAAAACATAAGGAGGCTATCAGTGAACTTATTAATAACGAGAATCTGATTATCGCAAAACATGATAAAGGAACAGGAACTGTCCTACTTAACAGAAAAGACTACATCCTATGTAACGACTATACTGACTTAATGGAGACACTTCAGCTATTCAAAACAGTTCATCCGTCCATAAAATTCACATGTGAGGAGGAAAATGGAGGTAGAATAGCCTTTCTAGATGTTCTACTTACAAGGAGAAAAGACGGTTCATTAAGGAGAAACATAAACAGGAATACAAAATGGACGGGTCAATATAAAAACATTCTCAGTTTTGTTCCTCTACAATACAAAAGGAACCTGATTAAGACATTACACCATAGAATCAAGACCATATGCTCTCGAGATATGGTTGAAGATAAAACAAACGCATTATACACGACCCTGAGAGAAAACGGATACCCGGAGAAATTTATAAATAAAAACATAGCTAGTAAAAGAGAGCATAAAGAATGTTTAACTGTGAATAAAAAGCCCCTATATATACGTCTATAACTCAGAGGCGACGCACCTAGTGAAATGTTAAGACTGAAGCTACGAAGATCAATCCAAAGGACTTTTAATACAGGTAAACTACAACTAATGTTTTCCATACGATGTTGAAAGATAAATTGCCTAGACTAGCCACTTCTTTCTGTATCTATCAATTCAACTGCTCCTGTGGGGCAAGTTATATAGGCAGATGTTCTAGGAATGTGTATACTTGGGCTCGTGGGCACCTCCCAGTGTGGTTAAGCAAAGGTGTTGTCAAAACGGTTAACAGCTCTATTTTAGCCCATTTAGTTCAGATGGGAAATAGAGCCAACATCAAGCAATCTTTTACAATAATATATCATGTTAACAGCAGTCTACCTAATTCCGTCAGACTGAGAATCCTGCAGACGACTGAGGCAATCGCTATTCGGATTAAAAAGCCAGAGCTTTGCATCCAAAAGAAAAATGTTCAGCCGCTTCTTTTACCCTGGCCAACTTTAGGGTCAACTTGTTAATAATCAATTTTATAATATGGTAACGTCATTTGATTAGTGTTCATTTCTATATCCTAAACGCAATACGCACAGTATGCACATATGCCAATTAGAGACTGACCAGTTGCAGTCCTAACACATCGATGGGAAGATTCAAACAAACAATACTAAGTGAATCTAAACTTATTTTGCCTATATATTTTATCATTGTCATTATTATTACACTTGCTAACCTTTTAGAGAAATTTATTCAGCATCCACCCCTATCTACTATATCTGACCTAATTCATATTATTTTACATATTAAGTAATTTCTGATTTGTAATCCCATTGTTCCATCTCACCCTATTTATTCTGATCATTTATCTTACGATTTTATTTCACTTATAAACTGATTCAAGTTAACACTACATATTAGTCAGCCCCTACATTAACGATTCGATTTTATTTTATAACACAAACACTCCTTGATTCACGTGTTATAGTTTCTTAAATGATGTACTCTGCCTTAAACTTGGCCAATTTTCTTTTGTGGATCATTTAATTTAGATTTATAATTGTAGAACCTGATAAGAAATGGTTGAAAAGAATATTCTTCGTTCATATAATTGGATTTTATCATAACTATGAAAACCGTATTTTTAGACAGAGGTGATATGGTGAGCTTATCAGAAGTAGCCAAATGAGAAGGTCAGTCGATGACAATCAGAAGTGACCTGAAGTTCAGGTGCATTTGATTGTCTAAGAAATGGATTAAGTTCCTAAGGCGTAGAGTTTTATATATATAAATAAGTGTTTGTGCATTTATTTGGAAGCCCCATATTTTTTCTCGCTCACTATGGCGCTTTCACTCAACTAATGAGTTGAGGGATTTGCGCGCCTCACGTTGTGTATCGGTTACGGATTTCGGACATATTCTGTCACAACAAGAGGGGAAATATCAGATATAAGTGACAATTTCATGCAATTAGTTCCCATTATGAATTTAAATAAAGCCAGAACAAATATTGATGCAGAATAATATGAATTCATTATATTTCGTAGTTTCTCGTCAGCTGCTTACAACCAAATATCTATTAGAATTTTAGCATAGAGATAATAAATAGTGAGGAACAATAAGCATAAGTGAATGTAAAGGACTGGAATGACAAAATGTCATCGATGATAACTATATATATATATATATGTTTAAAAAAAAGGTCAGAGGTTATTAGGTGTTAGAATCAAGGAAATATAAAGGGTGGGTGGTGTAATAGTTGAGTGGAGTTCAGAGACAGATAAGACAAACTGTATGATAATTTTAGAAGTAATAAAGGATTCATGGCAGTAAAAACAAATAGGATGGGTTACGCAATAATTAAATAGAATTTGGAGAGTTAATCAAATTTAAGAGAAACAAGTGAGCGGAAATATGTGAGTGAAAGGATGATTTAAGAATTGGGTAATGGAAGAAGAATATAATACAAAACCAAATATTAACCAAAAATAAAACTAATGACCAAGAAAAACACACAAAATAATTGGATTACCAGGGTAGTAATAAGTTTATTAATGTCTCTTTTTGAATACATAGATCCGGTTGAAGTTTTTTTATCGTGATCGCTTCAGTAAACCGGAGAGCAGCCATACTTCTTTGTCTGCTAATGATTTTGAAAGCATGAGAAATTTCAATGATATACCCGGTGTCAAGTAAATGCCGAGCTATTGCATTGTTGAGAGCCCTGGTCCCTGACAGCCTCAGTTTCTTTGGAACATGCTCAGAAATGCGAACATATATATATATATATATATATATAATTCTGCATCAATATTTGTTCTGGCTTTATTTAAATAAGTGACAATACTGGAAATGTGTAGATGAACTCTTCACTGAATTATTATCAAACAAATGTTCTGGGTTATCTTATTTATATATCATACTAAGTTATTGCTAAAATAAAGTGAATTTTACAATGAACAATTATCATACCAAATTAAAACATAAGTAATGCTGATTAAGTGACACTTTAAGTCAAAAAGTAATGTTGATTATTTATCATATCTGAACAGATATAGCATACAATCTACTATATTTGACAATTAAAAAAAAACAAATACATGTTTAAAAAAACAACAAGTGATATTTTGCACTACTATTTCCTCAAAGATGACAAATGTTAAGACAGTTCTACTGTATGGGGCAGAAACTTGGAGAACTACGAAAACCATTATCCAGAAGATACAAGTGTTTATCAACAGCTGTCTACGCAAGATACTTCGGATCCGATAGCCAGACACTATCAGCAACAAGTTACTGTGGGAGACAACAAACCAGATTCCATCCAGCGGAGGAAGAAATCAGGAAAAAGCGCTGGAAGTGGATAGGACACACATTGAGGAAATCACCCAATTGTGTCACAAGGCAAGCCCTCACATGGAATCCTGAAGGTCAAAGGAGAAGAGGAGAGGACCAAAGAACACATTACGCTGAGAAATGGAGACAGACATGATGGGAATGAACAAAACTTGAATAGAACTATAAAGGGAGGCCGAGGACAGAGCGGATTGGAGAATGCTGGTCGTCGGCCGATGCTCCATTGTGGGTAACAAGCATAAGTAAGTAAGTAAGTTTGTCAAACATAAAAGTAAGCTTAAGTGTTAAACACACTTTAATCTTACACTTTGTATTTTGTCTTCCTTTTTAGGATTTGAGGTTCCACTTCGAATATTCGTTTAAACTTCATTAAGTAAATCGTTTTCAATCCTTATCTATAATTATATTGATTCTTTTGATTTTAGGCTTTCGGTAAATGTTAAATCATGAAATAGAATGGAACTCATTGTATTGTGAAAACTTTGTTGTTCTTGCTCTGCTCAAATATGACGTAGTAATTAAATGTAGTTGTACAGAACATGTTTTGGTTTGCTCAAAGCTATGAACCTAGGTTTTGTAGCCTTAACTTTGGTTACTCAGGCTGTAGTGAGAAAGAACACAGGAGAGCACAACCAAATGTATTTGAACACGAAATTACAGAATCTCTTGATGAAATCTGAGAACGTTACAGCAAGTACATCATTAGCGAAATGTCAATCAATTGTTCTTTTGTTTCCACTCCAATCACTCTCTTTTCTCGTTCTTTTCTCTTCGATCTTCTTAATCCTCTGCTACCAGGCACTACACTTATGGTGGCTAATACCTACTACCTATACCTGTCGACATCAGTAGCACACACCAAAAGATGTTTTATCACTACATTGTTACTCAAGCCAGTATTAGGATCACCTTTGTAAGACTCCAAAACGGATTCTTAAGGACTTCATAAGTAGTGTAAATCGATGGGAAGATTCAAACAAACAATACTAAATGAATTTAGTGTGAATCTTCGTCCGAGATTCCCATTTGTTACCCAACCTGATCTTAGCGTGTTATTATTTTAAACTACGATTAGTCACACGGAAGATTGAGACAATTGATAATAGATAATGATGAGTACCTTACTTGCTTTTCCGACTTATAATGTCAGAAATACTAGCGGTTTGATCATAATGATTTGTAGACTTAAAGTTTGTAGATTTGATGAGATAGTAGATAAGCACACATAACTCAGTAGTTATCCATTACTTCTTGATTTACAATGGCTCTTTAAGTGATATCATTCTGTAGTGCGAAAGATTTGACTTATATTATTAAAAACGGATTAAAAGTAATTTATATAATGCTACAAGTAGTTTTAGGAAGTTTTTATGCTTTTCAAGTTCTAAAGAATTATTTACATCATACTCAATTTTGTGTAATGTAAACAGATTAATTAATATATTACAATAAAACGTATATTTCGATAATGTAATAAGAAGACAAAGATTATCAGAACTATGTGATATATTAGCGCTATACATTTCGAACAATCTGATCACACATATACTTGTTAAGAACAGAGGAGAAGAACGACCAACTTCCCTTCCTAGATGTACTTCTAAGCAGACGAGAAGATGGCTCAATAAAACGATCCATTTCTCGAAAACCGATGTGGACGGGTCAATATCTTAGTTACTATAGTTATTGCCCTGTGCAAAACAAACGGGGTTTGGTAAGGTGCCTATTTAACAGGCTTGATTGTATTTGCACAAACGACGCTATTGATGATGATGTTAAGTTGTTAAACAAGACATTAATGGGGAATGGTTATCCACCTAAATTTATCAATAGATGGAAAGTTCATGGCACCATGAGACCTACTGTAGCCTTGGTGGAGAAAAAGCCTATCTACATCACCTTACCACTTAGAGGTGATTCAAATAGCCTTTTATTGAAACAAAAGCTTAAATCAGTCATCAATAAAACGTATTGTGCAGCGAAGATCATTATCAAAGAAAGAACGAGGTCAATGCTTCATTCAAAACCTAAAAGATATGAAAACGATTGTGTCACATCCCACTACGTTTACCAATTTAAATGTGTGTGTGATCACACATACATAGGGAGGAGCAATCGTGATCTGAAAATTAGGGTGGGTGAACATGTACCAAAATGGTTGCAAAAACAAATAGAATCAAATGACCCAATAAGAGTAGGGGATAAACATCCATCATCCTCTATTGCCAAACATATAATCGAAACAAGCTATAAGATGCCAATCAGAGACTGAACTCCGCCTGCAGCTCCTCCGGGGGTTACTGCCGGTCCCAAGCCCGGGTAAAGGAGGAGGGTTGGGCATGGGGTTAGCGACCCCATCCCGTAGAAAACCAACTCGCTAAAAACACTAACCAGAAAAAACATTCAAACCATTCAAACTATGCCCTGTGAGTAGAAGGAATCATTATGACGTCTCATGGTGATAGCCGAGTTCCTTCGGAAGTCATGAGGCCGATGCACCTTCTTACAACCAGAGCGACAATTTTTATCGGTACATGGAATGTCCGGACAATGTGGAAAACCGGAAGAGTCTTTCAAATTGCTACAGAAATGAGAAAATACAACCTGGAGGTGCTTGGAATCAGTGAAACACATTGGACACAGGTTGGACAACAACGACTATCTTCAGGGGAACTTCTGTTATACTCCGGTCATGAAGAAGAAAATGCCCCACATACACAAGGAGTTGAATTGATGCTGTCCAAACAAGCACAAAATGCACTTATTGGATGGGAATCTCATGGAACAAGGAACATCAAAGCCTCCTTCAAAACAATGAACGTCATTCAATGCTATGCGCCTACCAATGACTACGATGAAGACACTAAAGACCAATTCTACGATAGGCTGCAGTCGATCTTCGAGAAGTGCCCAACCAAGGACTTGACCATTCTGATGGGAGATTTCAATGCCAAGGTTGGAATGGACAACACTGGATACGAAGACTTCATGGGACAATATGGACTGGGAGAAAGGAACGAAAATGGTGAGAGATTTGCAAACCTATGTGCCTTCAATAAACTGGTCATAGGTGGCACCATATTCCCACACAAAAACATACACAAAGCCACTTGGATTTCACCGGATCACACTACACAGAATCAAATCGACCATATCTGCATCAACAAAATGTTCAGGAGGACTATGGAGGATGTGAGAACCAGAAGAGGAGCTGATATAGCATCCGATCATCATTTACTGGTCGCCAAGATGAAACTAAAACTTGAGAAGCAGTGGACGACGGGGAGGACAACATCACAAAAGTTTAATACGGCCTTTCTTCGAGATGCTGACAAACTCAACAAATTCAACATAGCCCTCAGCAACAGGTTCTAGGCCTTTCATGATCTACTCAATGGAGAGGGAACTACCATGGAGAGCAACTGGAAAGGTATCAAGGAAGCAATCGTTTCAACATGTCAGGAGGTTCTGGGCCAAAAGAAGCACCATCACAAGGAATGGATCACTGTTGGTACACTGGATAAGATTGAAGAAAGGAGGAACAAGAAGGCAGCAATCAATATCAGCCGAACCAGAGCGGAAAAAGCCAAGGCACAAGCCGAATACACAGAAGCAAACAAGCAAGTGAAGAGGAGCATCAGAACCGACAAACGTAAATATGTGGAAGATTTAGCGATGACAGTGGAAAAGGCTGCAAGAGAGGGAAACATGAGACAACTGTATGATACAACAAAGAAACTTGCTGGAAATTACCGTAGGCCAGAAAGACCAGTGAAAAGCAAGGAAGGCAAAGTAATCACCGACATTGAAGAACAACGAAACAGGTGGGTAGAACACTTCAAAGAACTCTTCAATCGACCAGCTCCACTGAACCCACCCAACATCGAAGCAGCACCCACAGACCTCCCAATCGATATTGGCCCACCAACAATTGGAGAGATCAGCATGGCCATTAGACAAATCAAGAGCGGGAAAGCAGCGGGATCAGACAACATCCCGGTAGAGGCACTGAAAGCAAATGTAACAGCAACTGCCAAGATACTCCACATCCTCTTCAGTAAGATTTGGGACGAAGAACAAGTACCAATAGACTGGAAAGAAGGACTTCTGATCAAGATACCAAAGAAAGGCGATCTCAGCAAGTGCGATAACTACAGGGGCATCACTCTCCTCTCAATACCAGGAAAAGTCTTCAACAGAGTATTGTTAAACAGGATGAAGGATTCCGTGGACGCCCAACTTCGAGATCAACAAGCTGGATTTCGTAAGGATCGATCGTGTACAGACCAAATCGCAACTCTACGGATCATTGTGGAACAATCAACCGAATGGAATTCATCACTCTACATCAACTTCATTGACTACGAGAAGGCATTTGATAGCGTGGACAGGACAACACTATGGAGGCTTCTTCGACACTACGGCGTGCCTGAGAAGATGGTCAATATCATACGGAACTCCTATGATGGACTAAACTGCCAAATCGTCCACGGAGGACAACTCACCGACTCATTCGAGGTAAAGACCGGTGTTAGGCAGGGTTGCTTACTCTCACCCTTTCTCTTTCTCCTGGTGATCGACTGGATCATGAAGACGTCAACAACTGGAGGAAATCACGGGCTACAGTGGACAGGCAGGATGCAGCTAGACGATCTAGACTTCGCGGATGATCTGGCTCTTCTATCATAAACGCAACAACAAATGCAGGAGAAAACGACCAGTGTAGCAGCAGCCTCAGCAGCAGTAGGTCTCAATATAAACAAAGAGAAAAGCAGGACTCTCCGATACAATACAATATGCACCAATCAAATTACACTTGACGGAGAAGCTTTGGAGGATGTGAAAACCTTTACATACCTGAGCAGCATCATTGGTGAACACGGTGGATCAGATGCAGATGTGAGGGCGCGGATCGGCAAAGCAAGAGCAACATATCTGCAACTGAAGAACATCTGGAACTCAAAACAATTGTCAACCAACACCAAGATCGGAATTTTCAATACAAATGTCAAGACAGTTCTACTGTATGGGGCAGAAACTTGGAGAACTACGAAAACCATTATCCAGAAGATACAAGTGTTTATCAACAGCTGTCTACGCAAGATACTTCGGATCCGATAGCCAGACACTATCAGCAACAAGTTACTGTGGGAGACAACAAACCAGATTCCATCCAGCGGAGGAAGAAATCAGGAAAAAGCGCTGGAAGTGGATAGGACACACATTGAGGAAATCACCCAATTGTGTCACAAGGCAAGCCCTCACATGGAATCCTGAAGGTCAAAGGAGAAGAGGAGAGGACCAAAGAACACATTACGCTGAGAAATGGAGACAGACATGAGAAGAATGAACAAAAGTTGGATAGAACTAGAAAAGAAGGCCCAGGACAGAGTGGGTTGGAGAATGCTGGTCGGCGGCCTATGCTCAATTGGGAGTAACAGGCGTAAGTTAGTAAGTAAGTAAATTAGAGACTGACCAGTTGCAGTCCAAAAACATCAATGGGAAGATTCAAACAAATAATACTAAATGAAATTAGGTAATAAGATCGATTTTAACTAGGCTTTTGTGGTGTTGCATAAAAGTGTAAAAGGGCGTATACTAAGGTTTATTGAAGCTTTAGCCATACGAAAATTCAAAACCCCCAAAAACAGTTTGTTCCCTCCTTAAACCTACCCTGGTAATATTATTATCCAGAGTGATTAGGTGGTAAATTGTTTTCACATTATTGTTATTATCCTTGTCTATTCTTACCCCCCATTTCCAGTCTAGGTTGACCTTTTAATTTTCCTATAAAAATGTTCATAACAAGTATATGTGTGATCAGATTGATTCGAAATGTATAGCACTAATATATCATCATATAGTTCTGATAATCTTCGTCTTCTTATTACACAATCGAAGTTTATCCAAGGGACTAATTGCTTTAAAACATATATTGAATGGATTTTCTTCTTAAAAAGTAAAAAGAAAAAAACCCGTTGTCAAACTAAATTATTTGACAATGAAATCCTTTGAATTTCGTTTATAAAAGTTTTCCCACTTGACAAACATGTTCATATCAAAATAAAACAAATTTCTTATAGAGAAAAATAAGGTTAGTTAATGACAAATCTCCCTTTGAATACCCATTTCTATCATTTCATTCTTATGATTAAGATTTAAGTACAATGATTGAACAAAAGTATTAGGTAATGTGCACATGTATGTTTCATAATTGGTTACTTTAAAATTTCTATCAAATATTACATTCATGTGTAGATGCTATTTAAATGTTAAGTATGTTACAAGCTAATCAATAATCGAGAGAACATAAGTTACGAATCAGTGAAAGCAATCATAATCATATTTATATATATATAGCTATTATCTACATTTGATGCAGATTTCGGACTTCAATGGAACCATTTGTTAATATTTTTTTTGCTATAGATGAGCAACAGAATGAAACAATTACAAGAGATGAACTGAGACGTTATGTAAAACATAATCATTTAGATGAAGGGATGATAACGGTTGGTAATTTGTTTTTTTAAAAAGGTTGCTGTGTTTGTAATTAATGTTTTGAAAAGACTTACTTTTTAAATTGTCAAGAAACTAGTCCAAGCTATATCCTTAGAATAGTAGAACATATTGCAGTCGGTAGTACTATATAACGCTGCAGAATAGATTTGTGAGGTGATAGATTTATAAAGATATTAAATGGTATTCTCAGCCCATAGTAGTTTACATGGATAGTATATGATTGAATATTTCTAGACTACAACTCGGACATTTTTACCAAGAATAGAATGTACTTAAGCGTAACATGCAAATGTTAAACTCAATGTGCAAGGTAGTTTAGTTACATAGGTCTTGCTACATGTTTGGACGACATGGAGTGTTGAAAAAACAATTCTTACAGCACAATGTAGATCGTTATTGTTGTTTGCAACGATATATATATATATATATAAATTCAAAACATCAGAATTATATCCTCATTTAGAATATGGTTTAATGTATAAGAAGAGGAATAATTTAAAGTATATAGTAGTGTCATAATCTTTTTATCCCTAAAAGAGGGTGACAACTAGAAAAAGCTGTGGTAACGTTTTCGATGAATCACTACAGATTTGCTAAGAAACAAACTGTTTGAAGAAGTACTGCTAAACTCACTTAAGGTGGCTAGATTAACCAATATAGTTTAGAACAACATATGTAAGCGAACAATTGTTTTCAATTAGATCGTCATCAGGCTTTACTCTAATATACATGAATATTTATATGAAAATGTTAGACCAATCAAGGCTATTTGAGTCAGTTTTGAAACTAAATATTCATCTTAAATTTTATTACGTAATGTTTATCCTCTTGCAAAATAATTAGAAATAATAATCATATTATAAACATTCTCTTAAGACTGACAGAAATATCTAGAATATGACATACTTATTCATCTTGGCTATTCAACATATGGCAAAAACGTATGCTTTTAGGTATATTGCATTTTATGTATAAAACAGGCGGTAAAAGTGTCTTGATATAAACAATGTCTTATCAGTATTTTATTTTTTGACGTATAAAATAGGTTATTTAAAGACTGAGGAGTAATAAAATTAACCTCAGAAACATGTGTTAACAAATGATTGAATTCGTTCAGAGTTAAATACAGATAAGGCAGATACTATGACGTCATATTCATTTTCATGTAAACATTGTATCGAACATTTCTGTTACTAAAATTTTTGAGCAACATCATATATAATAAGAAAAATAATATGTATTACTGTGGTGTGTGCGACTGATGTCGATAGATATAAGTAGTATGTATCACCCATCATAAGTGGAATGCATGGAGGCCGAAGGTTAAGAACATCAAAGAAAAGAGAATGAGAACGCAGAGTGATTGGTGTGAAGACAAAAGAACAATGAAGTCTGAGACGGTTGACTGATATTTACAAAAGAAACAGTCAAGTTTGAGATTTTGCAAAATAAGTATTTACTCTATAATCCTCAGATTTTACCAAGACGTTCTGTAATTGTGTGTTCTAATACATTCCATTAAACCCCATTTGTGTGCTCGCTAACTATATTACAATAAATGAAATTCGCGAACATCTACGATTACCATTATATGAATGTATGGAAATCACCAATGTGCATTACAAGGCAAACCCTAACTTGGAATCCGGAAGGGAAGTGGAAAAGAGGAAGGCCAAAGAACACATTGCGCCGAGAAATAGAAGCAGATATGAAAAGGATGAATAACAACTGGAAATAACTGGAAAGGATTGCCCAGGACAGAGTTGGATGGAGAAGGCAGGTGAGTAACCTATGCTCCTCCACGAGGGATAACAGGCGTAAGCAAGTAAGTATGGACTTGATGGTATGTTTATCTACTAACGAATTCCAACAAAAAGTACCCATTAGGTTGTTCATGGGAAAGTGTAAATAGGAAAAACTATGACAAAAAGCACTTCAACCATGTTAAAAGGTATGTTTTATTTTAAAAACAAAATTTGTTTTTGTACATAATGTAATTACTTTATAAATTTTCATGATAATTCGTATATATTTCTTATCTACCGTAATTTTCATCATACAGAGATGGCAATCATTATTCGATCCAACAAATAGTGGTATTATAACATTTCAAAAATTTTGTGATGTCCTCGGTGTCAAACCGGAACAAGCGTAAGTGTAGTCATTTTGGATCTGATTACGTCTAGTTTTAACATGAATTAACTGGAAGCGATACAGTTTAAAATATATTGAACTAGTTATTTGAAATGTTTGATTCTGTGTGTACTACATTTAGTTATGAGAATATTTCTCATTTTTTATTAAGTCCAGATGAAATTCGTGGACAACACATGTAACATGACATAAAATGCAAGTCCATAAACATGTTCAAAATTAACTAAGTCTAATCACTGCCAGTTAACTGATGAGAAGTGAAAGCAGCATAAACTTTAAGCCGGAAAACTGTATGCCACCTCAATACAATTTGAGAAATTGATGTTATAGAGAAAATAATATTAAAATATAAACCAACAAGTGCCATTTATCATCTTAAAAACGTCTTCGCTCATAGCGTTGTGTCAACTTATCCCTCATGTTTACTCAACTGCTTTTCAGACTAATATTGAGTTGTGTTAGAAATCCCCTAAACATGGAGTCAAAGCTTAAACCTACCATATGCATTCTTCGACAGGATTTTCATGTGGAGGATAATTTAATGTGAGCCACAAATATATTACTGGGTTAAGTATCAAATGGAAACTTATTGCCTAATAAATCTTAAATCGATGTCATATTTGATCTTGGAAGGTAGGGCCTCATATATTGACAGAACTGGTTCAGGATTCGTTCTTTCAGACGACAAAATACTATCTGTCAAACAAGTAGAAATTATAATTCATCATTTTATCATTTTTTTCAGACGTACTCTTCGGAAGAGTGTTATCAATAACCGACCACTGCCGAAAGATTTACAAATAATCTCACAAAATATGTCATCAGAAGATCAATTCCAAATATTTGAATTTGTTCGATCATTGTTAGATAAAAATTTATCAGTTCAAGATATGACACAAATGATAAAACAATGGCTTGATAAGACATTTGACCCTTCATGGCATGTTGTTATAATCGATGGCTCATATTGGATATCATATTCACATTTACCTGAACAATCTTTACAATTTCGATTGAAAGAAAAGTGTTATTTAGTATGGCGCACACCTAAACATTGAAATTGAATCAAAGAAAATTATGATAATCCCAGCTACTTAACGAGTATTTATTCGTCATTGAATTATGTTTACTCATATTGTTGTTTAATCAACCGCATACATATACAACTATCAACTCAAGTGTCAAACTATCATTTACTTTATTTAGTGTTCACCAAACTATTTTAATTTAAATCCTTCACAGTTTAATCACATCATCACTTACACATTAACGTTTACAATTTATTTATTTTGTTGAACTGTCATATTGATGTGTATGTGAGCTTGAAACTGTAACATATGCGTTTGTGTCATGTTCGAAAATATAACTTATAAAATTTACTTCAATATACCTCATTGAATGTTAGTTATTTCTTATTTTAAGCTGAACTGACTATCACGTAATACTTTGTAGTTTATACTTGATTGAAAGTTTTCTGGATGGAATTTCATTAATTCAGTATGAGATCAGTCGGCACATATACATACCATATAATTAATTTTTTATGATATATCTATCCATCTATCTATCTATGTATATCATTGTAACAGGAGTAGAGTACTAAAATAGTAATATTATTTAATGAGTATGAATGTGTTATCGATTGAACATTCTTTGGAAATCGTGTCAGCTATGCAAATAAAACTTCAATGATGCCAACCATATAGAGATTCATAGTTTCTGACATAAGGACAGTGATCTAACTTGGTTGTATAATTTAGTATGAAAAGTGATGCAATTTAAAAGTACTTGGTGCTCTATCGATTCTTCAAGTCAGTCAGCTGCATACTAAACAGTTAAGCAAATCGAAAATCCACAATCGATTATTCAGTGCAAATCATTTCTATACTGAGCAACATTCATACTGAGTTAATACGAAAATCGATTGAATGAAGATCACATTTTCAAACTAATGGCTAATCTTGCTTCATTTTCATGTTCTAACAATAATGTTCACTACAATGAGATAGACACTGATGATATTGTGGTGATTATCAATGGGAAGTGTAAGAATGCGTTTTCTCGCTCAGACTACGCACAATCGTCAATGATATTCACCGAGGCTGCAAATCTTTATCGTCACACAGAACTCCTGGATCCCTAGAATCTTAACACGCTTCTACTCGAACTCAACATTTGACAGATTTGTAATTTCTTGAAACGTTTTTTTAAGGTACTCAAAATGCTATCAGTACATCATTTTCATCTAGTAATCCATAAACGTAAAGACAGACGTATTCATTGGGATTACCAATTATGGAAGAAATAGACAGACAGCAAATCTTGCTTTTTCTATGTTGAACACTACAGTAATGATTCTGTCACATCAAGATACTACCAACCGATATGTATATGCAGTACATAATCAGCATATTTCTACGTAGGTTAGTATTTGGAAGAGAGAGAAACCAGACGATTATGAAATATTCTGTATAGTTCGATTCTATGCTAAAATAATAGTGTTTGATCACTGATTGGAAGTTTTCATATAGGATTCAGTCAGTCATCTTCACTGATTCCAAAAAGAATGCAGACTAGTTAAGAAAGTGTATTTGTTAAGAGAATAAGGCTTATCGATATTGTGTAATTATGGCTAATCCGAATGACCCAGACATCATAAATATTGGTGGATACATTAGTGGTGTAAGCTATTCACTCATTGATAATTTTATTCTCTGAAGAAGTGGCTTACACTGAGTCACGAAACGTCAGAAAATCTAATTTTTCTACTCATTAGGATATTACAAATATATAATTTATTTATTCACTCATTGGTTATACTTGCACATGCAATCTCAACAGGAAGAAATCAAACGTTTATATACGGTATAAAATTGTCCTTGGGAAGCATTGCAAAATAGCGTACTAAAAGATACAACGGACCAATAGATTTTAAGATTTTCCCATGTGGGAAATACTACTCGAAGGTGAAAAGAGCGCTTTTTGAGCGAAATAAGTTATTTACCAAGTGATTTTTGGGGATTTCACATCCCCAACATCTACGATTTTTAATAATGAACATTCTTGATGTCCACTGGCCGTTGGCGTATTGACCAGCTTCTGGATCGTAGATCGATTTGTCGTTGTGCTTCTTCTTGTGTTGGGACTACGGGCAGAATTAAGGTATCTAACAGTATATCTAGCGGGAGATTTTCTTCTGCCGATGGGAGAGCTGGGGCTAAACGCTTACGTAGCTGGTTTCGGTGTCTAGTCCACCTGTCTGTTCCCACCTCAAACTCATACATAAATTGGGATAGTTTTCTAACCACACGTGCTTCAGTACAGGGACCATGATTTGGTCTGTAGTCACGAGAGAACATCGGACATCCAACTCTGTACGACGGCGGCTTTTGGGACGTGGTCTGTGATGGCAATGGTGTGATTCTCGGAAACATTAGATTGTGGATCGTCCTCAATTTCCTTCCCATGAGGATCTCTGCCGGGGGTTTCTGCTCAGATAGCATACAGCTAGGTGTCGTTCGGTAGACGAACAAGAAGTTCTTCAGTGTTCTTATTTATGGATTTTTGTTCTCTGGGCTGGATGGTTTGGTCGTGGAGCATCTCAACCATATCAGTTCTGCAGTGTTTCCACTGGCATCCCCTCCCCTTTCGACTTGATCAAAGCTCTCTCGAATGCATCCACAAATCTTTCTGCTTGACCGTTTGATTGTGGGTGGTAAGGTGAAGAGCAGAGATGCTTGACAGATAGCCGTTCGCAAAATTCTTGGAACTGAGTTGAGATGTACTGTGAACCATTGTCGGATACGATTACATCCGGTAATCCGTTGCTGGTGAACATGTCCGTCAGGAGTTCCATCGTTTGGGTAGTCGTTGGTGGCGCGATGGGAACAATTTCTGGCCATTTTGAAAAGGCGTCAACTAGGGGGTTCCATTGATTGGATCGGCAAAATCGACATGCATCCTGGACCAGGGATACTCAGGCTGTGGCCTTGGGGTCGGCGGAATTTACGCATTACACTTCGCTGCTTGCTGACACTGCACGCATTTGCTTGCTAAATCCATGAGGTGTTGATCCATAAAGGGTCAGTAAGCGTAGCATTTGGCGATGGATTTCATTCGCACTCTTGATCGTAGGGACTCTAGCACCACCACTCTTTATCCAAACATCAAGCATTCATTCACGACACATAATAAGTCCTGACGGTTGTAAAGCTGCTTCATGTCACCATCTAATCCAGTTAGTGGCCAGCCATTGGTGATGTAGTTCATCGTTTTTCTGATGATGTGGTCGTTTCCGGAAGCAGTTTGTATCTCATATTCTGAGACTGGAAAAGCGCGGACAGCAGTTGTCAGGTAGCAATGAGCGCGGTCATCTGTCGAAAGAGAGGCAATAACCACATCTTCACCAGCTGTGGGGTGTTTGTAGATTAGTCGTGACTAGGCGTCTGCCTGACCAAACTGTTCAGTGCGTCGCTATTGGACCTCGAAATCATACCCAAAGAGTACCAAGGCCAATCGCTGAAAACGATTTGCAGAATGAGCTTGAATGCCAGATTTTGACCCGAATATTGCGAGTAGTGTCTTGTGATCTGTGAGAGGTGTAAATCACTGACCGTACAGAAACTTGTGGAAACGGCGAACAGCTAACACAAGTGCAAGAGCCTCTTCCTCTATCTAACTGTATTTCTTTTCTGTTGGGGTTAGTGTGCGGGATGCATGCATAACAGCTTCTTCAGACTCTTCTGGAAACTGATATGAAATAACAGCACCTAGGCCATACACCGAGGCGTCTGCAGCTACAATGGTGGATGGATCGTAGTGCGTTAACAACAATTTCGAGCTAGTTATGGACTTGAGTTTACAAAACGCCGCACCACATTCGCTATTTCAGTTCCAAGTGATGTTCTACTACAGCAGACGATTCATTGAAGCGCGAATATCGTGCATTGAAGGAACAAACGCTGTATAATAAAAAACAAGTCCCATGGAAGAACATAGTGCCAAGACACTAATGGGGTTGAGCATCAGTTTGATAGCTCGAATTTTTTCTGGGTCCTGTCTGCGGCCGTCGACGCCAAAAATGAACCCTAAATATTTTACTGACCGCAATAAAAAGCGGCATTTCTCTTCGAGTAACCGGAACCTGTTGTCACTGATGCGTTGCAGTACCGATGTTGTGCGTTCCTGTAGTTGTTCTAATGACATCGCAACAATTGAAATGTCATCGGGATACGACTTGAAGGTGAAATAAGCGCTTTTCGCGAGAAAAAAGAGAAATTAAAATTTTCAAAATAAAATTACAAAGATAAGTCATTTACCCAGTGAGTTCTAGGAATTTAACATCCCCAACAAGATCTCCAATCATCATTGTCAGGTCATTTCGTGAGCACTTCTCAATGATCGATTGCAACCTGTCATTTAACTGATCTTCATTGTCGTCATTGGTATCATCGATGTGTGTATAACTTGGCATATCATTCATTGTGATCACCTCGTTTTTGGTTTGGAGAGATGCATAGATGATCCTGGATCTATGAGATTCCCACCCATTAAGTGTGTGAAGCATTCTCCACTTCATGATCAGAGTACAGAGGCATCTCTCCCTAATACAATCTTTTCTGTTCAGCTTGTATCCAATGGGTTTCACTCATTCCGAGCACTGTCGAGTTGTATCTCCTCATTTGCGTGGCTAGTTGACTGGATCTTGAGGAGTTTCACACATTGTCCGGGCATTCCTCGTACCCATATTAATTATCACTCTGGTTGTTCGAAGGTATATCGACCTCGTGACTTCCGAACAATCTCAACTTTCATTACGAGACGACATAATTCTTCTGAATGAGGATCGTTCAATTCGGAGGACGGAGTTTAACTGATTTACTTTGTCTATTCTGGTAAACGTTATTATAGCGAGGTTGTTTTCTATGGGATGCGAAGGCTGACCACATGAACAAACCACCTAAACTACTCGAGATTGAGACCACCCGTAGCCCTAGAACAATCTATTGATTATGAAATAATTTGATAGGTGAGAAGGCGTTCACAAAAATTAATTATATCATATACTACGACATTTCCGATGGAATAATTGTACTATCTGCATGGATCACTAAATTATTACACCCGAATATAATTGGAACGACAAATGAACTAGTTGTTGATTACGTTGATGTTAAATAGGTCACTCACAAGAATGTAGTGAAAGGTATTTAATCAATTTGAATGATATATTTTCAAATACCAAGCTGTCAAAATTAACCGATTATTTCTAGTGTGACAATGATTGTTTAATGTTAAATTATATTCTACAATTCTAATCATGATGTGTTTAGAGATTAAACTACTGATAATTTCGTGCATATGTTTGTATATGTATATATATATACGTTAAATCAAATAAGAAACTATCAAATATAATCTCTGAGTGTAGTCCACAGTATCACAGTTACTATTCTTCAACATGGTTGTAAAACGTGATGATCAAGAGAGCACAAAATCAACATCGGAAACATTTCTGGAAATATTCTTCGCAATCGACAAAGATCATGATGAAGAAATTACAAAGAATCAATTGAAGAGATATTTTGAAACTAATCATCGAGATGATCATCTAATTGAGGTTAGTCGAAATAAATCATTATTAATGTATCAATGTTTGCAATTACTCATAAGTAATGTATTGTTTTGAAAAGTGTTGAATACCTGAACAGCTAGTTGAGTAATACAGGAATTAATCATTCGAATGAAATGAACTATGATATTTAGAGAGTGATCACCACAAAGTTAATTCATATAGGTCTCTGTCTAGAACTGGTTCCTAGTAAACGGAACTTTGTTCAATGATTCTTTAAGAAAGGTATCAATGAGCGCAAAACGTGGTTTGTAGACTACAGAAAATCATTTATGAAATGTTATTGAGGAATAGCAGTTTGAACGGATGTTGGAGATAACGCGCGCATCTGTGATACGAGTCCACAACCCAACACGAGAAAAACACTCAATACATATAAATCACCCACAGAGTACACTATTATCCAGTTATATAAATTATTTCACTGGTTAAATGAACACGTTGTGCATTTTGCAATTTGAGTGCATCTCAAAGTCAAAACAATTTATGATCACCACAGTCCAAATGTTTTTTAGTTCGCCTGTATAACTGTGAAACTGATCAAACACCAAACGTTTTAATACTCTACTTATGTTTATTGAATTCTATTATTTACCACTAGAATTGGATGAACTTATTTCAATTGAAAAATACTAATCGTCTCAGTTTAGAAGATATTTGTGAACATCTACAATTACATATTGGAGATGTGTAAGTCCATAACCAGTTTTCATTAGTTTTGAGTATCACATTGAAAAATATCAGCATATTATCTTAATCATAGAAATCGTGTTAGAAGGATTATAGTGAATATGCAAAATTCACGTGAATATTTTCAGTTGGTGTTGCATTAGTCAAGGTTTTACTTCGAATGTGAAACGACGATGATGATGTTCTCTACAACGATAATCAAAGCTTCACAGTCTCAAAATTTCTATCTCTCTACATAAAAATACATCATGAATTCATCTTGAATATGCGATTTCTCCCATTGAAAATTTAAAATATCATAATCTGATTTGAAAGGAGATTATTTACATTGTGCTCAGATTAATGCTGTCTATTCTTCTGACTAAGTTGAATCTACGCCTAATATTGTGTACATGTAATCGCCTCTTCCCAGACTCAGTCATCTGAGCAAGGGAGTGAACAAGTCAAATATTGAAAAAGGATGTTTATCACGCTTCAGTGAGGATTTAGGTGTTTTCACGGTCTCACAATACTAAGACCAACCATCCAAACTTCACCTCGAAAAATTATTCACCTACGTCGTTTACTCAGAATAAGATAGTTTCAAATATGAATTGGGTAAACAAACAAATTAGAAGTGCAATGACCACATATATTGTTGGATCATAACGAACATCCATTCACATCCACAATTATGTTACTGACTGACAATGATCAATAGATTCAAGAGCTTGTTTTGACTAACACTGATTCGAACACTTACGTGACTCAAGCATAGGTCGTTGTAATATCACTTGACATATTGTTTGTATTCATAAATAATTCAATCATTTACATTTGTAAAATAAGTGTACTCATTTGTGAAAGCTTGTCTATATCGACCTTGTCCGTCTGAACTAAATGAGCAGTGATACAAAATTCAATAAGTAATACGGTACAAACCATCTTCATACGTCTGCATGGTCATCTGACGTTACATGAATGCATGAAACAGAGTTTTTCAGATAAATTTCGTAATCGACTTCTACATACCACCGTTGTACAGTTGGGGTGAGCCAAAGTACTTTATAGGGAACATAATTCATTTCATTTTCATCAATTATAGTTCGCATTGTGCTTACAATTGCACGTTCTGTGTTCGAAACAAATCATCTACAACGTTGTTCCATTGTTAGATTGGTTGTGTTTTACGGAACTACTTCGTTTCTAGGAAAATTGTTTTCCTCTCATTCGTTTCAGCCGTCAACAAAGAGGTATACAACTAAAATCAACCGAAAAATCATTATCATCCTACACTGATAATCAACGGGTACTTGGAAATGATGTACACGTGATCGTTGATCAGATGCCGATGGATATGAAATTAAAAATTACAAATGAGTTCAGAAGACTAATCACAGATAAAGATGATTTCAATGGACTAAAATTAACAGAATATATGAAGCAGTTTATGGATAAAAATTTCTCTTCATCTTGGGTTGTGCTAATTGTCAAAGGTTCATATTCAACTACATTTTTGCATCTTGAGGATTGTTCATTTCAATTTCGTTTGAATAATTACAGTTTTGTTGTTTGGAAAACATTTTTTGGATTTAATTAGGTTTTAGTTTTATTTCACACAGTTATAACATTAGTAAGTAATGAGATACTGTTGTTATAATTGCTGAAAATAAAGTGTATATTCAGTTTGCTTAATATGACCAATAAATTATCTTCGGTTCTGGCCTAATTTGAGTTCGTCAGATTCTGCTACTGGTGTATGCTGTTTTAGTATGCGCGCTGAAACCAGGTAACTTGGGTGAGATAAACAAGAGTGAGTAGAAAGCTTCTATTGTGTAACCGGGTGGAAAACATATTCATATCCCATTAGTAATTGTAGATATGTATTTCGCTAAACGGGATCGTGAAACAAATCTTATGTCTGTCATTATCTCTCACTTATGTTTGGACGGATTAACCAACCGTATGGAGTTCACAGGACTAAATTTCCACTTGAACACTGCAAACACCTTACCCAGTGATATATTAATTATTCAAATTTCTATACATTTGTCTTCATTGATAATTTATATTTTGAGATTTACAGAAAGAGTTCCTAATGAATTGCCTATGAATGCGAATTCGCAATCAACGAAATTGTAGATATTCAAATGAACAGTGAAAAATCAGATTTCCTAATTTCAATTTTACCATATATTGATTCCCTTTGAAGTGATAGTGGAAGAGTCGAACTATGAAAACTAGTCATTGGTTTCTAATGAATCCGTAACAGTGAGCATCATCAGTTCAAAATCATATCAATGTCCATCATCACAAAAATCTTACTAAATACAAGTGGTCAGCGTTCACATCCACTTCTTCAAGTACAATATAAGCAACCGAATCCGATCAGTTGTATTCTACATCACAGTGGATGTTGACAGATAGTCCAGAAATCGCTTTCGAGTAAAGCATTGAAACACAGATAGGGAAAAGTGAGAACGGCGCTCTTACAAATATTACTGAACATATAATCTTGATCCAGTAGAAATTAGAGTCGATTCTCATCAACTATCACTTATAAATCACTGTTTGAGAAAAATATTCAGATCTGTCAATGGAATGTTTATATCAGAAACCGTATCAAAACCTTTCCCGTTAGAACATGTGTTGTTCAAGCACACATGCACTGATTCGCATACATTTCACCAGGTATTAGTGATCACGTTAATAAGGGAAGTAATTGTCAGAGAATTTCAGTTGTTCACTAGATTGCCCTAAATCGAAACACTTGTATATGCTACTTGTGAGCTGAAATAGTAGGTTTTTCGGGTGCATGTTGAAAACAGTAATTTAAATCACAACTCATATATTTGTGATAATTTATCATGATCAAATGACGTCATTATTTATAAGTGGGTAACTACTCGTGCTTCTTTGAAGTCTGTGTGTTGATCAGTACCGAATCATTGAGAAGATAACATGTGGATATTAATCAACATATATCTTTGTGTAGTGATGTTTACACACATGATATCGATTATAGATGTTGCTGATTTCAATTTATTTAGCCAATATTGCAACTTCGGTTTCTTTGTTCCAATGAAACTGAAGTGTTGATAAAAGTATCAGGTGAGTTTTGGCAGGTTATATGTTTGATTAATTATTCGACATAATTAGGGATTATAAAAATTGTTCTGGATTTTTAAAAAGATTTATGGTCCATCGATTGAATTCAGGAATTACTAACTTTGTTCAATCTCAATTAGTTTAGTTTTGATTACTCACACACATGACGTAGACATCACACCACTAAATTATGATAATTCGTCAATTAAAAACAAAGCTGAATGAAATCTTATTCGATAATCACATAGGAGTTCTATGAAAATTTGGAAGTAAACGGATGTGTAACTTCTCGACTCTACACTTCACCAGGAATCCGTAACACACTGGATACTATTTAGTTATCTTCTGGATAATACGTTTTATCTTTATCAATTGGTTGTTCTTAAATGCATGAACGAGCTCCTCCAATCGATCGTAAGACAATTCAGTGAGTACTATTTCTGAGAGAGAGATATATGGTCCATCGATTGAATACAGGAATTACTAATTTTGTTCAATCTCAATTAATTAATATTTCATTATATTCATATCCTACTGAAATTCATTAGCTTCATCGAACCCAACACATCTAATTCAATTAAATGATCAAAATCAAATGATTTCCGTTGCTATTGTCACAGGAAATGTATCCACATATCTAATCGGAAAGGACTAACAATAGGACTGCTCAGAGCTCAATTCAAGGGAATGTTATGTGGAACTGAAAAACCAACAACATTTCGAAGTCCTGGGTCTATGGACAGTAAAGCGATTGTCAAAGTCGTTCATTCAACTACTTAGACATACCATGATGTTTCGTTTTATAGTATTGTCGTGTATTTGACTCTTCTCACTCTCCACCTTTTATTTCAGAACTTTTACTGAGACCTTACCGCCGGTGATGGATATCCGTGGGATAAGGCGAGGTGTGCATTTTTAAACTCCACCTTTTATAACCCGACCCCACCGTGTGAAAAGGCAGCATCGCTGTTATGCTGGTTGTCTGAAGGAAACACCTTACTGCCGTCACATCTCTGTACAGTCAGTAGTAGGAATTCGCCTTTGGACCTCGGTTTGCTGTTTTTAGTCTTACCGCTCTTCAACGGACCTGTCTGGCATGGTCCTAGCATGGACCTTGAGGAACGATTGTTCCAGCCAGTATAGCTCGATTGGTTAATCATGATGGGCAAGCCCGACCACCACGTCAAGGTAGCAGCAGCTAATCACTTCGGAACATATTCTACTGTAATTCATAAGTTTCATCGAACCCACCACATCTAATACAATTAAATGATCAAATTCAATTGATTCCCGTTGTTATCGTTAATGGCATTCATTCAACTAATTAGACATACCATAATGTTTCGTTTTATAGTAGTGTCGACTATTTGACTTTTCTCACTCTCCACCTTTTATTTCAGAACTTTTACTGGGTAAATATTTACATCGATTTTTATTCGTTTCATTCAATCAAATACTTTCTTGTAATCCACTACTTAAACTAGCGTTACTGACTCATTGTTTTACTGATATCTACGTTGTGGTTACCGTTCTTGACAGTTTCTTCGTCTGTAACTCGGAATATGAATTGTTTTACTCACTTAGTTGCTCATGTACTAATAGATGTTCACAACGAAGAAATTCCGAAAGTCGTTTCCAATTTGTTAAAACACGTTTTCCTGCCTGAATGCATTTATTACTGAAATCATTTTATCAATTATTCATTTCTACAATCTGGTGTTTTCCATATAATAAAACAAAGATTTTTCATTTTGAAATGGAATGAAGTATTAACTTCTTCTGTATGTGCACTGGCAAACGAACCATCCACCACCGTAACATGCCACGCTCTGCCAAATGTTTTATCTAGAAATTCTTTAAGCTTTGTAGCAATCAACAGCTTATTTTCAGATTTATATTCTTGATATAATTTTCTAGCTTCATTGGTGACATTGATTTGTTGTGATAACATCATATCACCAGAAATGTATTCAATATCTGAACCAAGTTTAAACAATGCTGCATTCTGTTGGGTTGTATTTCTTCGTATTATTTCACTGTAAAAATATATATTAAAAGTATGGTTTGTATGGATTAAGAGAAGAATACTGATTTATCAACACTAGTCATTTTCCACTTAGGTAGTGTTAATGGAGATAGTGAAATCAGAGTGAAAATACACATCAATGATCACCGCGTAATACACGGTCTACGCCTATTCAAATTCTATCAGGACGTTGTATAAATAAAAATATTAGACTGATCAAAATGAAGAATAGCAACAAATTCTCGCATAGCTGAATTCTTTGCGACTAGTTATAGAATCTCCATTATTAACTAACAGTAGGTCTGTGTGGAACGTTGAGACTTCAATACAAGTGTGGAACATGTTATTCATTGAGCTTCTGAGAACAGATGGCTACTAATTTGTTCAATACGTATGGATATATCTCGTTTAGGTCTGTAATTGATTTTCGGTAATATACAAAAGCTCATTCATTAAGGTGCAGAATAACAATGACGATGAATTACAAACATTTACCAGTATTTATAGGATGAACCACATCAAACAGAAACATGAAACATAAACACATTTATGCTTTCGACCAAGTATATGAGTCGATGAGAGAAAGTGTGATCACATGGTCAGTTAGATTGTTCACAGTTAACTTAATCTGTATGTACGAAAGTAGACACATCTATTCATACGTAGATGACCATTACTCCGTCTCATTCCTACTCTTCCATATTTTCCACAATCAATGTGAACTTGTTATGCTTCATATGGTGTTCATACGTGTGATACTTCTCAGTGTGATGGAATGATACTAGTGGAAAAACGGTCAGATGAATACAATCTAAAATTTACTCCGATAAACAACTATCGATGAAAAGTATCTGGTATAATGACAATATCACTATATTCTATTCTCACTCTAACAGAATAAACCAATAATCAATAACCGTGAGACTATTAAAACTGAAAGTGCAAACATTTAACAAAACTTACTATTGCTCTTTTGCAATACCCAGAACACTTAAAAACCTTTGAAGTGTAATATAATTCGATGTCTCTTCCGAAAATAAATCTAACCATCTCTAAGTGTATAAAAGGAAGGAAATGTAAATTTATTTCCAAATAATCTATCCAACTATATAAAGATAAATTAATTCAATTGGACATAATTAAATTGTGAAAATGTGTCTGAGTGAAATGGATATTTATTTGAGGTGTATTGTATCTTCGATTGTATGGAATATGAAAAGAGGATAAAGCTGATTAATCGGATGCAGAACTCCGATTTTCAATTCATGTAAATGTTTCTTCGTCCATTTTAATGATTCGGAACCTGATTGTTTTGAGTAGTTTACTCTGAACATGATAATTGACTGAGAACGATTGTTTAATGTTAGCTCATTGATCCATTTGAATCAAATGAGTTGACGTAAGTTTACTAACAATCCCATGTATGTGTTTGGTTAGCCACACTGAATTATGCACATGAATACGGAAGGGTAAATTTCGAAAGTAGCACCTAATGTAACGTTCTCCGGAAAAGTTGTTTAATTGAAATTACCGATACAAGTTGGTGACCAGTGTAATTCAACGTTCATTCTCAGTATCACCAACGGACATTTGGAAAGAATTTTCAGTAATTCATCATTGTCAAACGATCGTTGAAATACTCTTCGAAACTTTACACTTGATGATGTACAAATGACAAGTCTAATGATTTGACGAGCTGTTTGTCGGCTACTATCACCTACTAATGAATCATTGTGAGGCGTGTAACATTGAGAAACATATCAATCTTAGTTCAAAACTATGAAGAAGAAATACACCTACAACTCATCTAATGACCATCTCCGAGACATTGACGTCATGCCTTCAACCTGCAGCACAGTCATTGATAAGAACACAGTTATTACTTAGTTGAACGGTGGGTCGACAGTAGTTGAGATAATTTGATGGAGTGCATAGTGAAATATATGTAATTAGGTTCAAATGTGTTACGCAGTGATTTTAATGTTGATTGTGTTAATCTTCAAGATACTGGTACATATGACATTAGTGGAAAAATTACAAACATTAAACATCTTAATTACCAATAGAAATACACATGCACATCCATTCAAATCAGTACATGTTGATAATGCAAACTTACGTTAACCATTTGCTTATCCAGATGATTCTCTCTGGTGAATTTCTCTAATTCTTCCTTCGTGATAACGTCATCATAGTTTTTATCGATTTTTGAAAATATGTCAATAAAATTGTCCATTTGTCACCACTGCGTTTTTCAATTATTCACTTTCCTCTTTGCTACCTTTCACCAGACAATTTATATAGAGTGAATAAACGATAATGATCTGATTAGAACCAACAGTAGTGCCTGAAAAGCAATTGTAGAAAATAAGAGAATATATATATATATATATATATATATATATATATATGAGGATTTAATTAAAGTTACTGTATTCACAATATAACCTTGAGACCTGTCAGAAATATGCAATAGTACTAATTATCTCGTTTTGTTTATGATGTTACTAACTTAAGATAGTTCATGGTTATTTCCGAGCTAAAAATTTATACCACAGACTGATGAAACATCCTGGTTTTCAATGATTACCTTACCAAAGTCAATCCATAATGGAAATTATTTGCGTTATACCTGTCTGTTCACTGTAGTATAGAAAGACTGCGAACACTTCTAAATGTTTTGTCCACAGTTATGTTTGCGTAAATTCTGAATAATTTCAATTTAAGAAGTATTTGGAAATACGACTTTTAATATATTGTAATTTTTCTTCCATCATGGTTGAGTGAGCCTCACTTCAAACATCCGTGACAAGTTAGAGTGCTGTTTCCATCGTACAAACCACAACATTTTTCATGAAGATCAGAAACAACTACTGAAAATGAAACACTTCCTTCATGATGGTTTACGAAGGCGTAAACAACAACTACCGCTTCATTTTCATCGTTCGTCTGCAGCAAGTTCAAGTTTTACGTACAAGAAAATGGTTGAATAATCTGATGAAACTTTATAATCATAATACACAGAATGTGATATTTTCTAGTGTTTTTCAACCTGTGTTAAATTTGGATAAAATAAACCCTTCATACATTATCACCTAGACCGTATTCTTGAGTTTGAATATAAAATTCATGGATGCGTGGAATGTGACGGTTTATCTATTTTTTTTTGTAATTATTTGTATTTCTCATTTCACAGGAAATTTCATCCAAAGTGACCTCTTATGGATCAACACCCCATAGATTTAGTAATCAAATGCATGCAGTGTCAGCAAGCAGTGAATTGCAATGCGAAAATGCCGCCAGTCCAATGGCCACATCCTGAGTATCCCTTGTCAGTGATACAGGTCGATTTTGCCGGTCCAATCTATTGAACCACTTGCCTAGTCGTCGTTGACGCCTTTTCAAAATGGTCAGAAATGAATAGCTTACACCAATAACGCAATTGAGTGGTCGATGCACTTTGCATAACAAATCGTCTTCGCGAGATTTGTGCATCGAAGAAATGGAGCCTGACTTGAAGAATCGATAGAGCACCAAGTACTTTTAAATTGCATCACTTTTCATACTAAATTATACAACCAAGTTAGATCACTGTCCTTATGTCAGAAACTATGAATCTCTATATGGTTGGCATCATTGAAGTTTTATTTGCATAGCTGACACGATTTCCAAAGAATGTTCAATCGATAACACATTCATACTCATTAAATAATATTACTATTTTAGTACTCTACTCCTGTTACAATGATATACATAGATAGATAGATGGATAGATATATCATAAAAAATTAATTATATGGTATGTATATGTGCCGACTGATCTCATACTGTATCAATGAAATTCCATCCAGAAAACTTTCAAGTATAAACTACAAAGTATTACGTGATAGTCAGTCTGGGTCATTCGGATTAGCCATAATTACACAATATCGATAGGCCTTATTCTCTTAACAAATACACTTTCTTAACTAGTCTGCATTCTTTTTGGAATCAGTGAAGATGACTGACTGAATCCTACGAGATAATTAGTACTATTGCATATTTCTGACAGGTCTCAAGGTTATATTGTGAATACAGTAACTTTAATTAAATCCTCATATATATATATATATATATATATATATATATATATATATATTCTCTTATTTTCTACAATTGCTTTTCAGGCACTACTGTTGGTTCTAATCAGATCATTATCGTTTATTCACTCTATATAAATTGTCTGGTGAAAGGTAGCAAAGAGGAAAGTGAATAATTGAAAAACGCAGTGGTGACAAATGGACAATTTTATTGACATATTTTCAAAAATCGATAAAAACTATGATGACGTTATCACGAAGGAAGAATTAGAGAAATTCACCAGAGAGAATCATCTGGATAAGCAAATGGTTAACGTAAGTTTGCATTATCAACATGTACTGATTTGAATGGATGTGCATGTGTATTTCTATTGGTAATTAAGATGTTTAATGTTTGTAATTTTTCCACTAATGTCATATGTACCAGTATCTTGAAGATTAACACAATCAACATTAAAATCACTGCGTAACACATTTGAACCTAATTACATATATTTCACTATGCACTCCATCAAATTATCTCAACTACTGTCGACCCACCGTTCAACTAAGTAATAACTGTGTTCTTATCAATGACTGTGCTGCAGGTTGAAGGCATGACGTCAATGTCTCGGAGATGGTCATTAGATGAGTTGTAGGTGTATTTCTTCTTCATAGTTTTGAACTAAGATTGATATGTTTCTCAATGTTACACGCCTCACAATGATTCATTAGTAGGTGATAGTAGCCGACAAACAGCTCGTCAAATCATTAGACTTGTCATTTGTACATCATCAAGTGTAAAGTTTCGAAGAGTATTTCAACGATCGTTTGACAATGATGAATTACTGAAAATTCTTTCCAAATGTCCGTTGGTGATACTGAGAATGAACGTTGAATTACACTGGTCACCAACTTGTATCGGTAATTTCAATTAAACAACTTTTCCGGAGAACGTTACATTAGGTGCTACTTTCGAAATTTACCCTTCCGTATTCATGTGCATAATTCAGTGTGGCTAACCAAACACATACATGGGATTGTTAGTAAACTTACGTCAACTCATTTGATTCAAATGGATCAATGAGCTAACATTAAACAATCGTTCTCAGTCAATTATCATGTTCAGAGTAAACTACTCAAAACAATCAGGTTCCGAATCATTAAAATGGACGAAGAAACATTTACATGAATTGAAAATCGGAGTTCTGCATCCGATTAATCAGCTTTATCCTCTTTTCATATTCCATACAATCGAAGATACAATACACCTCAAATAAATATCCATTTCACTCAGACACATTTTCACAATTTAATTATGTCCAATTGAATTAATTTATCTTTATATAGTTGGATAGATTATTTGGAAATAAATTTACATTTCCTTCCTTTTATACACTTAGAGATGGTTAGATTTATTTTCGGAAGAGACATCGAATTATATTACACTTCAAAGGTTTTTAAGTGTTCTGGGTATTGCAAAAGAGCAATAGTAAGTTTTGTTAAATGTTTGCACTTTCAGTTTTAATAGTCTCACGGTTATTGATTATTGGTTTATTCTGTTAGAGTGAGAATAGAATATAGTGATATTGTCATTATACCAGATACTTTTCATCGATAGTTGTTTATCGGAGTAAATTTTAGATTGTATTCATCTGACCGTTTTTCCACTAGTATCATTCCATCACACTGAGAAGTATCACACGTATGAACACCATATGAAGCATAACAAGTTCACATTGATTGTGGAAAATATGGAAGAGTAGGAATGAGACGGAGTAATGGTCATCTACGTATGAATAGATGTGTCTACTTTCGTACATACAGATTAAGTTAACTGTGAACAATCTAACTGACCATGTGATCACACTTTCTCTCATCGACTCATATACTTGGTCGAAAGCATAAATGTGTTTATGTTTCATGTTTCTGTTTGATGTGGTTCATCCTATAAATACTGGTAAATGTTTGTCTTTTCATCTCTTCTTGTCCTTCTAAACATATTTTATTCCTAAACATCCAAAGTCTACAATTAAAAACAAAAAACCCTATGTTCCACTTAAACAAATAATTTTTTTTTAAAATCTTCACAACATATATATAACATATAGA
>NC_031495.1:55403622-55426662 GCF_000237925.1 Schistosoma mansoni
TGGATATCGGATTCGGTTGCTTATATTGTACTTGAAGAAGTGGATGTGAACGCTGACCACTTGTATTTAGTAAGATTTTTGTGATGATGGACATTGATATGATTTTGAACTGATGATGCTCACTGTTACGGATTCATTAGAAACCAATGACTAGTTTTCATAGTTCGACTCTTCCACTATCACTTCAAAGGGAATCAATATATGGTAAAATTGAAATTAGGAAATCTGATTTTTCACTGTTCATTTGAATATCTACAATTTCGTTGATTGCGAATTCGCATTCATAGGCAATTCATTAGGAACTCTTTCTGTAAATCTCAAAATATAAATTATTAATGAAGACAAATGTATAGAAATTTGAATAATTAATATATCACTGGGTAAGGTGTTTGCAGTGTTCAAGTGGAAATTTAGTCCTGTGAACTCCATACGGTTGGTTAATCCGTCCAAACATAAGTGAGAGATAATGACAGACATAAGATTTGTTTCACGATCCCGTTTAGCGAAATACATATCTACAATTACTAATGGGATATGAATATGTTTTCCACCCGGTTACACAATAGAAGCTTTCTACTCACTCTTGTTTATCTCACCCAAGTTACCTGGTTTCAGCGCGCATACTAAAACAGCATACACCAGTAGCAGAATCTGACGAACTCAAATTAGGCCAGAACCGAAGATAATTTATTGGTCATATTAAGCAAACTGAATATACACTTTATTTTCAGCAATTATAACAACAGTATCTCATTACTTACTAATGTTATAACTGTGTGAAATAAAACTAAAACCTAATTAAATCCAAAAAATGTTTTCCAAACAACAAAACTGTAATTATTCAAACGAAATTGAAATGAACAATCCTCAAGATGCAAAAATGTAGTTGAATATGAACCTTTGACAATTAGCACAACCCAAGATGAAGAGAAATTTTTATCCATAAACTGCTTCATATATTCTGTTAATTTTAGTCCATTGAAATCATCTTTATCTGTGATTAGTCTTCTGAACTCATTTGTAATTTTTAATTTCATATCCATCGGCATCTGATCAACGATCACGTGTACATCATTTCCAAGTACCCGTTGATTATCAGTGTAGGATGATAATGATTTTTCGGTTGATTTTAGTTGTATACCTCTTTGTTGACGGCTGAAACGAATGAGAGGAAAACAATTTTCCTAGAAACGAAGTAGTTCCGTAAAACACAACCAATCTAACAATGGAACAACGTTGTAGATGATTTGTTTCGAACACAGAACGTGCAATTGTAAGCACAATGCGAACTATAATTGATGAAAATGAAATGAATTATGTTCCCTATAAAGTACTTTGGCTCACCCCAACTGTACAACGGTGGTATGTAGAAGTCGATTACGAAATTTATCTGAAAAACTCTGTTTCATGCATTCATGTAACGTCAGATGACCATGCAGACGTATGAAGATGGTTTGTACCGTATTACTTATTGAATTTTGTATCACTGCTCATTTAGTTCAGACGGACAAGGTCGATATAGACAAGCTTTCACAAATGAGTACACTTATTTTACAAATGTAAATGATTGAATTATTTATGAATACAAACAATATGTCAAGTGATATTACAACGACCTATGCTTGAGTCACGTAAGTGTTCGAATCAGTGTTAGTCAAAACAAGCTCTTGAATCTATTGATCATTGTCAGTCAGTAACATAATTGTGGATGTGAATGGATGTTCGTTATGATCCAACAATATATGTGGTCATTGCACTTCTAATTTGTTTGTTTACCCAATTCATATTTGAAACTATCTTATTCTGAGTAAACGACGTAGGTGAATAATTTTTCGAGGTGAAGTTTGGATGGTTGGTCTTAGTATTGTGAGACCGTGAAAACACCTAAATCCTCACTGAAGCGTGATAAACATCCTTTTTCAATATTTGACTTGTTCACTCCCTTGCTCAGATGACTGAGTCTGGGAAGAGGCGATTACATGTACACAATATTAGGCGTAGATTCAACTTAGTCAGAAGAATAGACAGCATTAATCTGAGCACAATGTAAATAATCTCCTTTCAAATCAGATTATGATATTTTAAATTTTCAATGGGAGAAATCGCATATTCAAGATGAATTCATGATGTATTTTTATGTAGAGAGATAGAAATTTTGAGACTGTGAAGCTTTGATTATCGTTGTAGAGAACATCATCATCGTCGTTTCACATTCGAAGTAAAACCTTGACTAATGCAACACCAACTGAAAATATTCACGTGAATTTTGCATATTCACTATAATCCTTCTAACACGATTTCTATGATTAAGATAATATGCTGATATTTTTCAATGTGATACTCAAAACTAATGAAAACTGGTTATGGACTTACACATCTCCAATATGTAATTGTAGATGTTCACAAATATCTTCTAAACTGAGACGATTAGTATTTTTCAATTGAAATAAGTTCATCCAATTCTAGTGGTAAATAATAGAATTCAATAAACATAAGTAGAGTATTAAAACGTTTGGTGTTTGATCAGTTTCACAGTTATACAGGCGAACTAAAAAACATTTGGACTGTGGTGATCATAAATTGTTTTGACTTTGAGATGCACTCAAATTGCAAAATGCACAACGTGTTCATTTAACCAGTGAAATAATTTATATAACTGGATAATAGTGTACTCTGTGGGTGATTTATATGTATTGAGTGTTTTTCTCGTGTTGGGTTGTGGACTCGTATCACAGATGCGCGCGTTATCTCCAACATCCGTTCAAACTGCTATTCCTCAATAACATTTCATAAATGATTTTCTGTAGTCTACAAACCACGTTTTGCGCTCATTGATACCTTTCTTAAAGAATCATTGAACAAAGTTCCGTTTACTAGGAACCAGTTCTAGACAGAGACCTATATGAATTAACTTTGTGGTGATCACTCTCTAAATATCATAGTTCATTTCATTCGAATGATTAATTCCTGTATTACTCAACTAGCTGTTCAGGTATTCAACACTTTTCAAAACAATACATTACTTATGAGTAATTGCAAACATTGATACATTAATAATGATTTATTTCGACTAACCTCAATTAGATGATCATCTCGATGATTAGTTTCAAAATATCTCTTCAATTGATTCTTTGTAATTTCTTCATCATGATCTTTGTCGATTGCGAAGAATATTTCCAGAAATGTTTCCGATGTTGATTTTGTGCTCTCTTGATCATCACGTTTTACAACCATGTTGAAGAATAGTAACTGTGATACTGTGGACTACACTCAGAGATTATATTTGATAGTTTCTTATTTGATTTAACGTATATATATATACATATACAAACATATGCACGAAATTATCAGTAGTTTAATCTCTAAACACATCATGATTAGAATTGTAGAATATAATTTAACATTAAACAATCATTGTCACACTAGAAATAATCGGTTAATTTTGACAGCTTGGTATTTGAAAATATATCATTCAAATTGATTAAATACCTTTCACTACATTCTTGTGAGTGACCTATTTAACATCAACGTAATCAACAACTAGTTCATTTGTCGTTCCAATTATATTCGGGTGTAATAATTTAGTGATCCATGCAGATAGTACAATTATTCCATCGGAAATGTCGTAGTATATGATATAATTAATTTTTGTGAACGCCTTCTCACCTATCAAATTATTTCACAATCAATAGATTGTTCTAGGGCTACGGGTGGTCTCAATCTCGAGTAGTTTAGGTGGTTTGTTCATGTGGTCAGCCTTCGCATCCCATAGAAAACAACCTCGCTATAATAACGTTTACCAGAATAGACAAAGTAAATCAGTTAAACTCCGTCCTCCGAATTGAACGATCCTCATTCAGAAGAATTATGTCGTCTCGTAATGAAAGTTGAGATTGTTCGGAAGTCACGAGGTCGATATACCTTCGAACAACCAGAGTGATAATTAATATGGGTACGAGGAATGCCCGGACAATGTGTGAAACTCCTCAAGATCCAGTCAACTAGCCACGCAAATGAGGAGATACAACTCGACAGTGCTCGGAATGAGTGAAACCCATTGGACACAAGCTGAACAGAAAAGATTGTATTAGGGAGAGATGCCTCTGTACTCTGATCATGAAGTGGAGAATGCTTCACACACTTAATGGGTGGGAATCTCATAGATCCAGGATCATCTATGCATCTCTCCAAACCAAAAACGAGGTGATCACAATGAATGATATGCTAAGTTATACACACATCGACGATACCAATGACGACAATGAAGATCAGTTAAATGACAAGTTGCAATCGATCATTGAGAAGTGCTCACGAAATGACCTGACAATGATGATTGGAGATCTTGTTGGGGATGTTAAATTCCTAGAACTCACTGGGTAAATGACTTATCTTTGTAATTTTAGTTTGAAAACTGTAATTTCTTTGTTTTCGTGACAGAACGAGCTTTGATCAAGGCAAAAAGGGGAGGGGATGCCAGTGGAAACACTGCAGAACTTCTTATTCGTCTACCGAACGACACCTAGCGATATACTACCTAAGCACAAGTCACCGGAGGAGATCCTCATGGGAAGGAGATAGAGGACGATCCACAATATGAAGCACTTGTGGTTAGAAAACTAGGCCACGTTATGTACGAGGTTGAGGTGGGAACAGGCAGGTGGACTAGAAACCGAAACCAGCTACGTAAACGCCTAGCTCCAGCTCGCACATGGACAGAAGAAAATCTCCCGCTAGACATCCTGTTGGATACCTTTAATCTGCCCGTAGTCAAAACACAAGAAGAAGCACAACGACAAGTCGATCTCTTAAGCAATAATGTCTAGCAAGGTTGAAAATTACAATGCATAACATTCTGACATTCTATGTGATATGTGTTGAGGTCGTGTTTCAGTTTCTACAGATTGAAATACTATGATTGATGCATTTGATGAGTTTCACTCTGAATAGAATGCTCATTCTAGACTGGACTGTTGTCCACTATCAAGATTACGACCATTAAAAATATAACTAAATGAACAAAGGTGGAGGGAATTTCAACAATTATTCGGTTATGTTGATAACGACGACAATAGTTCAAAGAAGAGACAACGAATGAACTAGCCTGTATGTCAACATTCAGTAACAGACCATTTTAAAAACACCAAATAATCCAAACAAGATTTGTCAAGTCAAAGCTTTATAGTAGGTGAAGATGCAATAATGTTTAAAGTATAATCAATGAGTGAATAGCTTACACCACTAATGTATCCACCAATATTTATGATGTCTGGGTCATTCGGATTAGCCATAATTACACAATATCGATAAGCCTTATTCTCTTAACAAATACACTTTCTTAACTAGTCTGCATTCTTTTTGGAATCAGTGAAGATGACTGACTGAATCCTATATGAAAACTTCCAATCAGTGATCAAACACTATTATTTTAGCATAGAATCGAACTATACAGAATATTTCATAATCGTCTGGTTTCTCTCTCTTCCAAATACTAACCTACGTAGAAATATGCTGATTATGTACTGCATATACATATCGGTTGGCAGTATCTTGATGTGACAGAATCATTACTGTAGTGTTCAACATAGAAAAAGCAAGATTTGCTGTCTGTCTATTTCTTCCATAATTGGTAATCCCAATGAATACGTCTGTCTTTACGTTTATGGATTACTAGATGAAAATGATGTACTGATAGCATTTTGAGTACCTTAAAAAAACGTTTCAAGAAATTACAAATCTGTCAAATGTTGAGTTCGAGTAGAAGCGTGTTAAGATTCTAGGGATCCAGGAGTTCTGTGTGACGATAAAGATTTGCAGCCTCGGTGAATATCATTGACGATTGTGTGTAGTCTGAGCGAGAAAACGCATTCTTACACTTCCCATTGATAATCACCACAATATCATCAGTGTCTATCTCATTGTAGTGAACATTATTGTTAGAACATGAAAATGAAGCAAGATTAGCCATTAGTGTGAAGATGTGATTTTCATGCAATCGATTTTCGTATTAACTCAGTATGAATGTTGCTCAGTATAGAAATGATTTGCACTGAATAATCGATTGTGGATTTTCGATTTGCTTGACTGTTGTTGAGTATGTCATTCACTGGTACAATTTGCCGACGTTCTTGTGTTCAATAATAATTGTTCACTCTGATAATTATTGGGACTAATTATCACACAATTCAATCTGTAAATGAGAGGATGAACTCGGATGCAATTGAGTGGTCGATGCACTTTGCATAACAAATCGTCTTCGCGAGATTTGTGCATCGAAGAAATGGAGCCTGACTTGAAGAATCGATAGAGCACCAAGTACTTTTAAATTGCATCACTTTTCATACTAAATTATACAACCAAGTTAGATCACTGTCCTTATGTCAGAAACTATGAATCTCTATATGGTTGGCATCATTGAAGTTTTATTTGCATAGCTGACTCGATTTCCAAAGAATGTTCAATCGATAACACATTCATACTCATTAAATAATATTACTATTTTAGTACTCTACTCCTGTTACAATGATATACATAGATAGATAGATGGATAGATATATCATAAAAAATTAATTATATGGTATGTATATGTGCCGACTGATCTCATACTGAATTAATGAAATTCCATCCAGAAAACTTTCAATCAAGTATAAACTACAAAATATTACGTGATAGTCAGTTCAGCTTAAAATAAGAAATAACTAACATTCAATGAGGTATATTGAAGTAAATATTATAATTTTCATAGTTTAAATCATGAGTCAACTGAAGCTAGACCACCATTGAAAATCTGTAAGCATTGGTCGGCCTTTTTATCCTATTATTTGATGCGCACAGCTGAGGAGTCTCTTGATAGGACGAAACGGCCGTCCAGAGCTTGCAGGTTTTCCAGGGTGGTCCAGCTTCAATTTACTCATAATTTCAACTATGAAAATACTGAAATCTTCACAATAGCTCCTCTGTTCTAAATTTTAAATTTATATTTTCGAGCATGACACAAACGAATATGTTACAGTTTCAAGCTCACATACCCATCAATATGACAGTTCAACAAAATAAATAAATTGTATACGGTAATGTGTAAGTTATTATGTGATTAATCTGTAATCTCAACATAATAAACACGCTTGTTCCGGTTTTACACCGAGGACATCACAAAACTTTTGAAATGTTATAATACCACTATTTGTTGGATCGAATGCTATTTGCCATCTTTGTTTGAAGTGAGAAAAACAAAACAGAAAATAAATAAACTGTCACATTACGTAATTTAATCCAGGTTGAAAAACACCAGAAAATATAACATTCTGTGTATTATGATTATAAAGTTTCATCAGATTGTTCCTAATTTATTTGACTGAACATCAACTATTTTCTTGTACGCAAACTTGAACTTGCTGCAGGCAAACGATGAAAATGAAGCGGTAATTATTATTTGCTCTTTCGTAAACCATCATGAATGAAGTTTTTCTCTCTCAGTAGTTGTTACTGGTCTACATGAAAAGTGTAATGTTTTCTACGATGGAAACAGCACCTCATCTTGTTACGAAGGTTTGAAGTGAGTCTCACTCAACCATGATGGAAGCAAAATTACAATATATTAAAAGTCGTATTTTCAAATACTTCTTAAATTGAAATTATTCCGAAATATCTACAAGGGAGTCACTGAATGTACGTGAACATAACTGTGGACAAAACGTTTAGAAGTGTTCGCAGTCCTTCTATACTAAATTGAAGAGAAAGGTATAACACAAATAATTTCCATCATGGATTGACTTTGGTAAGGTAATCATTCAAAACCAGGATGTTTCATCTAATGTAGAAAACTTCAGTGATTTCCGGTCAATAGTAATCAGTCTGTGGTATAAATTTTTGGCTCGGAAATAACCATGGACTATCATAAATTAGTAACATCATAAACAAAATGAGATAATTAGTACTATTGCATATTTCTGACAGGTCTCAAAGTTATATTGTTATTATTATTTTTTATTACTAATGGCTTTATTCAATATTATAATCTGGTACAATATAGAATTCTCAGCACGAGTTATTTCAACAAGTTTTTTACCAAAAAAACTTCGAAAAACACAAAAAAAAACAGAAAAGGAATGAAAAAGGTTTAAGAAAAACTGAGTTTATACAAATTATCAAATTTGAAACATGCTTAAGAAGACAGGTTATTTACTAGGTCAACTCTGACAGCCTGTTCGTCACAAAGTAAATTTGCTAAGTAAGGTATTACAGAACTTTTATAGACTTGCTTGCATCTATGGATTTTAATGTATTTACTTCTCGTTCTACCAGAAGATATACAAGGAGAAAGATATGAATGAAGCGGATGGTTAGTATCTGATAAGATAACACCTGCCAAGAGTTTGCAAGACTTAAGATGTCTATCCACAAGCATATTGATAATGACTTCAAAAGATTCACCACATACCTTGCAAACCGCCTTCAGCACTCTACGAAAAACAGCAAAGTCTTTCCTCAAAAGCCCAGGAAGGAATAATAGAGAACAATAGAGAATAACAGGTAATATTATATATATATTAGGTAATATGTGAATACAGTAACCTTAATAAACCCTCACACAGACATAAAATACTTTGACTAAACGTTCTCTTATTTTCTACAATTGCTTTTCAGGCACTACTGTTGGTTCTAATCAGATCATTATCGTTTATTCACTCTATATAAATTGTCTGGTGAAAGGTAGCAAAGAGGAAAGTGAATAATTGAAAAACGCAGTGGTGACAAATGGACAATTTTATTGACATATTTTCAAAAATCGATAAAAACTATGATGACGTTATCACGAAGGAAGAATTAGAGAAATTCACCAGAGAGAATCATCTGGATAAGCAAATGGTTAACGTAAGTTTGCATTATCAACATGTACTGATTTGAATGGATGTGCATGTGTATTTCTATTGGTAATTAAGATGTTTAATGTTTGTAATTTTTCCACTAATGTCATATGTACCAGTATCTTGAAGATTAACACAATCAACATTAAAATCACTGCGTAACACATTTGAACCTAATTACATATATTTCACTATGCACTCCATCAAATTATCTCAACTACTGTCGACCCACCGTCCAACTAAGTAATAACTGTGTTCTTATCAATGACTGTGCTGCAGGTTGAAGGCATGACGTCAATGTCTCGGAGATGGTCATTAGATGAGTTGTAGGTGTATTTCTTCTTCATAGTTTTGAACTAAGATTGATATGTTTCTCAATGTTACACGCCTCACAATGATTCATTAGTAGGTGATAGTAGCCGACAAACAGCTCGTCAAATCATTAGACTTGTCATTTGTACATCATCAAGTGTAAAGTTTCGAAGAGTATTTCAACGATCGTTTGACAATGATGAATTACTGAAAATTCTTTCCAAATGTCCGTTGGTGATACTGAGAATGAACGTTGAATTACACTGGTCACCAACTTGTATCGGTAATTTCAATTAAACAACTTTTCCGGAGAACGTTACATTAGGTGCTACTTTCGAAATTTACCCTTCCGTATTCATGTGCATAATTCAGTGTGGCTAACCAAACACATACATGGGATTGTTAGTAAACTTACGTCAACTCATTTGATTCAAATGGATCAATGAGCTAACATTAAACAATCGTTCTCAGTCAATTATCATGTTCAGAGTAAACTACTCAAAACAATCAGGTTCCGAATCATTAAAATGGACGAAGAAACATTTACATGAATTGAAAATCGGAGTTCTGCATCCGATTAATCAGCTTTATCCTCTTTTCATATTCCATACAATCGAAGATACAATACACCTCAAATAAATATCCATTTCACTCAGACACATTTTCACAATTTAATTATGTCCAATTGAATTAATTTATCTTTATATAGTTGGATAGATTATTTGGAAATAAATTTACATTTCCTTCCTTTTATACACTTAGAGATGGTTAGATTTATTTTCGGAAGAGACACCGAATTATATTACACTTCAAAGGTTTTTAAGTGTTCTGGGTATTGCAAAAGAGCAATAGTAAGTTTTGTTAAATGTTTGCACTTTCAGTTTTAGTAGTCTCACGGTTATTGATTATTGGTTTATTCTGTTAGAGTGAGAATAGAATATAGTGATATTGTCATTATACCAGATACTTTTCATCGATAGTTGTTTATCGGAGTAAATTTTAGATTGTATTCATCTGACCGTTTTTCCACTAGTATCATTCCATCACACTGAGAAGTATCACACGTATGAACACCATATGAAGCATAACAAGTTCACATTGATTGTGGAAAATATGGAAGAGTAGGAATGAGACGGAGTAATGGTCATCTACGTATGAATAGATGTGTCTACTTTCGTACATACAGATTAAGTTAACTGTGAACAATCTAACTGACCATGTGATCACACTTTCTCTCATCGACTCATATACTTGGTCGAAAGCATAAATGTGTTTATGTTTCATGTTTCTGTTTGATGTGGTTCATCCTATAAATACTGGTAAATGTTTGTAATTCATCGTCATTGTTATTCTGCACCTTAATGAATGAGCTTTTGTATATTACCGAAAATCAATTACAGACCTAAACGAGATATATCCATACGTATTGAACAAATTAGTAGCCATCTGTTCTCAGAAGCTCAATGAAAAACGTGTTCGACACTTGAAAGGAAGGCTATTGTATAAGATTCTCAGTGAGAAAATCGACACTACGATCGTGTTGCATTTAACTGACGAGACTCAAGTAGGATGAAGGCATGTCATGCACTCCTCCGTTAGCCTCTCACAAAATATACTATTATCCTGATAGTTTAAACAAAATTTAAATAATGGATGTGTAAAATATATTGCAGTTACATGGTTCAGATGCATGAAAAATGTTTTCTATTGTTTGGGAATGCTTCTAGTGCTCGATATTCAAGTTATTCAACGATAAGTATGCTACGGATTAGCAATTCGGATTTGTTGAACAATGAGAAGGAGCAATTTGCCTAACGACAAAACAGATATGAAGAGAAGTCAGTCATTGCTGAGAGCATTTAAAATCTTTCGGACAGATCGTTAATCCGAATTGAAATACTTATCGAAAGTGCTTATTAAGTTGAGATTACAAATTGGTGTTCCACACAGATCCACTGTTAGTTAACTATTGGGATTCTACAACTAGTCGCAAAGAATTCAGCTATGCGAGAATTTGTTGCTATTCTTCATTTTGACCAGTCTAATATTTTTATTTATACAACGTCCTGATAGAATTTGAATAGGCGTAGACCGTGTATTACGCGGTGATCATTGATGTGTATTTTCACTCTGATTTCACTATCTCCATTAACACTACCTAAGTGGAAAATGACTAGTGTTGATAAATCAGTATTCTTCTCTTAATCCATACAAACCATACTTTTAATATATATTTTTATAGTGAAATAATACGAAGAAATACAACCCAACAGAATGCAGCATTGTTTAAACTTGGTTCAGATATTGAATACATTTCTGGTGATATGATGTTATCACAACAAATCAATGTCACCAATGAGGCTAGAAAATTATATCAAGAATATAAATCTGAAAATAAGCTGTTGATTGCTACAAAGCTTAAAGAATTTCTAGATAAAACATTTGGCAGAGCGTGGCATGTTACGGTGGTGGATGGTTCGTTTGCCAGTGCACATACAGAAGAAGTTAATACTTCATTCCATTTCAAAATGAAAAATCTTTGTTTTATTATATGGAAAACACCAGATTGTAGAAATGAATAATTGATAAAATGATTTCAGTAATAAATGCATTCAGGCAGGAAAACGTGTTTTAACAAATTGGAAACGACTTTCGGAATTTCTTCGTTGTGAACATCTATTAGTACATGAGCAACTAAGTGAGTAAAACAATTCATATTCCGAGTTACAGACGAAGAAACTGTCAAGAACGGTAACCACAACGTAGATATCAGTAAAACAATGAGTCAGTAACGCTAGTTTAAGTAGTGGATTACAAGAAAGTATTTGATTGAATGAAACGAATAAAAATCGATGTAAATATTTACCCAGTAAAAGTTCTGAAATAAAAGGTGGAGAGTGAGAAGAGTCAAATACACGACAATACTTTACAACGAAACATCATGGCGAGTCGATGTAGTTGAATGGATGCCATTGACAATCGCTTTACTGTCCATAGATGCAAAACTTTGAAATGTTGTCTTTTATCAATTCCACATAAAATTCCCTTGAATTAAGCTCTTCACGGTCCTATTGTTAGTTCTTTCCTATTGGATATGTGGAAACATTTTCTGTGAAGCTCCTTGACTTTTATGATCTAGCTAATGAACTAATCGCATTCGTCTTTCCTTCGTCTTTGATTATTCACAGGTTTTGTTGCAAGTGTTAAACATCGTAATCACATGTAGAACATATTATACTGTCATCGTTTCCGAGTTTGAATTGTAAAACATTTCTACCCCTGTTTATAAGTGATGTCATTGAAACCGGAATGTACATCCAAATTAAATCTGATAGTCAACTGCTTTTGTTGACAGATACATACACCTACATTCTCATCCCGCCTGTCCATTCACTGATGTGCGAAGCTCACTTTAGCGTAGAATGAGACATTCGCAAATCGAGAGAAGACAATTGATGAAACCATGGTGTTACACAATACATTTGACCCGATAGTACATTCAGCGAACCACAAGTGTCTCTGACAAATACTACTCATTGAATTGTCTTACGATCGATTGGAGGAGCTCGTTCATGCATTTAAGAACAACCAATTGATAAAGATAAAACGTATTATCCAGAAGATAACTAAATAGTATCCAGTGTGTTACGGATTCCTGGTGAAGTGTAGAGTCGAGAAGTTACACACCCGTTTACTTCCAAATTTTCATAGAACTCCTATGTGATTATCGAATAAGATTTCATTCAGCTTTGTTTTTAATTGACGAATTATCATAATTTAGTGGTGTGATGTCTACGTCATGTGTGTGAGTAATCAAAACTAAACTAATTGAGATTGAACAAAGTTAGTAATTCCTGAATTCAATCGATGGACCATAAATCTTTTTAAAAATCCAGAACAATTTTTATAATCCCTAATTATGTCGAATAATTAATCAAACATATAACCTACCAAAACTCACCTGATACTTTTATCAACACTTCAGTTTCATTGGAACAAAGAAACCGAAGTTGCAATATTGGCTAAATAAATTGAAATCAGCAGCATCTGTAATCGATATCATGTGTGTAAACATCACTACACAAAGATATATGTTGATTAATATCCACATGTTATCTTCTCAATGATTCGGTACTGATCAACACTCAGACTTCAAAGAAGCACGAGTAGTTACCCACTTATAAATAATGACGTCATTTGATCATGATAAATTATCACAAATATATGAGTTGTAATTTAAACAACTGTTTTCAACATGCATGGTTTGTACCGTATTACTTATTGAATTTTGTATCACTGCTCATTTAGTTCAGACGGACAAGGTCGATATAGACAAGCTTTCACAAATGAGTACACATATTTTACAAATGTAAATGATTGAATTATTTATGAATACAAACAATATGTCAAGTGATATTACAACGACCTATGCTTGAGTCACGTAAGTGTTCGAATCAGTGTTAGTCAAAACAAGCTCTTGAATCTATTGATCATTGTCAGTCAGTAACATAATTGTGGATGTGAATGGATGTTCGTTATGATCCAACAATATATGTGGTCATTGCACTTCTAATTTGTTTGTTTACCCAATTCATATTTGAAACTATCTTATTCTGAGTAAACGACGTAGGTGAATAATTTTTCGAGGTGAAGTTTGGATGGTTAGTCTTAGTATTGTGAGACCGTGAAAACACCTAAATCCTCACTGAAGTGTGATAAACATCCTTTTTCAATATTTGACTTGTTCACTCCCTTGCTCAGATGACTGAGTCTGGGAAGAGGCGATTACATGTACACAATATTAGGCGTAGATTCAACTTAGTCAGAAGAATAGACAGCATTAATCTGAGCACAATGTAAATAATCTCCTTTCAAATCAGATTATGATATTTTAAATTTTCAATGGGAGAAATCGCATATTCAAGATGAATTCATGATGTATTTTTATGTAGAGAGATAGAAATTTTGAGACTGTGAAGCTTTGATTATCGTTGTAGAGAACATCATCATCGTCGTTTCACATTCGAAGTAAAACCTTGACTAATGCAACACCAACTGAAAATATTCACGTGAATTTTGCATATTCACTATAATCCTTCTAACACGATTTCTATGATTAAGATAATATGCTGATATTTTTCAATGTGATACTCAAAACTAATGAAAACTGGTTATGGACTTACACATCTCCAATATGTAATTGTAGATGTTCACAAATATCTTCTAAACTGAGACGATTAGTATTTTTCAATTGAAATAAGTTCATCCAATTCTAGTGGTAAATAATAGAATTCAATAAACATAAGTAGAGTATGAAAACGTTTGGTGTTTGATCAGTTTCACAGTTATACAGGCGAACTAAAAAACATTTGGACTGTGGTGATCATAAATTGTTTTGACTTTGAGATGCACTCAAATTGCAAAATGCACAACGTGTTCATTTAACCAGTGAAATAATTGATGTAACTGGATAATAGTGTACTCTGTGGGTGATTTATATGTATTGAGTGTTTTTCTCGTGTTGGGTTGTGGACTCGTATCACAGATGCGCGCGTTATCTCCAACATCCGTTCAAACTGCTATTCCTCAATAACATTTCATAAATGATTTTCTGTAGTCTACAAACCACGTTTTGCGCTCATTGATACCTTTCTTAAAGAATCATTGAACAAAGTTCCGTTTACTAGGAACCAGTTCTAGACAGAGACCTATATGAATTAACTTTGTGGTGATCACTCTCTAAATATCATAGTTCATTTCATTCGAATGATTAATTCCTGTATTACTCAACTAGCTGTTCAGGTATTCAACACTTTTCAAAACAATACATTACTTATAAGTAATTGCAAACATTGATACATTAATAATGATTTATTTCGACTAACCTCAATTAGATGATCATTTCGATGATTAGTTTCAAAATATCTCTTCAATTGATTCTTTGTAATCTCTTCATCATGATCTTTGTCGATTGCGAAGAATATTTCCAGAAATGTTTCCGATGTTGATTTTGTGCTCTCTTGATCATCACGTTTTACAACCATGTTGAAGAATATTTTCTTCATCGCGGTCTTCGTCGTTTTCGATACGATTTTTAGTTTTAATTTGTTTGTTTTTACAGCTTTTTTCCATTGATTTTTCTCTTTCTGTTGATTCATCTGGTTGTCAGGTTTCTTTTCATTTTAAAGAATTTACACTGGAATAGGTTATTCATCTCGTAACATAATGATACATCTGAATGAATCAAAAGCATTCCTTAAATACATTACATAATTTTTTTCTTTGGCAATTACTAGATTTTAAAGGAGGAACATGATAACTGAGTCTATGAATTTAAATTTCGCGAATGTGTTTCTATATTCAAAGGAGAAAGACCTTGACAACTGAAGGTGGAGTTAATAGACGCCCATACACACATCCTCAATACTGATCACTCTATATCACTCATATTCTTGTTAGACAGAGAACAAACTTTAAACTCTATCGGACAAAGGCTCATATTGATTTAACAATGATATTTAGGATTTGAATGGCTTACTTGAATAAGCTCGGACCGGTTTCCTAGTCAAATTGTTAAGATTACGCAAACTTCAATTCTTCACGGAGCATCATGATCCTTAAGATTACAGGTACACCTTGCTGACGGGTTCCAAGTAGCACGAAACCTAGGTCCAGGGTTTTTTGTTGACCACCTCCAACCACCATCTTATCTTAACACAGTGCACGCAATGTCGAGTCACGTAGACTAGTAGCCACATTACAACTTGGTCGATAAGATTCGATTTGCACTAAGAAGGACCTGACATACATGACATTGATCACCACCCAGTGATCAATCAATTGTAAATTCACTGTTTTGAATAGCAACTTAAATATTTAACATGTGCCAGTTTACTACTCGTTAGTAGTTAGTTTCTTTAGAATGAAGGAAGTATGAAATGAACAAAAGACAGTTGGAGAAACTTCGTAAACCATATAACACATGTTAACTTTTCTGATATACATCACCCTAACTATGTTACCTTGAGATAAAAATGAATACTTCTCACATTACAATATATACACTGTTAGTTACTAAATAATGACATCGCGTTGATAACTCAGGAATCGGAGGGTGTCTAAAGGTAACAATATAATAGGATTTCAACCGGAATATTCAGCAACTCCGTTCAGGCTTATAATTTACAAAGAGCGGACTAGTTCTAGCTTCTCTGCTAGCCAGCGTGCAACTATGTGATAGGGTGAATTGAATGGATAAGTCTAGGAGGGACATACTGTTTGTGAAGCTTTAGTTAATCATAAATATAAGGCAGTTGCAAGCCGCGAGGTCTTAGATTATACTTACAATAATAATTGGAAGAAAAACTGATGAACGATGTAAAATGCCTCAGAGGAAACTGGTACACACAGAAGTTTATTGACGGATGTAAAAGAAACCTAAAGGAAACAAGACGGGCAGGACTATAGTCAATAAAAAATCAATATTTATTATTCTCAACTTCAAAGATGATGACACCGCCAGTAAGAAGCTTTACACTGTATGAGTCAAAACTTACCCACCAGACTAACTATGTATTCTGTGTAAAACAACATGTTCAATAATCCAATCAAGGGTCGATAAGCATCCCCTTCATGTTGCCACCAACTGTGTTTATAAATCTACGTGTATCTGCCAAAGCAGATACATTGGCGAACAGAAAGTAGGGCATATCTTAGACTTTTTGAAGATGTCCAAAAAAACGTTAGGACAAGAGTAAGAATGACTTTACACAGTGCAATTAATAAACATGTTTTGGATACAAGATATCAAGTTGGTATCTTGTAATCTTTCAGAGTGATAGATAAACAGCCAAGCTCAAGTTCTCTGTAGCCGTTGCTATTAGGCGTAGAAAACCTGACTTATACGTTCAAAAGATGGTTATTAATCTTTGCTTGCCTTGATGATAAATATTTATTCATTGCATCTTCAAAAACCTTTTTTCAGCTTTTTCATCCAATTACATAATTTTATCTTTTTATTCCAACTGTCTTGTGTAGCTTAGTAATCATAGTTTATTAGCTGAACTTTACTCACTGTACTCTAACTTACTATCAGCGTTTACTCATTTTATCCTTGCTTATTATCAGCGTTTACTCATTACGCAACCACTTGTTTCTAGCCCTTTGGACTCTTGTTACAGCCAATGTTGTAGAATGTCCTTTTGAATTATATATATATATATTGTTATATCGTTTGGGTGCGTGCGTGCTCTGTTTGAGATATGAACGTGATAAGACCCGCCAATGAGAGAAGAGCGAATTATCGATCGGAGCAATGATACACAAAAGCCGTACGACTAGTTTTGAGTACTTGTCAGTCCTGCTTTCTGCCTAGCCCAGCCAGTTAAGTCCAGAACACCAATAACAGCCTCGGCAATATGAATCACTATTCACAAACATACTGGATTTATATACCAAACAAACAGACTATATCGTACCATAAAGTAGAAAGTAACATTTGTACAAAATTTGGCCAAATGTGGCTGTGAATAAGGGGAACAGTAATTAATAGACTGGGTATAACTCAAGAATGGTAAATCGTATAATATTAGTCTATAGGTGAAAATAAAGCTCATGTCTCAGTGATTTCGAATTCTCATTCAGCTGTTGGGAGTTCGTGATGAGAGGAAATATCCGTATCACATTGGTCCACAAGTAGTTCTCAGCTACCACTCATAATTCTCCACAGGATATCATATATATATATATATATATATATATATATATATATATTTACAATACCTTATTCAGCCTATTAATTTAATTACATCCTTGCTATATCACACTGTGTCGTTAAAATAACTTCAAACTAAAAATTTCCATGTAGTTTGAACCCATTTTGTAATTATGACTTTTAAATATCACAGGTTGTAAGCAGCTAACGAGAACTAAACGAAATAAAGTGAATTCATGTTATTCTGCTAAAATCTGTGTTCTTGCTTTCTTCAAGATGATAACGGGAGATATGTGCATGAAATTTCTCGCAAAACGCCTCCCTGAACAATTTTTACAGGTCAATGAATTACTTTGTGACAGTACGCGGTAGATATTTTTTGGCTGTTACACCTGAAGTAAATAGAACTATTTTGCTAATTATGTTACACACCTATACTATACACCATCGAAAAGGAACAATAAAGGGTGATGTTAAAGCTTAAACAATTCATATTAACTTTTGGAGATCGTTGTCAATGGTCATTGAACACTAAACCATAAAACGTACTTCTCAAGTTCGTTTAGTTATGGTTCTGTCGCTTATTGTTTCGAACTATAGACAATCATGTAAGTGTAAAGACTTCAGTAGCTCTTTCATTGAATTGGAATGAGAAATATTGATAGGATAATATATCTCTTGTTTGAGAGTTTAGCGTAAAATTTACAGAGTAAGAAGCGTACAACATCCCACTGAAACCACAATAAAATAAAGTTTTACTAGCTGAACACTGTTCAGTGAAATTCAATGTAAGCGGATTCAACTGGAATTCATGTATAATTTATGAACTAGAATTCAAACTTTTTTGAGCGATTGGTGAAATAAATTTATGCACAGTAATTGAAAGACTGAAATGCAAGAACAATTCTAAAGTCAAGTATAGAGTACTAAACAGAAGTGTTAAGTCACTTGTTAAAATCTTATGTATTACTTGGGATTGTTTACCGTCTACTCTTACGCACAACAGCAACTGGCACGGAAGTGAACTGGGAAGGAATTACAAGTACTTAAACTGAGATATAGAATTATCTCATACTCCCCATTCTTCGTTCTCATCTGTCAAAAATATAGAGAAGAAAAATTGATATCCTGGATTATGTTTTTTATTTAAGAAACAAAAGATGTAAAACTGAATATTCTTTTAAAATGCAAAAATGGGCAGAATTACTTAACTAATCTACAGACTAATATGGTTTCATTGTGCACACACACACACTGAAACAATAAGAGTTATTCTACGTACATTTGTATATGCATTAACACAAGACAGTAATGCAAGTATAATGTGTACAAAAAGTTTTTTCTTTCAGTCAAAGAATACAAAAGACAGAAGATAAAGCTAAAACTGTTCATCTAAACTATGATACATAAATTATAAACACAATATATATGTATAGAAAAAAAAGGGAAAATAGGAAGACTAACAGTTAGTATACAACAAGAGTTTAGTTATATTGTAGGAATTCGGTATTTATTGAACTAAAATTATAGTATGTATGCAACACGGAGAAGAGTAACGTTTTGAATTGTATTTTTTTTATTTGTATTCATTCACCCTAAAAGAATTATAGAAATGTAACTGAGATGATTAAAATGATATTGGATGCGGCTAATTTCGACAAGAATTGGAAATATTCTGTTCTTATTTTTGTTTTGGTTTTAATATCCCATCCTTGAAATAATTAGTTCATAATCATTAATATCATCATTAGTAAGTCAAATCAATTGAAAACATTAACGCTACTACAACACTGGAATTACAGGTTTGTTCACATCATTGTTATTTAATGAGGTGGGAAAAGATCTCGGCGATTTATTATCACTAGATGATGGTGACAATAGATGGATATCGTTTTTGGACTGCCGAATTTTATCACATATAACAACATGTGGTTCTGTAAGATCAGATTTATTGGTTGACAGATTTTTATCTTCTTCGTGACTATGTTGATTGTCATCTTTTCCTCTGAAGAGTACAGGAAGGAGAAAAATACAGAGATTTAATACAATGAAATATAAAAAAGCATTGGTTGTAAACATTGAAATCAGTCTAAAACAAATATACATTACCCCAAGGAATACTGGGACTCGATATCTAGAGAGAGAGAAAAACAATGCATCTGAGCCACTGCGACTAATTTTGAGCGATATCAGCCCTAACGTAACATTTTAGCTTGACTGCCCCTAGATTCTTTCAAACTTATTCCTATAACAGCCAATGTCACTGACCAATGAGGTTAGCAGTGGTTAAGCAGACATAACACAAACAGTAAAGTGATCGTGACTGAAATTAAACATAAAGTGGAGCAATGACATATGGATCAATTAGTGAGTTGTGAAAATAAGTGGAGGTTGATAGGAAAAATAATTAAATGAATTTTAAAATAATGAGTATCTGAAAATCTTAACGAGCCACTGGTATCTATTACTTTTGAACTGCAAAAAATGTGAAACATTACATTTTGGAGTGAAAAAATAATCAGTAGTACGTCAAAAGTATTGAACAACATACGAAAGAATAATATTAAGTATGTTAATGCCGAAGAAATTAAATGTGGCTAGTGCAGTCAACAAGGAAACGAGTGGGGATAATCGAATGTATTTGATACACATACTATCTCACTTAAATCTGACAACCATACAGTAAACAGTTAGTTTGCAAACTATCAATCAATTGTCTCAATCTTGACCATTCTTTCTGTAAATATCAGTCCATAGTCTCCGATTATTATTTTTCATGCATTTTCGTACCAGTTGCGTTTCATTTCCGTTCTTTCCTTATCGATCTCCTACTGAAATACATTCAACGCCCGACCATCGTTATATACTACTTGTGTGGATATAAGTAGCCCACACCACACTAATAATGGGAGCCAGGAGGCAAATTTTGTCCTATTTGAGACTCGTCAGGCAGACATCCATGCATCTGTGAGCTGATGTGCACTCGGCGACTCAAACACAGTACCGCTCCCTTCAAATGACGTGTCATCCATTCAGCTACTGAGTCCATTTATTCCATATTAACTTTTGTCGAATACCTATAACAAGGTAGTCTGTACAAGATGCACATATCCAAAACCGAAATTGATCGAATTTCAGTCAAAATATTAACAAAGGGATAATTCAAACAATTTCAAACTGAATTAATATTAACTGAAACAATCATTTAAGTAAACGATGAGGAAATTAAGGCGTCATGCAAATTGACAACTATGAATAAATCAGAGTGGGTTTTGTGAAGAATTTAGTATTTTCATAGTTGAAATCACGGGCCAATTGAAGCTAGACCACCATCAAAAACCTGGAAGCACTGGACGGCCGTTTCGTCCCATTATGGGACTCCTCAGCAGTGCGCATCCACGATCCCGCATTCGCAAGATTCGAACCCAGGACCTACCAGTCTTGAGCCGGAGCCCTTAACCGATAGACCACTGAGCCGGCATCCGACAGTGTTAATGTCCAACTTCAACCAATAACTATAAATAAATTAAATTTATAACTATAGAAGTTATGCAAGTTATATATATATATATATATTGTTGGGGATGCTAGATTCGAATTTCTCAATTTCACACCAAAAGCACCCATTTTTACCTTCAGTCGTGTTTCTCACCTGGAAGGACCTTAAATGTAATTGGCGTACTAAAGATATTTTGTGACTCTTTCTATGGACATTTTTTGTATATTATATATATATATATATGAGCTGTGTGTTCGTTGTTCTTTTTTCCGGGTCGCTTGTGGAATTATATATTTTCTCGGTTGAATCTGGTCTTCTCCTTCTAGTTAGCAGAGCTGAAGTGCAGTGGAGTAGCTTAGCTTGTCGTGTTGTTGTGTTGCTGACTTTCGCTCCGTTCGCCAATCCTGGGTGATATCTTAATACCTCGAACATAGCATATATACAAAGCTACATTAATTCCAATTGCAATGATAACTAAAGTAAATTTTTGTAGGCTTACCTTATTTGTATCACTAATATTCCATTTACACGATTGAGAGTTTCTAAAACTGAAGAAACAGTTGGCATAGGCAAAGTTAATGAACCACTACTACCCCCAGTAGTACTAGCATTCCCACTAACACCACCACCGAACGCATTTGATAAAACTGCTTTAGCAACAAGTGATTCACTGATAGAAATATGGTTGGTAATTAAATGTGAATTCAAATGACTACTGGACGAAGAAGAATCACCACTTCCAATTGACTTTGTTGCAGAGGCAGTTGTCGTTAGTTCAGCTACTTTACGTGCAATTGTCACAGCTTGTTGGGTAAGTTGACGTAAACATTCATCACTATCTTTAGTATAATCGCTATCTGGACCTAAACGTTCTTTATATATTAGAAAACGACGTTTTTCATAATCAAGAGCAGTACGAAAATCGCCACGATAAGTATACGTAAGACTGATCAAATGACAAGTGAAAGCTTCTTTTAAATTCCGTTCACCATAAAATCTAAAACATAAAAAATTATAGTTAATGAATGTTATATGGGCGCTGAATACTTCAAATTTATTAGATAACTAGAAACTTTCAACAGAAGTGAATTTTTCTTCTATTTAAACTAGAAAATTGACTTTACTTAAAGGATTAAATTATACTTGTCTGCAGTATGCGACTTTAATTTCTCGAATCATTTCAACAGTTAACAAAATCAATCATTTTGAGACATTATTTTATTCTAGTCAACAGTCAGAAAACAAAAGCTTTTACAACTACCTGTCTTTAATTACTTAGTTCGAGGGAAAAAAAACTACAGTAATGACACCAACTTTTTTCAATCTACCCGAGTTATGACATTGAGGAGGAGTTATTTATGTATATAAGATGTAAATACATTTTATGAAGTATATTAACATTTAAAGTGGAATTTTACAATTTTTTCAAGTAATTAAGATAGCCGTATAGCCATCAATCATTAGTTCAAAACAAATGAACCTACAAGGATTGACATACACAAGTGGAACAACTTTACAATGCTCTTGAGATGGTGAAGATTTGTAGCTCAGGATGATTTTGATGGAGTTTTGTTCTCTGAGCTGGATGGTGTGGTCGTGGAACTTTCATCGTCCTTCTGAACGACATCATCAGCACAAACTACCCGAAGTTT
>NC_031495.1:55426862-55631727 GCF_000237925.1 Schistosoma mansoni
CATAGTTGTTTTGTTCTGTTAAATTTGAACAAGGTTTAATATTGGGTGTTGAATCACCTGTGTGCCAATCCTTTCACTTCTATACTTCTTTACAAATGTTGCTGAGTCTATATAAAGACATAGATATACATTTTTATCGAATCTTTAATCATAAGTAAATTTCATAAAACAATTCATTAGTTTTCATTATATTTTACTAATCACATGATATTCATTATTTAGTTGTTTTTGCCCCCAAATGCCCTGGTACGGCCGAGAGTGGGGAGAGTCCACTCTCCCTCTCGAAATGCTCTCACATGGCCAGCGAATATATAGCCTCTACCAGGGAAGTCCTACTCACTGCCTTCTCGTGGTGGGGGTGTTGTCCAATTTATCTCTTCCCACTGATTTTTGTTGTCATCTGATAGTTCTTGTCGCTCTTAGTTTGCTATTTTTTGTGTGTTCCAAGGTCATATTTGCTGATATATAGACAGTCTTAGTTCTACTAGAACATTTACTTATTTGAATAACAAGTTTTCTCTTACATTATTGAACTCACTCTCAGCCAAGATTGGTGGTTTATTGTTGAGATGTTGTGTGGTGATCACCCAGTTTATCTAGTTTGCATAGATAATATACAGTCAGTCAGCTACAACGTAGGAACAGGCAAATTTATGCATCGGTCCAAGTTGCCATACCTCGTTAGCACAACAAGAATCACACCGGATTCATAGTAGTAGTTAATTTAGTGGTGGTAATATATAAAATAAAGGTTGTATATAAGGATATAGTATAGGAAGGAAGAACGTTATGAAGCAATTTCAATCTCAAGGTTAAAGGGAAGATAAAGAGTGTATACACCTACGCCATTGTGATCGATTCTGAGCCATGTCACCTAGAGTCTCCGACCATTGGTTACGATAGTTACGCGGACCCCAACCAGGTAGTCTGCATCTACCAACATGGCTCAGACTAGAAGTTAGTGACTTCAAGCACTGATGCCATGTTTTGGTTTGGCCGCCCCTAACTCTCTTCCAACCATCCCTAATACTAGTCATCATAGAGCGTCGTGGTAATCGGTGTTCAGGCATACATAACACCTGGCCCAACCATCTCAGTCGATGAAGATTCATCACCTCATCAACTGATTTACCATCATTCCCTAATACCATGTGTCTAACCTTACTATTACTTACCCGGTGATCCCAGCAGATGCGAGCAATATTTCTAAGGCATCTGTGGTCAAATACTAGTAACTTACGAGTATCTTCTACTCTTAATGGCCATGTTTCACAGCCGTAAAGTAGAACAGAGCGAACTGCTGCGCAGTACACTCGTCCCTTAATTGATAGACGGATATCTCGCCTTCGCCATAGGTGACGTAAGTTGGCAAAAGCCAAACGAGCTTTTTGAATCTGTGCTGAGATTTCGTCAGACACCAACCCATTAGGACTGATCAGACTTCCAAGATAAGTGAAGTTGTCCACGCGTTTGACTACTACGTTCGACTATTATTATAGATAATATACGCCTTTGAAAGAATTTTCCAAATGTTGTTATTCAGAATAACCGTAAGTTATAACAGACAAACAAAAAACGAGATCAAGTCTCATTACTCTATAACAGTCTATAATTGTTATTACTGAACCATATTATTTAAAAAAGGAGAAATAAGAAAACAATAACTGTGAACAACAGTTATGATGAACATTCTGAAGCACGATAAATAAATAAAATAAATAGGATTTACGTCTATTTGTGTTATTTCAGGATGACATTCACCATGGCATAAAAGCGCTATGTAACGAGCTCGATAAAGTAATTGTAAAGCTGTAGATATATGTCCACAAGCGAATACATAAAGTGAGAAATGTATCTACATGATAGGAAGAAATAAAGTAATTGGAACAAATCAATATAAATCTATAAATTACAGAATGCAGTATACTTGTTAAGTAATCATTCTGTAAGTGGATTACAGAATTAAGTTACAGTTCGTTAAGTCAGTTAAATTGATTTGAGAAAATTATTGAGAAGGATGAGTTGGTTGAACTGATAAATTTGCTTACTGTTACCTACTATACCCCTGGCCGAAATACACAACGGAGCATATACGAAATACGTTTATATTGACCACGCGTTGATCGAAGAACTTTGGTTATTGCATGCATATATAAGGAGAGAATTGAAAATGCTTAAGAGTAAGAATAGAGGGAACGAGTTTTCTAATGACCGTTAGCATAAAGGGAAATCGGTCAGTAAACTAGCATCTGTGATAACGGATATTAAAGACAAGAATTTGAAGCTGAATACCGAATCGTTATACCTTAGAATAAACTTGTTGTAACAATTATCCGAATACTTATTATCCTTTTTTAAAAAAATGAGGTAATTCTCATAACTTAGTAATGACATTTAACATAAATACCATTGCAAGTATATTGTTAGAATATTTAGAAGTAGCCGTTTGAAGAACTTAACAATCGATATCTTAAAACTAATTTACCAACAACAAAGAACTAAACTAAGAAAGACTTATTCATAAAAGCTTGTTTACTAATATTTCAGATAAGAGACTTTTTCTATTTAGCCGTGACCAGTGGAGTCCAATCCGTGCCGGGTGTGAGACAATTATCCATTTCAGACAACGGATGAAGGGTTGCGCAAAATCATGGATCAATTGAAGTTAAATATTAACACCGTTGGATGCCGGCTCAGTGATTTGGAGGTTAAGTGTTTATGCGTGAAACCTAAGATCCTGGGTTCCAGCCCGGTTTGTGGGATCGTGGATGCACACTGTTAAGGAGTCCCATAGTAGAACGAGACGGCCGTCCAGGGCTTCCAGGTTTTCAATACTGGTCTAGCTTAGATCGACTCGTGAATTACATTGTCAAAATACTAAAATCTCCACAAATCCCTTTGGTCGTAACTAATTAATTATTAGTATTGTTGTTTTAAGGATGATAGATACCCAGAACTCAATTGGTAAATGTCTTATTTATGTAATTTTATTTTGGAAATTTGAATTTCTGGTTTTCGCGCCAAAAGCGCCTATTTTCACTTCTATATCATATTTCCTACTTGGAACGACCTTAAATGTCATTGGTTTGCTGTCTCTTTTAATATGCTATTTTGTAACGTCCCTTAAGGACATTTTTATGCTGTATTTATATGCTTGAATTGTGTTTGTTCGTGCTTCTGGCTGCTTGTGTAATACATTTTTTCCTCTTCTCTCCCTAGTTAGCAGGGCTGTGAAGCGTCGGAATAGTTAGCTTATCTGGTCACTGCGTCGCTGAGTCTTCGTTCCGTTAGCAATTTGGGCGAACCTGTAATCTCTTTAAACATAGCATGTTGTACATTTATATTACTTATCATTAGGTTTCACATATTACATTTTTCAAAAAAAATGTCAACTCTCAACAATATAAAGAACCTACATATTCAGTAGCTGTATTCGGATTATCAATTCCGTGTACACGTTCACTAATCATAGTAGCACGATGTTGAAATAATATTGCAGCTTCATGTTCACCCATAACATAAGATAAACGAGCTAAAAGACGATTACAAGCACCAATATCAGGATGAAGAGGACCATAGACACCATTCAGAAGACTTAAAGCTTCATTAATTAACTCGAAACCTTCTTGAAGATGACCAGCAGAAATCCGAGCTTGACCAGTTGTAAAATAATGATAAGCATCAGTTGCATGAGGATGTAAATGTTTGACTATTGGATAAAGAGATATTATATCTTCAGTATTAAATACTGGTTTTTGATGATGTTTAACACCATTCGGTAGATTGAGATTATACTCACGTAAAAGTAGCTGAATACCAACAGATGTACAAAATGTTCTAAGAAGCTGAATACGTTGAACTTCATAACTTTTACAGAATTCATCAATATCTGACCTAAACATGGATAGATTGGAAGAAAAAAACCAATTATTACAAAGGATATGTGAAAAAGATATTTAAAAGAAAAACAAACATTGTCCAATATGCGTGCAAAAAATGTAAACACATACAAAGGTTAATTAAATTACAACTTTATTAAAAGAATTGATGAAGAATGTTAGGAATGATGTTTTCTTACGAAAGAACTGAATGCATTATCTGACCTAATTTAAATGTCAAAAACAAACAATGAGGGATCAACAGAAATCGTAGAAAATTTAAACCACACAAGACAGATGCATAGTGAGAGACTTCATTAGATAAGTTATTTAACTAGACAGATTTCATTTGCTTCGACAACTGTTGTTTATTCTTAATTTTCATAATAAATGCCCGGACCAATAAGTACTTATTACTTAATTGTTAATTATTGGTAGACAGTATCTTTCTACGTTTCGAAACTAGTGTTCGTTAAATGTATTGGAGGTCATATGAAAGTTTATAGTTCACACTAAGTGTTGTGTAGCTGTAAACAAACGATTTGAATTACAACTTAATGCCGTAAGATTTTACGCCACTTTTCATTAGAATTATTCAAGGCGATAAGCAATCATGAGTCGATAAAAGTTAGACCACTATTGAAAACTTGGAAGCACTGAACGGCCGTCTCGTCTTAGTGTGGGACTCCTCAGCAGTACGCATCCACGATCCCATACGAGGGATTCGAAATCAACACCTTGTGCCTCATCAGTGAACGTCTAACCTCTAGACCATTGAGCTGGCATACTAAGGTATTGATTTCTAACTTCAACCAATCCACGATGGTGGTGACATTGACCGGTTCATGATAAAGATGAAATTCAATGATTCCCACAACACCAAACTGAAAATCTTTTACATGAAAAATTACACAGAAACTGTAGAGTGATCATGAGAAAGAAAACTATTCAATGAGTGCCAAAATCACCATGAAACGGCAAATAGTTCATAGCCGTGATCAATCATACAGTCCGAATTTTCCGTACTGATGCTTGCATTCAAGGACAATAAAATGATAATGATAATAAATAATTACAATAATAATAGTAATAATAAATTAAATTGCAGAAGCCTATTCAAGGTATCACACAATGTTGACGTTCATTAAGGAACTAGTTGGTAACAGAATAAAAACATGTCGAAAAACAACAATCAACATGGGCATTCAGAACAGATAATATTCATAGGTTACGAGTATTTGATCAAAAATGTCTTAGAAGCATCTCTCGTGCATTATGTGACCACCGAGTGAGCCGTGTCGAAGTTATGCATAGGGTATTTCGTATAGATGACAAATTAATTGATGTGTTAAATCTTCATCAACTTAAGTACTTGGAACATGGTGTTACGTAAACTCAACCACCGTCTACTTCGGCGCGTGATGTCGTCTGGTGTACTAGGTTGAAAGATCAGGGAGAAAAGAAACGAGACACAGCAACAGCTCAAGAAGATAGTGACTACTGGATAGAATCATGTGGGTAGGTGTAGACAACTTAGTAGGAGGTTCTCATAGTGATTGTAATCAACGGTCGGAGACGATAGGTGACATGGTTTGCAACGGCCCAGTTGAATTTGCTTTGGTTTTTTCTTAGATTGTACGTCACGTTAAAAATAGTTTACTCCTAGAATCTATGGCTGGTTGACTGACCAAGTCGAAATTGCAGTCGTTTCTCACTAGAGCAATTAACTTACGCAGTTATTTGATAATGATAATATTCCTTAGCTTCTTTAATTATTTCAGACCATAAACTGGAATGTGTTTCATTAAGCCATGCCATTTCTTCTGTTAAGTGAAAGAAACAAAATAATAACAATACAAAAATTGTTGGAAACACCACGTTAAACAAATTCAATTATTTATTTTCTGTACAGTGATATTTAACATATCAGTAACATATGTTAAATATATATTTCAACAATTTAAACGTATAGAAGTTGGATATACTCAATCTGACCAAACAACAAAATGAAAAACAACCATTTAAATGTAACAAGCATTTAAGTGTAATAGTATAGAGTTAAAGAATGCACCAGTTGTCAACACAATGCACTATGACGTAATACAACTGTTTTAGTGTATTTATACACAAACCCGTTGATTAGACTGTGGAGTCACAAGTAACTACACAGTTTATAAAGCTACGGGTAACACGTAAAGGTGGCAATATCGAAGTATATATGATACGGGATTAAGTCTATTTTCATGAATACTGAATTCTGTTACGTGATAGTTATAATATCAATTGTATATAACTTGAGAAGATTACCACATAGTGTATATGAAATACAACTTTATGAAACTCAATACAAACCAACCTGGTGATTCACGAAGATTTTTCAATTTCTTCTTATTTTTTTTATTACGATTCAGTTTGAGGACTTGCTACCATTGAAGTAAAAGAGGACAAAATAAAATCATTTATGTTAAATTACCGATTTCAAAGATATAATATCATAGAAAGTAGTATAGCATTAGATAAACGAAAATAATTGATCAATGAACGTATATATTCGAAAATAATATTAAAGATAGTAATGATAATTCAAAATTGCTCATAAAGAAATAGAATTTTTGTTTGATATTCATAGTCAATTATCTTAAGTAAATGGTTTATGAACTCAGACATTTTGGTATGATACTATTACATAAACTAGTTGAGAATGTGTATCATAGTTATGAAAGTTGAGCGTTCCAACGTTTTTTTTAAGTACATCTTGCATTATTATTCATTAGTTTATTTTAATGACGGATATTTGTGCATATTAGTGAGTCGAAATTCACACAGAGTTTGATACAAATGTGCTTTAACCAAAGTTGGCATATCATATAAGGAGGGTGAGATGAAATTAATAAATAATCGAATCAAAATGATGTAGTAATGTGAATGAAAATAAATAATATGACTGGAAAACATGAAATGAAAAGATATGTATGAAGGAACATTGAAACTAGGGGCCCCAAGGAAAATAAACAGATTATATACTTTAAAATAATCCCTTTTCAGAGTAATCATTTTGATCATTTTATATTGTAATGTTTCGCGTTTCAATAATTCAATTATGCCTGTAAGTGGGTGACAGAGATCTGAAAAATATAGCACATTTGTATTATATTCCATTTCAAATGCTGTTTTTATCCAGTTCAAAAACCTGAATAGCCGTCGAAAGAAATTATACTGAGAACTGGATTAAAAGGTAAAATGATACTAAGAAACACGAAACGATTGTATTGAACGGTTAATTATGTATTTAAAACTTATACAAAATAGATGGGATGTGGCTAAAAGTGGAATCAAAGATAGGTTTCGTCCTATTTGTGACTCGTTAGTTGGATGAAATGTGCGCCCCGGATCATACTGCTAACCATATACAACATATTTCACATAAACTTGTGTCGTAATGGCTATACTAAAGCAATTCACACAGGATGTACATACTCCAACTAAGACTGATCAAATTTCAGTCAAACTGTTAACGATGGAATAATCAAATTATCACAAATTATTTATGAAACTATTAAATCGTCATATTGAAAAGTAATTAATAAAACACTATTTAATACATTTATCTGGCAGCACAGGTTTACATGTAATTACACGCAAATACAGTTAACTGAATGCATGTACGCACACAATTATCTTAATTCAATCATACAAATATGCTCACCTCATCAATCCCAAGTAACGGTGTAAGATTAGGACAAGCTGTTAGAAAACAGTTGAGAAAATGAGCGACCCCAACAGAAAGAAGCATAGGATCAACATCTTGAAGATACGTTTTAAATAAATGTTTCGCAGACCGTAACAAAACTTCGCAAATAGCCATTTTCTGGATAAAACAAATAAACAGAAACATACAATAAAACGGTTAATATAACCTGTTGAACAACATCAAGTTAACAAAAGTGAGGATGATCAACAGTGACATAACAAATGAACAATACTAAACACCTTGACAAACAGCATAAAACAGCAGATACCATGGGAAATTCACAATTAGACAAGATTATTTGGCGAAATTACGATGCGCCCCGCTCCTTCGAAATCTAATCTAATAAAGAAAAGTACGTCTGGATCATAAGTTCATGAACCTATTTACTGTAGTGAATTTACAAACAAACTTATTTTCACTACAACAAAAACTACTAAAGATTTTATACTTTTCGATAACACCTGAAATAAACACAATTATGACAAGTAAAATCATAATTAATTTTATCTTAGTATAGTGAAGGATTTTGTAAATTCCCAAAACTCGATCTATATAAAAGTTTGAGTTTGTCGGATGCATTATGATATACAAACTTGTCTGTATAAATATCATTGACAGTCAAAGAACAGGTATGAAATGTAATTACTGATTGGTAATTTAGCCAATCCAATTTTTTCATGGCAAAAGAGATGAGTATAAAAATTAGCAATGTGTAACTACGTGAATAATAATATAACTCATAAGAAAAGAATCGAGTTAAAAGCATAATATGATATTCTTGTTCTGTACACTAATATGTAAAATATGGACGGATGTATATGGAATACACACATAGTCAGAAAGTATAGACTCACTTTCAGATAACCTAACGACTGGTGAATACTGACTGACTCGATTACACGATTCAAATAACGTACATTAATGCCACTGTGAAAGAAAAAGAAACAAGGAGAATTATTATTTGAGTATATAAGTAGAAAAGTAGGTTCAAGCATTTCGAAAATTTATTTCAGTCAACATAATGCAATCTAAGATGTGAGTAATTTAAAGTTTCTGGGTAAAACAACATAACAGCAAAGACCATATGGGTTTCACTCAACATAAATTATCTGAGTGGCTTGTTAATCATACTGCATTTTTATCAAAAATAGTGATGTCATATGCCTTAACATTTGTCAAACCTGAGGATTGACTGCACATGCATTAGTTAAGTTAATTATATTGTACAATTAAGTAGTCATTAAAATGTTCTTTAATTGATTACAATAAATGCTGTGTAAAAGACTTTTTAAAGTATGTTCTGTTATGAAGATAGAATAAGGTTATCAAAGTCTACAGTAAAAGGGTCATGTCATTTTTCAATAAAATGAGACTGGTAACTTATCATAAACGAGACTGTCTCTTTACTGTGTAGGTAAATCTCCCAATAGCCTTTTTTTCAATTTAAAACGGCTATCATAACATAAAATATTTTATGCAAACAAACTATAACTCCTAATCATAATACAAAACTCTCATACAGTAATAAAAACTAGACGGCCAAATATTAATACCACTTAACTTACCGCTGATGCATTAACTCTATCAGGGCTCTACCATCTTGAGGAGTGATGCACAAACTTAACGCGTCTCTAACAAACGCTGGAATTTGTTTTAGAACCAAAAATTCACAAGCACTGCATACTAGTTCTTGGTCAACTGTTAATGATTGTTCCTAAGATGAAGAACAGTAAAATTTTGTCTGAGACATACGTAGAAATTTTATCAAAAGAAGTGAATGTCAAAAAACAAAAACACTGTCCAACTAGCAGCTAGTATGAATATACATGAAGGGTTAAGGGCCATTCAGTGAAGTAAAGTGATATGAATGAGTTAACTATTAAATGGTAAATTAACAGCTGGAAATATAAATGAAGGCAGTGCAATAACCAACGACAATTCGCTCTTAGCAATCATCCACGCCTAACAATCAAAAATGACAAACAAAGAAAACTTTCACTGAGCATCCAGTTCATTCGGAATGGGAAAGGGTACACTTCTGTAACATTTCACAAGATAAGTAGTAGAAAAACTGTACAAATTACTATGCAAATCTATACATTTCAAATAATTAGTTTCACAACTATCAGTTTAAATTTAACTGTTCAAATCCCAGATAGCATCACCCATTTATCAAAGATCAATAAACAAACTTTTTTGATTTACAACCAACGTAAAGATCAACAGATTGAATAATTACTATACATACTTCGACATAGCCTATACACATAGGAAATGTAGCTGGTGTCACAAAAATGCTCACCTCTGAATCACAAAATTTGACAAATTTCTGATAAATATCAGGATTGAATGTAAGTTCAAAACGATCGGTACTCTGAGAACCGACAGCTTCTGCTGCTTTGCGGATAGCTTCTCGAATTACGTCATCTGAACAAAAATAAATGTTAAAATATCAAAGAAAAATTAAGATTACAGGCGTTTAAATAAAAACAGACCAGCGAATAACAATTATAATGCTTTATTTACGAATGTTAGAAGACAGAACCGATAGAAAAGCTAAACGTTTAAACTAGAAATGTTACTGTCAATGCAATATTTTTGTCTTTGAACCTTAATCTAGCTGACTGTTCTGAACATATGAAAATTTGAAGAACAAGTTCAAGATCATATGGATGAACTTATTAGACACGATAGGCTTAACCGATTACCAATCCATCAAAGTAGCGTTTATGGATAGTTGCAGTAGATTTTCATTTCCTTGGAATGGGAAGCAGTTTCTAGTTAGAAATAAGAAAATCTCCACTAAACTATTAAGAATAATCTATTAACACTAATGTTACTATCTGGCTGCTCAAACCGATGTAGATGAGTCATAATTCATACTTGTAACCTACTGACTGAAAATCGTCTGCTTTAACTGCTACATACTACTAAAATTGAAGTTAATTTTGTTTAGGGACTAAGAATCATTGAAGTTGGGAGCATACTGACAGGTTATAAAATCTTAGGTTGGGTTATGCATCGAGGGTTTTGAATGAGGACTGTTGAAGGGTTAATCTCAACGACAAAAAACACTTGCCATCCAGTCCTTCATGGTGTAACACTTGTGATGACTAGTGAACTTTGAATATAATAAACCCCGTAAGTTCTACCCCACTCCACTGTCTCAAACGTAGTTATACAATTTCATTAAACCAAGAAGTATACCTAAGCTTAAGAAATATAGATCCTTTCGCCTGTGGAAATTTATATTCAAGATAAAAGAGTCAAAACAGAGAAGATGAATATTAATGAAAGTCAAATCACTTTTTTGTGTGTCTTGATCATCTTCCAGTAATTTTTTCATCAGGGTTAAATCATCTGATTGATTCTTGCTTGGAGACTTGATTGTCCCAATCCCTGAGTTCAAAGCATTACTGGAGTGTCCAGTAACATCATGGTGATCTATTTGATGTTTGGTTGTAACTAGACTATTTTTAGGAGACAATGGATCATCATTAGTGCTTGAACAGTTGGCTTGTTTATTTTGCACACCAGTAGTATCCTATAATACAAACAATAAAATATAATTCATGTTAACGTGAGTAATATGTATTGCATTTAAAGGCAAATCATAAATAAGACAACGAAATTGATTTGACAAAACAAAAATAACAAGATTCACCGAATTTAATCGTTTTAAAACTTCTTGTCAGCTGCAAGAAGTCTAAAGTGATGTATAGAGTAAAGAGATCAGAAAAGAACAGTTTGGTTTTCTCTGTTCTAGTCCGGTTGATATTGATTGCTGCCTTCTTGTTCCTTCTTTCTTCAATCTTATCCAGTGTACCAACAGTGATCCATTCCTTGTGATGATGCTTCTTGTGGCCCAGAACCTCCTGACATGTTGAAGTGATTGCCTGAGAAAAAGGAAGCTCTCAGGAAAATAGTAAAGAGCTTCTTTTTAAAAATGTTAGTTATTTATGTAGTTCTCTTAGCTACTTTCCTTTAAAACTACTTTATACATTTCTACGAACCGATTTTTTTCCTGGTATCATATCTTTATAAGCAATCATTTTTTATAAATTACTACCATTGAAGTAATCGCTTCCATGAATTCGGTGCTCATTTTGTTGTGATAATGAGGTATGACGACTTGAACCGATGCATAAATGTGCCTGATCCTACGTTGTAAATGACTGACTAACTATTTTACTTGTCTTATAAAGGAATGCAACAATGTAATCTTGTATAAACTGATACCAAACACCATAACAAACTGCTGATTTGATTCCATTGCATATGGTTGATAAATTCAATGACGAATGACCAGTTTCTCGTTGAATTCCGTAGTGGTCATAATAAGGACCGATCAGTGAACGATAAATAGAATAAAACTTGACCTAAATGTTAATCAACGTGAAACAGTAAAAGTACAGTAGAAAAAAGGAAACATGTAGAACTGAAAAATGAGAAAATGTAGACGCTTCCTACCTGATCATCACATTCACCTTTTGAGGATTTACTCTTCTGGATCTCTAGAGCAGTCAGACGTAGAAAAATTTCATAACGATGGCTAAGTACAAAGAGAAATTGAAAGCAAATAACAGTTAAAATCTAACAAAGGGATATGGTAGCCTAGGTATTTTTCACGGGAAAACCACTAAGGTATATTTAGCTGACGAGTCCTAAATAGGGCGAAACGTGCGTTCTGGATTTCACTGCTAGCCACCATCCATTTTCGCTTACAATGCTTGTATCTTAAGGTAGTATCGAGGTAATCGGTATAGGATGCACATATGCCAATAAGAGATTGATAAATTGCAGTCCTGAACATCAATGGGAGGATTCAAACAACCAACACAAAAGTGAATTTTGGTAGAGTTTTGTTCTTTGAGCTGGATGGTTTGGTCGTGGAGCTTTCATCGTTCTTCTGAACAACACCAATTAGGTATGGTTAGTTCGTTAGCAAGGTACTAATTAATCTGCAGTCACTTCATGCTATTCCGTGACATAAAACCGAGATAGTTAATTTCGAATATCAGGTAGACAAAAAATAATTTCAAAGTAGGAGAATAAACTAATTTTAGTTTACTACTTAGACTGAGATCAACTAAACATTATAATTAAGCTATCAACATTAAAGTGAAACAGTAGAGACTATCGACTCGTACAGCTTAACTAAAGATTTGTAGACTTCAATGAAGCTGGTCAATAAAAACTGAATAAATGTACACTGACAAAAAGTGTAAACAGTAATTAGAACGAGTACTATAAGTGAACATTGTTATTAAAATCAGATTTTGCAAACTGTACTGTTATATATATATGTATATATATATTATGATTTCCACAATATGCACTCCTAACAGTTGGAATAATAAATGTGAACATTTGTTTGAACTTTGAGAATGATTTACTGGTAGGATGTTAATATCTGAGTTTTACAAGATGCAGAAAACTGCTAGTTGAATACCTAATATTTATTTATTATTCAAACATATAAACATTGGTACAGGGAGGCACCAAACATATATGAGCCCCACAGACCATTTGATTAGTGTGCGGGCTGGGATGCTGCACGACTGCTCAACTGGGGGCCACACCCCAGCTATCTAGTTAATGGAGTATGAAGGATAGAAACTACATTTCAAATAGCCTGGTTCAACCACCTAGCTGTTACAAAGCAATAGATTCCAGTATTAATTATCTTTAAGAGTAGGTTGAGAGAAAAAAGAAAACTAAAAGTCTACTCTTAACGAATAGATGTTAAGGAGCATCACGGCGAGTACTTACTACATGACGGTAACACGATGATGTTTACGCGTCAATCAGCTTAGTACCACAATTCATAACAAATAATGATTTTCAAAGGAGTGTTATATGTGTAAGTATCAAACATAAATAGATAAATAGTCTTACTCAAAAAATGCCTCGATTAACTCTTGTCTTAAAGTCGCCAACATATGTCGATGTTGATAAGGATAACCTAATTTCACCAATTCAGGAGACAATTGAGGTCGTATATCACTACCATTATCTAAATAGTTTAGATCTGGTGGGAAAGTACGTAATAAATCCAGAATATAAGTTCGATTATCATTCCCAACAATCCCTTTACAATCCACAGATGAATATAACTGTATTGTATCACCTGAATGATTGACAACCCTGTAAATTTAACCAATGAATTTGAAAAAGGTAGTTAAAATATACTAAACAAAACAAATAACATAATTATGCTAGCATTATTGTTATTATTTGTTATCACCACTACTTTAAAAAAATCAAGCTTTTAAAAAAAACTACGGAGGAGGACTATAAATAATCGGATTCATTTGTAAGGTTGACTAAGTGGAATTATGTAAACTAGACATAAAGTTCGAAAAAGATTTCTTTATCGCAAGTATTGCATAGCTCCAAAACCAACAAAATAAGAACCCTTCACGTTCCAACTATGATTTTAAGTAATATACTGATGTAGGTTTTTGTAAATAGGTGGTTAGTGAAGATCCTTTTGAAATGAAATTATTTTCAACATGGAATGATATCAGAAACTTTAACGTTTAGTGATTAAGGCGAGGTTGTAGATGCATAATATGAGGCTATCCATATTTCATTTTCATTTACAATGGTTAGTTAATGTTTATATGATTACAGTGTTCCGACGATGTTTAGATGCATTTTTCATAACACCTGTAGAAATGCTTGAACTTGAAATAACAAATGAAACAATAAGATACGTTTGTAGACTTAATGCTAGTCCCTATCCGAAATATATATTGGTAGAACATAAATCTGTATACTAAGATAGATCACATGAGTATTTGTGTTGAATCTTGAAATTTGGGTTGGTCGAGTCTACGCTAATATGCAAACTGAAAGCGATCGAGATTATTTTAGCGTGGATGGAATTTATTGTGAACTCAATTTTAAGGCAACTGTCACACATAACGCTTCGACCATAATCCCCGAGTGATAAAATCCGAGAAGGGAGAGTACAACAAAGATTTGGTTTTCTATGAAAGATGACAGGAATGAGGAATCTCCGTAAACACAGTAAAACATTACTTTGGAACACAGAAAATTGGCAAATTAGAAGTGGTGACAATCGATTGGAATATGAATTAGAAAAAATGTACTCCATGTTATCTATAAAGCATAGGAAATTAGCATTTATTAACAAAAACTGAGTAATTTGTGATCACCACAGCGGGCTGTTGTCAAGGATTATAAGAATGCACGTTTTGAGTCAAAATCAATTGACATACACATTCTTTGGCTTGCAAGTAGTCTCAATTTTTAGTATTCTTCAAAACTTTACATTCGTGAGTCGACTTTGTTTCGTAACTGCATTCGCTGTTTCAGTTTTAAGAGCATTTCTCTTTGATAAACTCTAGTTTTAAATACTATCTGATTGGCAATTTATCCGCTAGTTAACTACAATTTTACGAATGCAAAATGAACACACTTTGTCGTTTTTTATGAGATGAAACTGTACAGTTAGGTGAACAAAGTACAAAACTTACTTATGTGGCTTGATTTTCAATTGTTTAGCTGTTTTAGACAATAGCTCTTCATAACGTTTATCGGTGAGCACTGTCTTACCAAAATCGATTGAACCATAAACAACTAACTGTTCTTGTTCCTTCTCCAAAATACCTACAGAAAACAAACGGATGACCTTTATACAAGATGTGATAATAATCATACAGCATTAAACAACTAGTATTAGTAATGCATAACTACACAGAACTTAAATATCACGTACTATTGAATTTCACTTTGTGTTTGTAAGAACTCTGAAGTTATCAAGCACGTGCAAAAAGATAACTTATGGGCTTATACGATGTATATGTTTTAGTTGCGACGATAAGAAAGTTTAAGGTTTTGTGGAAAATGTTAATTCTGGATTGTGAGGATATTATTGGAGCCTTTCAAATCGTCTTACCAAATTATTGTAAGTAGTGGCTGAAACCCATTTTTCCAACCCAACAATTGACAATTATACAGAAAACTGTTAGTCTCACCTGGTATGATTGTTTGAGCGGTAACACGAAAGCCACGGTAATCAATAATAGCTGTTCCAAGAGTATACAATCCAGGTTGATCTAGCATTGAATATGCACGTACTCCACACAAATCACTAGACTAAAATGATAAAAAAAATGGAATTAGGACTTACATTTTCTGGACCACTGAGTTGTGATTTAAAATTATAGCATATAAGTGAAAAGAAAGGTCCAGATATTTGTTGGTTCGTATAGAAATGAGATGGTGTTAAATTGAAACCGAATTCTCGACAAATTACATGAATTCTTAAGCTACAGTTACCTCTAAACTGAATCAAAGTATTTCCATGCTTAAAACTTCTCTTACATTGATATTTTGTCATAACATAATTAAGTTATTCTGGGATCTGATCAAGGTGTGGATATCAGCGAATTTCGCAAAATAAGGTCAGTCATAATCAATGAACGGCCTTAAACGAATTTGCGTTGATTTAAGTCGCTATACTATATTAGCATGAGATGACATTAGCAGTAGGAATAGCAAAGGAATCGGGAAAAATAGTAGCACTCAAAGTGAGGAGGATAAAACACATAGAATATGATTCGAGAAGCAGATTAAAGTTAATCGTTGGTGAAACTTTCACTTATTTTATTGTATTTACTATATAGCTCAATCGAGCTGTAAGGCAGTTAAGAATGTAACAGTACTTTCTCATAAGATGATTACTGATTAAAATTTCACTTCAGTATAACCATAGGAATGCACAAGACGAAGTGGCCTCAAATCTAATAAAATCATATTCAGTGTAAAATAAAAAATATTTTTCAAAGGAATCCAACACCAAGATGAACTTACTGTAGCAGCATATGCGGCATATTCACCACCGAAATGCTTGTAATGATCTTTAACGTCAAATCCAAGTGAGAAAAACATATTATTCCAGATAAACATTTGTTGTTTACGTGTTTCTCCCGGGTTAATAGCCATAATATCTCCATTTACTACGCTAACTGCAGCACGAGTTGCCGCAGCAACAAAATCACTGTTTGATTTGAAAATAGCACGGTCTCTAAGTAGCCGCTCTGTAAGACGTGTCTGTGGAAGTTCACGCGTAACTTGTAGCTCTTCGTTCCAGTCCCTAGTTTGACCGGGCAAATTTTCTTCGCACGCCATGCGAGAAGAAAACGCTATTTATTCAATAAATTTAAAAACAAATGTATAAAAATATTTCTAAATACAATTAAGGATACAAGGATATTCAATTATTATAAAACCGAGTAAGCTGTTTACTGTTGAACAATGTGAAAGAACAAAAGTACGTCAAATATAGACTCTTGTGGTGCTAAATCACTAATGATTTACTATAGTGAGCAACTTCGGACTGTTTCCACTATTTTTAGTCCCGGTTTCATTAAATATACTTCGCTTTCACATGTGAAAGGCTGAAAAATTACCCAAACAAGGAATAGTAAATGATTAGTTACGATATATATATATATATAATGAAGTTTTAAGCAGTCCACGTGATGTTCAAAATAATAACTTATAGAAACAAATAAACTTCAGCTATTTATATTCGAAGTGGAATTTTTAATGCGGTGACATAGTCCAGTCGTGGGAAGAGTTCACTAAGACCGCCTAATCTGAATAATAGAAACACTGCAGTTCAGTGGCTTAAAGCGTTATTAGAAATGTCTCGATATAAACATATGGAGCAATTTCGCTGCAGATTTTTATTATATGATTCATAAGAGGAAGATGAACTGAAGAAAATATACTTTGGTCAGTCAGTCAGCTACAACGTAGGACCAGGCACATATATGCATCGGTCCAAGTTGCCATACATCGTCAACACAACAAGATGAATACCGAATTCATAAAAGTAGTTAATTTAGTGGTGGTAATATATAAAATAAAGGTTGTATATAAGGATATAGTACAGGAAGAAAGACAGATATGAAGCAATTTCAATCTCAAGGTTTAAGGGAAGATAAAGAGTGTATACACCTATGCCATTGTGATCGATTCTGAGCCATGTCACCTAGAGTCTCCAACCATTGGTTACGATAGTCACGCGGACCCCAACCAGGTAGTCTGCATCTGCCAACATGGCTCAGACTAGAAGTTAGTGACTTCAAGGACTGATGCCATGTTTTTGGTTTGGCCGCCCCGAACTTTCTTCCAACCGTCCCCTACACTAGTCAGCATAGCGCGTCGTGGTAATCGGTGTTCAGGCATACATAACACCTGGCCCAACCATCTCAGTCGATGAAGGTTCACAACCTCATCAACTGATTTACCATCATTCCCTAATACCATGTGTCTAACCTTACTATTACTTACCCGGTGATCCCAGCAGATGCGAGCAATATTTCTAAGGCATCTGTGGTCAAATACTAGTAACTTACGAGTATCTTCTACTCTTAATGGCCATGTTTCACAGCCGTAAAGTAGAACAGAGCGAACTGCTGCGCAGTATACTCGTCCCTTAATTGATAGACGGATATCTCGTCTTCGCCATAGGTGACGTAAGTTGGCAAAAGCCAAACGAGCTTTTTGGATCCGTGCTGAGATTTTGTCAGACACCAACCCCTTAGAGTTGATCGGACTTCCAAGATAAGTGAAGTTGTCGACGCGTTCGACTACTTTAATCCCTATCCTTAGTTCAGGTGTCAACGCAGGCCAGTCCTGGAGCAACAATTTACATTTAGAGGGGGAGAAACGCATCCCAAACACCCTGGCATTATTACTCAGTGCTACCAAAAGACCCTGCATTTTGTCAGCATCTTCACCAAACAGGACTATGTCATCTGCGTATCCTAAGTCGATAAGTGGACCTCCTACTAGGAGATCAATTCCTGAAAATTCAGTCGACGAGAGTGTTATTTTCAGCAACAGGTCTATAATGAAGTTAAACAAAAATGGAGATAGTGGACAGCCTTGTCGAACACTACTTGAGGTTGTAAAATCATGTGACAGTTCGCCATAAGCTCTCACTCGACTGGTAGTGTTCGAGTAAAGAGCTTTCACAAAGTTTATCTACTTCTGAGGTACACCTTTCAATGACAGACACTGCCAAAGAACCTCTCGGTCTACCTAGTCAAATGCTGCTTCTAAGTCAAGAAAAACTATGATTGTCTGACGCTGATAGGCATGCCTGTGTTCCAGAACCTGATGAATAGTGAATATGTGGTCGATGCAGGCACGACTAAGTCTGAAGCTAGCCTGATTTTCTTGTGTTTGCAGTTCACGAGTCTTAGTTAGGCGCCCGATCATTATTGAGGCTAGTATTCTAGATGCTATATTAATCAAACTAATCCCTCTATGGTTATTACAGGATGATTTTGACTCCTTATAAATTGGGACAACCAGTGATTGTGGCCAGTCAGATGGGATTACGTCCAACTCCCAGATTTTAGCTAAAATATTAGTCAACCTAATCGCTAAAATTGGACCACCATATTTAAAGACCTCTGGAGCCAATCCATCTGGACCAGCTGCTCTTCCTCGTTTCAGATTAGTTATAGTCTTTTGAACTTCAGGTAGGGTCAGGGGAGCCTACTTCAATGTTCCATTCAGACTGTCTGAGAATAGTGGGTAGTTGTGAAGTAGCTGAAGGCCAGTTGAACTGCTTCTTAAAGTGTTCCGCCCATCGTTCTAAACGTCTGGGCTGAGAGCAGATAAGAGTCTCGTCTTTTCCTCGAGATTGTCTCGCTTACAATTGACTTCTTCATTCCGGTTTCTTTTATTAGTCTGAAGAGTTACCTGGTGTTGCCTACAGCCACTGCCTTTTCCATTTCTTTTGCTTTCGTTCCCCATCACTGCTCACGATCGTTCCGTAGACTTTTGTTAACCTAGATCTGATTCGCTTTCGTTTTTCGTCGTGTTCAGAGCCTGATGGGATGAGTTCACGAGAATCCATCAATGCAATAGGCTTAAAAGAAATCCATTGGTTCTTTGTAGCCCTTTCGGTTAAATTACTAATAGATGTTACTGTTGTTTCCGCAGCTGTTCGTATATCTTTCAGAGCAGCATCTGGGTCAGTCTTGTTTTCAGAACTACCTAGATGTGAACTCAGTTGTTCCTGGAACTTACTTTCGGCTTTCTCGTCACTCAGTTCAATTCTAATGGGTCTTCTTAGTGTAGTTTTTCTGCGTCCAGTGAGGTGCAAACAGATGCGTGCTCGTATTAAAGCATGATCAGAGTCTAATCATGTATTCCAATACGAGCGACAATCTTCTATCGAGCCTCTCCAACAATGACTGATGGCAATATGGTCTATTTGAGTCTATCGGTGGTTTGGTGCAATTGGTCGCCATGTTAGACGATGTCTCTCCTTATGTTTAAAATTAGTGCTTGCTAAAAATAAACGATCGTCTGAGCATAGTTGCAACAGACGATCACCATTATCTGTTCGCTGAGCCGGAATACTAAAATACTCACCTAAATGTCTTTCTGTTTGGTTTAAGGTACCTACTTAGGCATTAAAGTCACCTAAAACGAGTATTATGTCTGAGCGTTTAGCGTTATAAAGAAGTTCAGAGAGCTTTCTGTAAAAGTTATCTTTCACTTCATCCGGGCTGCAGTCAGTGGGAGCGTAGGCAGAAACAACGAAAAGGCAACGACGTGTGTTCCTATCCTTCCGAGTTCTTACGGAGCCATTTAGCCGGACAGCACACAGACGACTGTTAACGGGGATCCACTCTAATAGTGCTTGTTCTGCTCTCGTACTAAGTGCTATGCCTACGCCTGCATGTCCACGAGAACTAGCCATAGGGTCACCAGATACACGGAAGGTGCATCTCGTCGGCTTTCCGTTTTGGCAAGGTGAGGTTAGGTGAATGACCACACTAGGATCCTGTATGTGCGTTTTGGAGACGGCATACATCAATGGTACGAGAATCTAGGGTTTTAGCCAAGGAGGACTGCTGGCCGATTTGACATAGGGTACGTACATTGGAGGCTCCAATGTGTAGTTTGGAGCGAGGTTTCAGTAGGACTGGGACAGTGTTTTGCGCACTAGAATCATTGGCCTTGGTGACACTTGAGGAAACCGAAAGAGGAAGTTTAGTGTTGAAAGTCGAGGTAGAAGGAATGATAGGAATTGAAGGAGATTGATTATGAATACAATGATCCCGGTTGCCTACACTCTAGAGGTATCTGAAAAGGAAAGTGGATTAAAAGTGGTCTCAGTGACCTGAGAGCGTGACCGCAGTGCCCAAGGGACAATTGCTTGAGGTCAGTCACACACGACCTTTTTGTGGGTAGTTTTTGTGTTAGCTCCGTACTTGGTGGGACCTTATCGCCGTAGACGGACATCCGTGGGATAAGGCGAGGTGTGCATTTTTAGGGTCGACCTTTTCTAACCCCATCCCTAGTTGTCATCAGCATCAGACACAAAAACACACAGGTCCCAGAATAAATATGCGTCGATTAGTGTTACCACTTTTTAGCATCAGGATAGTCATACGAAATCGACAAAAAGCTGGTAATGTATTACCAACAATCTTTAGGACTGAAAATGAAAAAAATCAAACTGACCAGGTCAAATAGTGGTAAGTACAGAATAAATTAAGGTCAAAATTTTGATAAAGAATGAATGTGTCACTGGGTTTAACTCTAAATCACGTGACCTAAAGAATGCAACCGAGATTAGGACTCTTACCACATCCATACCTTATGGTACGACCCATAACAATAAATGATATCACAAATTGACAGATCATGTTTAACCGAATCTAATGTCTTTAGATTATTTATAAACTACCTAACACAACAAATGTAAAGTGGCTGATCGCGTGTAGATAGTATTACAACAAATTACGTAGATGATTTTGAACCTGAGCAATCGAGTTCTCATCCCTACCTAGCAGCCTAAGCATCTCAGTATTACTCGACTGACGTTTTCATTGCAACCAATGCTTTGACGCAGTCTACGTGTACTTCTCATCCTTAAAATCTGCTTTACACCCATACGACACAGATGGAACTTGTTATGACTGCATGCTGATCAGTATCTGGAGAGAAAAGCGATTTGCCAATAAGAATCCTAGCTATATTTCCGAACCCGATTTACAATATTTTTGGTCATCACTAGCGTCTTAAGCTACAACAAATTGTACGTTTTAACTGCCAAAGTAAACCTTGAGTTTGAGAGCGAGAACAACCCAAACTTATTAGTCCAAGACGTAAGCCCCTTATCTAGCCATTCTTCAGTCTGCTAATACACACCAGGCAGTCCAGCAGTATGTCTTATGTGACAACTCATACAATAATATAGATTAATTTCTTTCTCGCCCTTCGATACGAATACGAAATTACGACATAGGTGTAGTCTCGCCAAAACGTGGAAAACAAAAGAAAAAGATAACTAGCTACAATTAAAGAATATAAAAACAGTGGTCCATTTATTTACCAATCATCACAAGCCATAATCACCACGTTAGTGTGAAAGACCATGTGTGAGGCAAGTTAATAAGAATTCCCTCAGGATAACAAAAATCAGCCAATCTAACTATTTCTGAACAACCATTTTAAAGTAACTTTCAGGTTCAGACATCAAGGCCTGTTTTTCGGTTTAACTTAGTTGTAGTACCAACTTTGTTAAGAGAACAGTTGGGATGTTTATTAATACAAATCATTGGTGAAAGCACCAAGTAAGGACCCAGAACAAATATACACGGAATATGAAAATGCGCAAAAATTAACGATATTTTAGCTTACATATTTACATAAAATCCTCTGGGACAAGCAGTTATATGGTACTTTTTGTCTTCTAACGTGTGAAAAAATAAATAAATCAGATCTCCTAATAGTCGTCTTGCAGGTGGTGGAGGGTTCCAGTTACTATAATTTAATTGGCGAACGCATTTAACTGGCTTTCCGTCACGGTCCAAAGGATGTAAAGGCAATAATGGGAGGTTGGTGTTTGCACCAAAACCGGGCATAACATAATCAGGTGGTATGAAATCAATACGCATATCTAACCGAGTAGGGAAATGCTTGCGTTCTGAAGAAAAAATAAAGAATTAAGTGAGTTAATCCTAAGACTCATATGATAAATGAACCTGCAGATTAGACCTATCAAAGTTCTCAAAACGCTATTCACCCCATTTTACATCTACATAGTTCAAACTGCTAAGAAAGTATGATCTCATAAATGCAGTATGAATAATTTGAATATGAGGATGAGCTACAGATCAAGATAGTTGGTAATTATGTACTCTGTGATTTGTGTAACGCCCTTTAACACCAAAAACAGTGATACTATTCGAAACTTACCACTTAACAGTTCCAAACCTACATAATTTAACGACATTACCTGAAAAACTTACAAACCTTAACACGGGTTAATATAAATAATTTAACCGCTACCAAAGTTTGCAGCGTTTGATATGGCAAGTTTGTTATTTTGCGACTGTCTAAAATACAAAAACTGGAAGTTGATGGGAGATTATGCCCCCAAATTGGAAAAGTACTGATTATTTTAACTGCTCAGTGCGTACACATTATGAAATCCATACAGCATAGAAGTAATATGAAGACTGATCACTAAGACAAACGCCTAATGGGGGAGACATACCAATTTTCGGTGCAGAAATCGCATATAGTTATTTGTTAGTTAGTCGTTGGAGAAAATGACCTAATGCTTGCACATTGACTTCCACCATATCTTGACTTATTAGTTAATTTTAAGAGCCAGTGAATCTTCACGAGCAATTAACCGACTGTCATAATCACCTTATAGAGTCATTTGGTCGACCCATTGGTGAGTCAAGAGCATACAAGGCAGTATTGTTATCACAATCAAAAATGGGATTTGATCAAATTTACCTAGCTCTCCTGCTACTGAATTGACAAATGACAGAGACATCTGTTCTCTACCTGCATATGCATCGTAAGGCTCGATTGAATGAAGAAGATCATGAATGTGTCGAACATGATTTTTGGCTTCCCGAACACTGTAGCGCTCTAAAATAGAAGCTTAGTAAAGACAGTCGTGGACTACCTTCCACAACTTTCAGTTCGACGCCATCAGCTAAACCGTCAACTGACTTTAACTCTGCAAACATATCTAGTGTCTGACCATTTAGAACCAAAGAAAAACAAGTGCAACTGCAGGTTTCTTCTCGATCCATTAACACACGATGTATTTCTTGAACAAGTTCAAAAGAGCTCACCTTAAAAATAGTGAAGTTTTATTGGTACTTATTACTTGTAACTCGAAAGGATCTGAATGGGTTGGAATTATTTTAACCGTGTAAGGCGTCTCATCTTGAACATCTTCCGGCTTAGTCGGAGAATCTCCTTTCGACGAATTGCCATTGGCAACCGCAATCACTTTATCATCGCCGGTTTCATTTGACTCAATATCAACCATTTTGAAGAGGGTTTAAGCGTGTAGGGTTCTGTAACTCGAACACCACCACGCAGGTGTAGCGTTCACAACGGAAAACACAACCCGACGATCGACGTCCAACATTAACTTCAATGAGGTAGTAGACCATTCTCTCAGTCTTCAGTAATGAGGATAGTAGGTTGGTGAACCTGTGTTAATCCTGACAAATTGCCTTTCAGTGAATATTCAGCTTCTTGAAAATGTTCACCGATGAGGCTGACAACACTTGTTCGAGTAAGGCGTTCCAATCATTGATCACTCGATGAGAAAAACGGGACCTGACTTTGAATTTATTAGATCGTGGTTTGTGAACCTTCTTGCTATGACCTTGGAGATTATCATTGGTGTAAGGAGCAAAAAGTCAAGACATTAACACATAAATCATACGAAATGCCAGTATAAGGTCACCTCGCTTCCTACGATAAGACAAGGGGAAAAGGTTTAGACGCTTATCGTATGGGAGTTTAGAAAGACCCTTCACTAATTTTGTCCCTACACTCTGGACACGCTCAAGTGAGTTAGTATCCTTTATCAGACATGCGCTAGCCGCTTGGATACAGTACTCTTAGTGTGGTCTTACGTAGGTGGGATACAAAATTCGAAACATCTCCTCGTCAAAGCATTTGAATGCTCGGAGAAGTTACCATAACGCACGATAACCTTTGGATGCAGCTGCGTTGCAGTGCGTAGTTGTTTTCAAGTCGTGACTTATTATTACTCTTAAGTTTTTATATTCTTGAACGCGTGGAAGATATGTACCATCAATGGCATAATGGTATCTATTACCGTGTCCGATGTGCATGAGCACGCTTTTCCTGGAATTAACTTCTAAGCCCCAACCACGAGCCAATCTAACTAATTCGTTTAAGTTAGCTTGAGGATGAAAATGATTAGCCTCACTTCTTATTGTTCTCCAGATTTTGACATCACCCACACACAATAATGATGACGACTTAAGTAATAGCAACAATTCAAAAACACAGAGAAAGAAAAGTGAAGAGCCCAAGATGGCGTCTTGAAGTACATCACTTTTGACCGGCTTCCATTCGGATAGCGCTCCATTCACCCTCACTCTCCGTCTTCGGTCACATAAGAAGTTTCTTATCCATTCCTGTACAGCACGTGTTATTCAAAAGCTCGAGGGCTCCTGAATAAGACCTAAGTGTGAAACGTTGTCAAACAATTTTCTAAAATCTATGGATACCACATCGACAGACAAGCCATTATCTAGAGCTGCTGTACAATGCTCCAATCCAACAAGTTAGTCAAGCATGAACGCTTGTTACGAAAATGTGTTCCTCGGGAGTTAACAGATTGTACGAATCCATGTGACTCTTCTATGATCCTCATAAGACAACGAGCATCCGTATTTAGCCCAACAAAGTTCTCAACCACTCGTCCATGGTTTAAATCTTAGTCATCGATCCATTGACTTATTAGGTATGAAGCGATAAGAAACGCCAAAACGTAAACGGCTTTCAGTCTCAGTTTTCAAAGAATGGAAGGCTGGGTAGCCTGTGTGAGTCCTGACAGTGATGATCTCTCAGCTGAACAAATTCTCTTTTGAAAGCGTCAGCTGATGCAGCTTCAATCGCGTGTTGAGGCTATGAGTCCCACTTGTCAATGATTCGATGAGGAAATTAATGGTCATCTGACATCTAATACTTTTCTTAGCTCGCGAGATTTTCCAGAGTGTCTCCGTGCATTTCCTGTTTTTGGAGACAAGAAAAATGAGGACATACCAGATTTAGACACTTGACATGTATACTCATACTATTCAACGAGGACTAATATCTGAAAGCACTTAGTCAAACATCGTGGCTATGTTTCACCAAGGAACATGTGAAACTTCTCTACACTCAGTTATCTTTGTAATCCCTGCTTCCAACCAAAGGTATTGTTTATTCCAACCTTCATCATTTTTCCTTTGTGTATCTTCTAGGTAACATTCGTAAACAACCTTTACATCTATATGACCCAGTTCTATCATGCAAGACATCTGTGTGTACAATCCGGGCACCCATGAATTTCGGGAATCTTTATGTTGAATTGACAGACAGATGCTCTTAAATTGAGTGGTGCAGTAGGACGTATCAACTCAAGACCCCTTCAGCATAATTTACGATGCATGATATACATACACTCATAACATAGAATAACATACACCAAAATCCTTCCTGCTTTCCCAAACAAATAGGTATATGATCTCGTAGAGCCAGTAGTATAACAACCAACTCAAGGAGAATAAGTCTGTCAAACTGAACGTTTCTTATCCTCGTAAGAGTAGCCACCGAGTATCTAATTGTTTTACTGAAGTTCAATGATATTAACCCTGACTAATCAACCAACTGAATGGAGTCAACAGGAACGGCAACCTGTTTACACAGCTTTTCCCTCACTTTCTTTACTTTCTAACATGACTGTTCTATTCTCTTCGTAAACTAATAAATCTAGAAATTGTGGCTCCCAGATTAGAGTAGACCGGATTAAGCTATATAAGTAGGTTCATCATGTAGCTAACGGTCTTATTATACAGTCAAACATTTTCATGCACAAGTGGCCCAGCTGCAATACTGTAGCTCAGATTTCAATGAGATGACAAGTGTTCTCATCAAGGCATCCGAATTATCTACAGTAAGATCAAAGCTCTCTAAACACACTGGATCCGGACATTTTGTTGCTTTAAAAAGATCCCTGACCCATCAATCAGTGTGGTGTTATGAAAATCGGCAGATAACAACAAGAAACCCCCAGTAGTCTTTTCGAGACGGTTGGGGCGATGTGTAGAACATCCGCCAGGGGCTGCTAACAATGTGATGCACTACACGGCACTTGCAACACTCGATAAAAAGCCGGGATTCAAGAACTATCACGGACTAGAAACTACTTTCAAAACACTGTCTGATGAAATCTAACCTCGAGTCCCACCAACAGCACTACACTTCTCAACCTACTCTAATTTGTGACATTTATGGCCCAAAAACATGGTGTTAGGAGCAGATAAATCCCTCGAATTATTTTCAAGCACTCAACCTTGCCAAACTGTCCTGACTTTAAAAAGAAGATAAAGATCTCCATCACCTGTTATCGTCAATAACTCTAAAATTCCAGTTTAAACGAACTGGAACATCGTAAGGAAGCTTACTATTTGACTCTTCCGTAGAAAATATTCATACGCGCTAAAGAGGTTCCATTCTAAGTAAACAGCCTTAGACGGTTGACGCTGACGTTATCATTGGTTCCGTTCTTATTGATGGTATAGTACTTGGGTTCCAGATGAACAACTTGATGGGTCACTTTAGAGCGTGTACAGAGGGATCGGCATCACTAATTATATGGTATGGTCACGTGTTACTGGATGAAATCATCACAAGATTGATGTCGTATGGGAAAATGTTTAACTGACTGCACTCCATTTATAAGCCGCCTCATGTGAGATTTTATATCCAGATCCATGGTAGAAGATGAAGAATCTTAGAACTTTGCTGGAAGTCGAAGTGTCATGCCATTGTTTGATAAAGGCATTGGCCATTTTTCAGCAGCAGTGTCTTTCCTAGGTATTGAAATGGCCCACACTTGTGATGAGATGAGAGTATCAATGAGAATCTCGTAAGAATCATGCCAGACCTATATGCATGTGTTCAAAGCGAGATTCAACAGTTGTGAGAGAGCACAGGGGACTCACCATTACTTCCAGTCTTTATTTACATTAGAGTAGCAAAATCTTTCCGCTGTGATAATGATGGCTGCTTGAACACGCAAGTGAGGAAGCTTGAGCAACTTATTATTGACATTGATTCGATAATGTTTCGGGACGATTAGACGATCCCCCTTTGTAGATGTGTCACAAAGCAAAGTTCTTTTATCTGTTCCTATCTGTCTGATTAGTATTTCTAGGGCTGTCAAAAACAACTTATATTAAATATCAAAGTATTGTTCTGGAAGCTGGGTGAGTTTAGGATGTTCCATTCTTTTGAAATCATTTAAGGAATTTATGTTGAACAAGTGGTTCACAACTACATTGCTTGACCCAGAAATATGTTGCACGTCTGGAGCAAACTGAGAAATGTAGACCATTTGTTACGATTCGTGAGTAAGGGATCTTCTGAAGATTAGTTAGAAATAAAGGTGTGAGCTTTAGGATCTGTAGACAGACTGCCTTCCACAGAGTATTAAAAATGACGTACAGCACATACATGGCTGGACGTTCCCTGCTGATAGTGCTAAACCTCAATCCAGGGTTCTGTGGTCGTTTCGAGAAGAACGCCAAAGGTGTTGTTTATCTACTGTTGCTAGACTCCTCCAGTTGACGAATCCGATGTGTCTACGACGGTACTAATTGGTGCGTTGGTGCCCTGGTGGGCGGTAATAGTTGATTTGGTCATAAGTTCCTGAACTACAAAGAATGCCTTTTCGCAATTATTTGCTCATTTTCATGAGGTTGGTCTGTCTAGGGCCTCATGAGACACTCTTGCTTCTGTATGAACCGACTATGAAAACTTGCCAGGCGGCTGAGCGTGAGGAACTGCTCAACTGTGGTCGGTTCTGGATAGTCCAAAGTGGCCTCCACTTTGCTTTGTAGATTGGGAATATCTTTGATGTCATTACAATGTGTAAAAAAGTCCGGAAAGTCGGTTCCCATCTGACATTTCCCAATGTTGACGAAGTCTCTCAAAAACGAAGGTCCAAGTCCTAGGAATGGGATTCGATGTTCGGACTAGCAATCAAATGGCCATCAACATACTCGTGTGTGGTGTTGAGACCAACTCCAGGAAATTGAAGGCTGTATCTTGCAGACTATCGTCAGTACTCGCGGAAGCATGCGAAACCATGTCATCATATCAGTGACGTATAAAATACGGCCATATTCACGGGCTACGATTACCGTGAACACGTGCCGGTGATGAAGTCTCCAGGAAAACGTGTGTTGTCATTAAGCTTGAAGATGAAAATACTGCAGAGTTTCCTAACATTTTTGAAAGACTTACCAGTATGAACTAGGGTTATCTGTTCCACACAATCGAGAAACCGATCGTTTGCGGTATGAGATTTCTTGAGTAGTCTCGTGTCGCCTACAGTCGTGCTGAAGGTTAGGAAGATGAGTGATAATATTTAATAAACCTGTGTCTGAACCACTACTTTTCTCTGAGAGGACAAACCTTGATGCTGAAAGTTTCTGTGATTTCTAGAATCCTGTCAATAGATGCAGCTAGTTTTTCCACATTGTTATTGCGGGACGACACAAGAACTGATTCCACTTATCCAAGAAGCTTCGACAAAAAGAATTATCTGAAAAGTCTTCGCCTAAAGTCAACTGGATAGCGGTCTCTCATAGGTGGCAACATTTTTGTTGCCGAGCCTTATCACAATTCGATACTATGGAAGAGCTGATCTAACATTCACCTATAAGTTAAGTCTCTCCGTTTAAGGATGACCTTTCAAAGTATGATTATCTTCAGGAACACCAGTGGTAAATTTATCAGGTGTAACGTATCCGTTTAACTCCCTCTGCAGTGCCTCTACTACTGCGAGGAACTGCACACGTTGGTCTATCCCGCCGCGCTTGCGGACGTCATCTCAATCGTGATTTGGTGCAAATGTGTGAAATTGATCACGGGTTCACTAATGTGAAATTGTGGCCTGTGCCACAATAGATAGTAGACATGATCCCAAAACTCACATTTATCATGATGTGACTGCCTATTCTCAATGGTTTTACGTGAAAGTCTCATCGTTGTCCGTACTGACTCGTCCCGTCTCCTCTGAACACATTTAGACTGGGGATAGAGTCGTATATTTAATGTGAGAAGAGGAAGTTACATTGAGTGACTGCGTCTGTAAACCCAGGCCATACCATACGAATCAAGGGTCACCGCACTCATTTAAACTAATGAGGTCTGAACCAATGTTAGAGACCAAAAAACTACTTATTTTTTAGATTTATTTACCCCAACACACAAACAACATCGTGCTGCTGTTTGGTGGCTAAATATAACCACCCCTCAACGATTTCACTGACTTAAAAAGTATGACATACACAAATCGTGGTAGAAAAGTCATGGCAGCCAGACATTAAATATCACCTGAGTTCCTTTTCAACTCACAATGCAAGTCTGAATGACAAATACATTGATCTGTTAGGGATCATGCCTAAACCAAGAGAACACCCTTATTTCCAAATATGTATGACTACTTTCATACGATTAGTGAGAGCGGCAGTTGTCAGCGTCATTGATGCAAGCCATTTTAGAAATGTCATCTGCAGCAGTTGAAATTCGGTTATATACTTAGTTCAGATCGACCTTTATAAAAACAATCTTACCTTACAAGGATGTTGCCGGGTCGTGGATGTGTGCCGTGGGGTAATGGTCAGGAGTGGTTTTCGTATTCGGCCGCTGATAATCGCAGATTGGACGTCAATCGTTTATGTCGTTTTAGAGGCCATGTGGGAAGGAGATACTTGTGGGCTATTCAATCGCAGGATAACCCTCAAGTCTACTATGCTCTCAAGTTAGTTTTTGGTCAAACCTAGCTTTCCAGACCCCAGTTGGCACGCTTTCAAAAACATGGGTGGTCCAGTAGTCGTGATGTTATATGTAACGTTTATGTTTACACACTGTAGTTTTGGTCGCTTTTTGTAAAGTTCCGGGTACTTGTCAAGTATCCATTGAAAGTATGGATGGATTATATACCCAACTGTGTTTGGACATAACCTACAACCAGAAAATGTTGATTCGTAAATAAATAATTTGGCGTTTCCGTCTACTAGGACCAAGCTCCGTCTACTAAGTAAGTGTAAATAGGAAGGGACGTCTAAAGAGGCACCGTAGAAAGTCCGTCAACTAGTGACCTTTCGCACAACCAGTGACATTTCCGTCGCCGAACTGTGTCGTAATTCAATATTGTGAAACGGCAGATCTAACCTTTGTCGATCGGTCAGGTCTACACGTTTAAGGCTAGCCATTTTTAAGTAAGTGTAAGAACACAGATATCAGCCTCCGCTTTCTGAGTTCTATATTTCAGTCAAACTTGGCTTATATACAAACTGACCAGGTCATATCACACCATAAAATGAAAAATAATGACTATAAAAGACCAGGCCAAAAAAGATTGTGTGTGGGAGACTATAAGTGATAGACTGAGAATAACTGAAGAATAGCAAATCTTATAATAGTAGCCAATAAGTCAAATGAAAGATCATAATAAGAGAAATATAGGTAGATATAATGTATTTACTTAACAGTGGTACATTGAGAATGTGTATGTATGATGAGAGTCCATAAATCGTTCCCTGAAGATACCCATAATTTAATCTTCTCTCAACACAACGTACATAATGTTACAACAAGGAACAAGCTCATTGTTTATCGTTTGGTTTATCAGTTCACTTCGGGCTTACCACTAAAGTTACCACAGATATTCAAGCTCTTAAAACGCTTTTGTCAGTAACATCTTCATAATTGAAGGATACCAATCCAGCCAAATTAGGAGTCAGGGATAAATGAGTTCGAAGATAAACTCGGAAGGTTGTTGACATATTGAAGAGCATTTGATCTTAACTGGGTAGTAGTTGCAAGGAATTCTCACCACGGCGTACCAAATGGCGATCTGATGAGCATGTATGACCAAGTGCATTCAACGATGTGTGTCCAGTAAAACTATCAGATATTGAAGACTTACAGAACTATTTATTTTAAGGATTTATTTACCGCCACAGGGTAACACATTAAAAGTGTTTTTGATGGTTAGCCTGAAAAAGAAGAGATGATATTTAATTATGATGATGTCGTTGATGCTTCAGAACTGGGCAATTTTAGGATATCAATCTCTACGAATGAACTGACTGCAAGGTGAATAAAAGAGTCTGTGATTGTAATTATGAGGATTATAGCTGATCCGTATACGGGAATTGCATTACATGTGAGTTCTAACTGACCAGCTAGAGTAGGAGATGCTTCCTAATCCAAGTCGAGACATGATCTTGTGTGAGTACTTGACTGATAGTTCGTTTCTACTTAACCTAACATGGTCCACATCAATGTCGAATGCTGAATAAGCAAGTTATTTTTAGGAATTGTTGAACTTTACAACCACAACCATTAAATAAATAGAAGTTAAACGATGTTGTTTCAACACGATGTTAATTATCATGACCTTAATATATTTTAATTTTTTGATTTAGTAAGAATTATTCTCCAAAGGTTAATGAACTGTCAAAGTATTCATATTATCAGGTATTATTGCAGTTTGAATAAGCCAAGAATTTATCATTCCGGTAGGGTGGAAGTTTAAAATTTGATAACCTGAAGAAAAGGAACTGATTTCTGAGCAACTGACACATTCTTTTAATACACTTATTTCCGTTAACTGTCAAAATTTGTGAAATCATTCAAATAAGAAATTTAAACAAGCAAACGTTTTTAGAATAGAAACTAAGGCTGATCACTGAGAAACAAAAATTTGAGAAAGGCAATTCTCACTTTAAAATGAAATATTCTTTTCATTCTAAAGTTAAAAATATGTATATATTAGCAAAACAAATCACTTTTTGAAAATGAGAGTAGCTGCTTTCAATATCCCAAAAATGACAATAAATAATTTTGTCTGGTGATATCCTAATGGGGCGTTAGTACATGATAATAATCATGCCGTGGGACTTTTGAAAGCAAAATTGACAAATTTAAGTTACTAATGCATTGTATTACACTTAGTTATATAAAACAATGGGTGCTAGATTCTACTTCAACTATTAACATCAGTACTCATTAAAATGTAGAAAAGGTTACCTGAAGAGTCCCACACAAGATGAAAAATGCAGGATATCATCTTCTATACACAAAAGAAACTTCGCGAGCACGTCTTGTAAATTTGATTACATGGATGTGTCTATTTATATATAAACCACTAGGCTGATAAGTGTACATAAATTATACCTGCTATGTTGGCGTTCAAGTCTAGCAAACGGACAAACGGTCTAAAAACTGAGGAAATTATCTGCACACACGAGATTTGAATCTAGATTTTGTGTAGCATCCACATGGAAAATACCATATGTGGTATCCTTTATTCATCGTTTTTATAGAGCATGTAAGGACGTTCAATTTTTAACGTTTTTGTAGCAGTCGGAAATACAAGAGCTCACGTTCTTTGAGTTTAGAACTTCTAACTGGATGTTGTCAAATATCTAACATCAAATAAAGGTTTGTTTCAATCTGATTTATGATTACTTAAGAGGTTTATTTGGAAGTAACCATTGGTGGTAAAAGCAAAGCAAGAATAGTGACTAGCAAATAGTTTTACGTGATGAACTTTGTGATTGATTAATTACATAATTTGATAATGTATATCATATGTTTTCAATGTTATAAGGAGTCCAAAAAAATTCTGATTTTGCGAATAAAGAAAATCGAAAGTATTTAATAATGCAAAAGACATTAAAAGTTAATCCAATCCTCACATCAATTAATGATATAGTATACAACTAGATCTGATCTGAATCGTATACATAATTATCTCGTGTAATATCGTATAACCGCTCAACTCAAACACCGTTTCCAAAAACGCAAAAACATAGAAGTTAAAACATGAAGATATAGAGAATACTATATTTAAAGTACACCAATTAGTAGAGCAGATCAGAAGCTAAAGAAAATGAACTGTTGTGTGTAATGTATAGTGGGTAGATAACATCGTATGGTGTGTGGATTGATGTAGCTAGTAATTGTTGAATGAATTTATATAGTTCATGTTGGTAGTGATAAATGATAGACAAACATGAAATATCACACAAATATGAAAATTGATCATGAATGAAAACTGGTAGTCAATCAAACGAATAAGTAAAGAATAATTAATTGAATTAAAATGACATATTTATTTGTCACTTAGCTATTCTGCCTTACACTAGTTCTAATACAGGCTTGTATACACTTCTGGTTTAAGCTCATGACATGATACACATTTGAGTAGGTGTTTGCTATATGCGAAGGATAAGGTAATCTTATTATGAATAATAAAGAAAGCTTTTCACTCAGAAGATTGGGATACTTGAATTACAGTACCGATCTTACTGCTAATACAATGCTAATAGAATAATAGTTGTTCAAAAAACAAACAAGCAAATATATATATATATATATATAGTCACTCACCTTCGATTGTTTTTTTATTCATTAAATATGAATCTGTGTATGCATAAGATTTTATTATATTGAAATAAAGTGTATAATAATCAGGACTGTTATTTATAAAGAAGATTAGTTTGATTGCTCACAAAAATACAAACTATGATCATCTACATTTACGAAAAGCACCTTAAAAAAATATCCCAGCTAATATGATATCCTATCTGTTATATCCTAGTGAAGAAATAAGTACGGGTAACTTCCGGGACCTAATAATGGACGATTATCCCATATATATTCTTATTGTTTAACTATTCAGTGATTAGATTTAATCTATATATATATATATATATATATATATATATATATATTCGTCTTATTATAAGCTTCATTTTGACTTATGGATTATTATTATACGAATTACTGTTCCTAAACTATACTCAGTTTATTGATTACTGTTTCCCACTTTCACAGTCACATCTGGTTTGATCTTGTACAAATATTATTTTCAATTTTACGGTGTGATGCAGTCTGCCTGTCTCGTATATAAACCGAGTGTGCTTAAAATAAATGATTCGCATAATAGAAGCTGTCATTGGTGCACACTGCTGAGGAGTCCCATAATAGGACGAAACCGCCGTCCAGTGCTTACAGGTTTTCCATGGTGGTCTAGCTTCAATTGACTCATAATTTCAACCATAAAATTACTGAAATCTCCACGAAAACCCCTTCTGATAGAAAATTTAAGTAAGGAATTATGTTCCTTAAATGTTTTAAGTCTAAAATATATTTAGTAGGAAGAAAAGAATGATGAATATGTTGTAAGATTGATACTAGTGTAGTGAACAAGAACACGGATGGGGACAATCGAATGTAATTGACACGACAATTACAGACTATTTCAGTAAAATCTGACAACTATATAGTAAACAGTTAATTTGCAAACTATCAATCAATTGTCTCAATCTTGACCATTCCTTTTGCAAATATTAGTCCATAGTCTCCGATTATTATTGTTCATACATTTTCATACCAATTGAGTTTCGTTTCCATTCTTTTCTTATCGATTTTCTACTGAAATACATTCAATGCCCGACCATCGTTATATACTATTTATGTGGATATAAGTAACTCACACCACACTAGTACTTTAAATATTTTCTTTGAATATAAACATTCTCCATTAAATTGATGGTTTATTATTAATAGTATAATGTGAACACGTTATTTGATCATAGATCAATATTACCATTGGTTTACTGTCTATTTAACTGTCTAGTAATTACCATTGAAGTCTAGAAAGTTTTTTTTTCTAGTAATGAAAATGTTATGATTGACAACCATAATTCAGTATTTAAAGCAATGAATAATGAATTTATGTTTAATTGATAATATAATAGGATGAAAATAAATCCATATGATAAGTAACAAGTAAGATAAATTAAGTCTATTAGCTTCCATTATTTGATTCCATTCAAAATCGTCATTATTATTATTATTATTATCATCATCAGGGTGTTTACATTAATAATTGAGGATTATCTAGACTACATTTTCCCTAAATTTATTGATTATAATTTTTTTTATTTATGTACAGTTTACTTATTTAATTAAAAACTTTTATTGGTTTATACTAATTTCCCTGAACATGAAAAATTAAAAAAAGAAAGATAAATATGTAAACTATCAATGAGAAGATTCAAACAAACAATACCAAATGGATTGAAACTTCACCTCATTGCACAAACAAGTGGCTACCAGGACTCAGTAGCTGAGTGGATAACGCGATGGCGTTTAAAGCGAAAGGTAATGGGTGCAAGTCCTAAAGTAAACATCAACTCTAAGATGCGGGTACATCCAGCTGACGAGTTCCAAATAGGACAAAACGCGCGTCCTGGATTCCCTTGCTAGCCACTGTCCATTTTTGCTTATTAGTATATTTAGAATAACTAAAAAGATGTATACAACAAGTTCTTTTGATAATCAAAATAAGATATGAATAGTAGCAAAACTATCAGAAGAGGTACAAAAAGATTTCTTTTTGCATAATTTTATAAGCAATGTTATATGTTATATATTAAAAAGTTTGAGTTTTTCATTGCTTATATTAAGGTCTTCATTAGATTAGTTTTCACTAGAATATATGTAAACTGAATAGATTGTCTTAAGTTACATGTTTTAGTAACGTTAAAATTGTAGCTAACAGTGAAATCCAGAATACATGTTTTGTTTTATTCGAAACTTTTCAATGGAATGTAACTGCGTTTAGTGATAATATTCAACAGAAGAGTCATATCAAGTATTTTTCTCTGCAAACGTCAAGAGTTAAGATCGCCGCAAACTTTCTCAGGAGTTATGAAGTTATATACCTAACTTTTCTAAAACTTGTTACCAATAGTAATATTGAGGCAATCCATTCGGAATGAATATACATCAGTAAAAACAAATTAGATGTAATTCTAAATAATAATGACAGTCTGTTACTTTATCACTAAGTCATTTGCGCTAGATTTGACCTATTGCGGTACTGAAATATTTATATTTCATTGATCATAGTTTGATTCGTCTGGTACTTTATGTCTAATCGAATTCCATTCCAGGTACACAATGATGATCTACAATCTAAATATTGGGTTTCCTGTTGATTACCTCAAACCACCCAATATAAAAACTATTGCACGCGATATCGAGTCATTTAGACTCCTAGATGATTTGTAAATTCATATATTAAATTTGATTAACAGCGCTTAAAGACAAGAAAAATATTTTATCGACCACTACTTCGTGACTAATCCGTTGTGAGACATCTATATCTTATCAACTGTATAACTAAGCTGCATAATCTACAATCGATGTAAGTTTGTATTAGTACTCTTTCCGGTATAGTTAGAGAGATAATGCAAACAACTATTCTTTGAAACACTTTTCATTAGTTAAAAAACGCTTATTCAGAAATGTAAAACAAAAAACAGTAAATAACTGAAAACAACTAATGTTTATGTTACAAACTATGTATGTATGTTATGAATTCAGCTTTCAACTATCTAATTTTCCCCTTAAATGAAAGTTCCAATTCTGTTTATCTCACTGAAAAAGAACACTACTATTTCTAAAATGTACTGTAGTGTGTTCTACTGATGTCAATAGATATAAGTAGTATGAACACCAGTCGAAAATGAAATGTCTAGCGGCAAAAGGTTAATAAGATCGAAGGAAAGAGAACGAGAACAGAAAATGATCGATGTAGAAACGAAAGAACAATGAAGTCTGAGACGATTGATTGACAGGCAGTCAGTCACAACGTAGAACTTCGTACGTACGTACATCAGTTCGAGTTGCCATACCACACTAACGCAGAGATGCAGTTGTCGATTCAAATCCCATAGTGGTAGAAGTAGTAAGAGTATAAACAGCAATCCGAAAGATTAGGGTTCCAAGATGTTATTGAAGGAGTATAATCGTGTGAAATAAATTTGAAGAGAAAAAAAAGATAGAGACCTGAAGAATTCAGAAGATTAGAATCTGGCAGGACTCAATGAGTGGATGCACCTTCGCCATTGCAAACGATTTTGAGCCATGTCATTCAAGGTCTCTAACCATCGGTTGTTATCATCTCGCGGATCCCAACCAGGTAGTCTACACCTACCACATGGCTCAGTTCACTTGCCAGTGACTTCATGGATTTGTGCCACGTTTTGGTCTGGCTGCCCCTAGCTCTCTTCCAACCTACTCTTATCCCATAAAACATTGCACGTCTAGGCAGTCGGTGGTTGGGCATACATAGCGCGTGTCCCAGACATCTCAACCGATGGAGTTACACTACTTCACCAATCGATTTGCCATCCTTACCTAGTATCCGTTTCCTAACAACTGCATTACTTACCTGGTGGTCCCAGGATATGTGAGCAATGCTTTGAAGACACCAATAATCGAATACTAATAGCCTACAAATATCCTCTACTCTTATCAGACATGTAGAAGGAACAGGCAAGTTTGAAATAATTGATTGACACTTTGCGAATGAAGTATTTACTGTATAGTTCTCAAATTTTACTAAGACGTTCGGTTCTTTTAAGGATGGCTCGTCGAAAAACTCAAGGAAGCCTCAAGAAGCCCAGAAAGAGCCGAAAACGTTCCATCCAACATTCTAGAACTTCGTTGTATAGCTTCCCTATCGGATGAATAAGAAGGACCCCCTATGTGCCTATTGGCTGTCCGAAATGATGATTCACTTTCAGCCAAAAAAACTATAAATACATGAAATTTTCGTACTATATTTGACACTGTTTGGGGAATAAAATTCCTACTGAATAGTCTTCTGTCTTCTCTCTTGCGACGTTATGGGTTCGGTCGTTCAAGTAGTCTAGTAGTACGCGGTATAGCAAGAATCAAAGCTCTAGATATAACAGTTATGTTGTTGTTAAATACATTCTATTGTTTCCAATCGTGTTCTCGTTCACTACAGTATATGTTATTAGTAGATAAATTTAGGCATGAGAATCTAAATTAAAACACATAGTTAAATATTCATTACTGTTATCCATAAACCGTTAGATTTCAAACAATCATAAATGAAAGTATATACATGTCACTATGATACTGAAATTGATTAATTACTATTTACTTACTTACGCATGTTACTCACAATGGAGCAAAGGCCGCCGACCAGCATTCTCCAACCCACTCTATCCTGAGCCTTCCTTTCTAGTTCTATCCAATTGTTGTTCATTCTTCTCATGTCTGTCTCTATTTCTTGACGTAATGTGTTCTTTGATCTTCCTCTTCTCCTTTGGCCTTCAGGTTTCCATGTGAGGGCTTGTCTTGTGACACAGTTGGGTGACTTCCTCAAATAATTAATCAATTTCAATTGCTTAATTATATACCCTAAATATATATTTATATAAACAATTATGGCCAATTATTATTTTATATTATTAATTTATATGATTGGTTTACTTAACAGAAAAAAATACAAAAAAAAATTAAAACAAAAAAAAACTGGCAATGGATTATAAAAATAATCACCCTTATCAGTAGTTTGTTACTTTATAGACAATTTAAATTTAGTTAAAAGTATTACTATTATTATTATTATTAATGTATGGTCTAATAGTAATCGGTATACAAAATTATGTTGAATCCGTTTATGGTGAAAATGTATGGCTTAGAATATTAGAAAAATCTAATACAGGTTTATTAACATTTCAAACACATAATATTTATTCAGATACAGTACCGGAACGTTTATTTTTAGCATTTAGTAATGAAACTGGTGAAACTATTGAAAATGTCACCTATGAAACTGGTTTATCATTTGCTAAATTTATATCTGATTATGGTTATGGTAATTTATTACGTGTACAAGGAAGAGATTTTATTAGTTTTTTACATAATTTAGATAATTTACATGAATATTTACGTTTATCATATCCTGATATACAACCACCATCATTTTCTGTTATGCAGATTACAAATGATTGTATACGTTTAAAGTATTCCTCAAGACGTAATGGTTATACACATTATGTTCGGGGACAATTAATGACATTAGCTAAACGTTTATATAATCTTGATATTAAAGTTATATTCATTGATAAGAAAATTATTAATAATGTTTATGAAACTATATATGATATCTATGCATTAAATGGTAAACGTTGGATTGATCTCCATAATTATGATATACAAAAACCATTAGATATATGGGGTGATACAATATCGAGTAATGTATTTTTTGATATATTTGCTTTTTCATTATTAATCACAAATCAAATGAAAATTAAACGTGTTAGTACATCATTTCGGAAATTAGATTCATCTCTTGAAGGTTCAGATTTTAATGAAAAGTTTTTATTATTTAAACCATTTATTAAATCAAATATAGAGGAGGTAAGTTAAGAAAAGTTTTTTTGTATTATTTATGAAATGTTACTCTATGAAATATTGTTACATGATGTTATGAAATGTTATTGTTTTACACTTTAGAAGTGTGTATGTTTTTGTACTAATGTACTATTCATCAGTTAGTTTGTCGTATTCCTAATTGCTAAAGTAAATATTTGTTAAGGGGGGGATAATTGTTAAATAATGTTAACTCCTTGTTCGAATAGAAATAAGCTAATAAACATCAAAATGAACGGATAGGTTATTTGTGTAATGAAATTTATCGGTAAACATAAAAGTATACAGGTTGACAACATAGTAAGAAAGTTTCAATCGATAATATGTACTTGTATTTGTTATTTCGAAAATGTTTAGTACTTTTCCAAAACTTAGTTAGTTAGGCCAAAATAAAACTTCATTATATACGTTTATCATAGTAAATGTCTTTGTCACATATGAAATTAATGATTTTAAAATCATACGACTTTTACATAGGCATACCGAAAATGAATTTTCAATCGGTTAGGTGCTCTGGCGCGAGACTGATAGGTCATGGGTTCGAATCTCGCGAGGCGGGATCGTGGATGCGCACTACTGAGGAGTGCCACAATAGGACGAAACGATCGTCCAGTGCTTCCAGGTTTTCCATGGTCGTCTAGCTTCAATTGACCCATGATCTCAACTTTATAAAATCCTTTTTTCATTCAACAACCTATAAACATACGATATCAGAATAGTTGTTCTTCCCTGAGCATTTACAACTATATATATATATATATATATATATATATATATATATCTTTTCAAGCTAACACACCATAACTATAAGTGTATAAAAAATTTAGAAGATGTATTACACACACACAAATAGTTATGCAGTTCTGAACTTTGATTCATATATATTCATGTAATGATCAGTATTTCTTCATTATGATCACTGGAAGTTGTAGCCTTTGTTTTTTTTCTAAACCTTTCACGTTTTATTTAGTAATCATATATATTTACTGTTATTCAATAGTTAGTTTTCACTTTTCTTAAATGTCATTTATTCGGTTCATCATTAAGCAATGATGAAACTATTCATTAAAGATATTTTCATAGCTCTTATTAATAAATATTGATTGACTATAAAGGAAAACATTAAATGTTCAATCTATTTTCATTATGACATTCATCATTCAATTGTTTAAATTAAAATTAATTACGATATAACATTATTATCATATAGCCTAATATATTTATGAGGGCCGTTGAAAAAAACAAACATACAAATCACTAATTCTGTATACCGCCCTTCTTTTATATGGATAGCTAAAGTCTTATGATGGATTAGTTAACTGAAGGAGAAATTAAATCAATTAATTAAAAAAAGGTTTTCTTTACGAAAATTTTATTGTATTTAAAATGGTTTAACATAAGTATAATACACTTAGTATTGTTTGTTTGTATCTTCCCATAGATGTTTAGGACTGCAATTGATCAGTCTCTTATTGGCCATATGTACGTACTGTACGTATTGCCTCGATAAAGCCTATCCATCCTTGTTTATAAGTATAATAGTCTATTGAAAAAGAGGACATGAATACATTATATAGGGTCTGAAGATTTTAAATGTCACAAATCAGTTATGTAATGGTCTGATGGTTAAAGAAAAATAGTAAGGTAAGAATAATTTATAGATTTGTAATATAAAACAAATGATTGTCCACTTGCCAAATTCGAAGTTAAAAATCTAGAAATAAGGAAAAATTATTTTTAAAAAATCAGGAGAGTGTAATAACAATTGATTAATAAATAAACAAAACTAGGTGGAGTAGTTAGGATATGGAAGAATGATAGATTTTACATTCTGGTTTAGCACTCAGAGTTTATATTTGAAGTGCTGATTTACTATAACCTTTTAAAAGAACAAGTTTTTAATTTGTCTTACCTTTGAGTTCACTGGTTCGATGCCACAGATGATTTAAAAAAAACTAAGATGAAATGTTTAATATTTGAATTCAATTGTATAACTAAGTAATAATATCCATATTTTATCTTCCATGAAACTAACAGATTTATAAGTAAGGGAATTGGTATGAAATGCTTCACTTTATACCCACCATTACTCCATTGACACCGTTTCCTGAATTCACTGAAATGACTAACTGCCCTTACAAAATTTCCCAACTAATTCTGATTTACCAATCAAAACTCCAGAAAAGCTGGACAGTTATGACCCTCTATCCCGTACTATTCAGACTAAAAAAATGCATATAATTACACGCATAAGACACAAAAATGTGAATTACCGCAAACAATGAATCTCAAAATGTATATAACTAGGTCACTCAAGTCGCGAAACTGAGTAATAGAGGTAATAAGTCAGTCATTGAACTTTAGGTCTCGTGGCGGTCACTTAACCTTTAAACCATTGAGTGAGTATTTAGCGTTTCAGTTTTTCAACTACAGTCAGTTAACGAAGTAGTCCCATAGTAGAATGGGTTAGCCGTACATCGTTTTATAGTTTTCAGCGGTTGTATAGCTGTTGTTAGATGATTAATCCATTAAGATTAAATCGTTGAAGCTGACTCATTGGTCTAAAGGTTTCTACTCGTGATTTGAAATTATATTGAAACTGCATTTTCTAAAGATGGGAAAATGATAAAATTTTAATACTAGAATCAGTGTACCCCACTTCAACTGAAGTTTAAAACAGAGATCTTTTAGGAAAAGAGGATTATAGTCTAAACATATTTAGATTCATTAAATGATATCCCGAAAAGCAGATAATGACGTGTCATTTCAGAATCAAATGGTAGGTTGAAAGTTATGCAAATGACATAATAATGGATGAATTAGATTATGTCGTGATCATGGCTCTAGTTTACGTATCGTTGTTTGGGTTCGATGGACATTCGTATATGTGTCTTTGCTTTGTGTACATTATATTTCTATCTATCAACCAAACTGTCTTATTCATTTCAGTATCCTTATTTCTATAGTAGGTTTGTTTAACCGTTGAAAGTTTATGTCGTTACTGAATAGGACTGGAAAACACAATACGAACGGCGTTTTTTTTCTTAATTAATAGTAAATCGAATTAAAACTCTAATAATGGTTTGTAAAATTATCTTAAATTTCGAAACCGATATGGGTTATGAATAAATTACTTCATTTCATGAATAAAAACAAAGGAAGAAAACAATACCACCCAGAATCACTTATTGAAAAGTCATATTTAGATTTTTTTCAAATGCATAATTACTAGCCTAAATAGGGATAGAGATAATAACCAATAGAGAAGAGTGACGATGATGATGATTATGTTTATGGTATCTTATCCAAGCTATTCTCAATTTTGAGTATTATATCTTAATATCAGAATGAATGAAAGACATTTTCCGGCAAAAACCATAATATACCTAACTACTACTAAGTTAAAAGAAGTAAATTAACTAATAACTGAAATTTATTTTATCAGATATATTTTAATGATACAGCAATTAATTCTTTATATATGTCTTATGTTTTTTTTTTAAAAAAAAAGAAAGGCAAATCATTATACCACTGTCTTTAAAAATAAATTAATAGTATTTTAAGGATTTTGATACTACTTATAAATTTATTTAAGTAGAATAACATCATTCTACATTATTATTATTAAAGAGAATCAAACTGACATCATTTTCACTGAAATGATCCATCAATTTGTTTGTTTTTTTTTGTATACAAAAGACACCTACTATCAATCTCATATTATGTAACTATTTAGCGTTTATTCTAATAAAGTAAGAAAAAAAATTTTTCTATTTGATTGACATCTTTTCAATTAATTAAAGTAAGCTAGTTGGTATAAATAGCCAAGAGATAATCATAAAATGTTCAGTTTCACTGTAATAATTTATAAAATAAATAAATATATATAATGTATGGTTTACTATTTGAAAGTTTACGTAAATTTATTGAATCAATTTATGATTACAAATTTTAAATAATATCCTTGGTAACAAAAAAATATTTCAAACATATCAAACTTATAAAGATGATTTATATCTTTTCAAATAAATTAATTAATTTCGTTGGTAAGAATAGCCCAGAGATAATCAGAAAATGCTCATTACTATTATATAATTTATAAAATAAATATACATATATATATATATCATGTATGGTTTATTATTTGAAAGTTTACGTAAATTTATTGAAACAACATATGGTAATGAAATATGGTTACAAATTTTAGAGAATACCCTTAACAACCAAAAAATATTTCAAACTTATCAAATTTATGATGATCATTTATATTATCAATTAATCAATAATTTATCACAATTAATTAATAAATCAATAAATGATTTATATATTGATAATGGTAAATATTTTATTCAATTTTTAATTGATTATGGTTATATTAATTTATTAAAATTTATGGGTAAAGATTTTATTAATTTTTTAAATAATTTAAATGAATTACATAAACAAATACAATATTGTTATCCATGCATTAAATCACCATTATTTACTATAATTAAAATTGAAAATGATCATTTAATATATTTATTATATTGTAGTCAACGTAATAATTTTATAAATTTTGTTAAAGGACAATTAATAAATGTAGCAAAATTAATTTATAATATAAATATAAACATTGAATTATTGAATCAAAAAAATAGTGATTTATTGACATTAAGAAGATTATCACCGCCATCGTCGTCGTCGTCATCATTGACATCCTCAATGTATTTTGAAAATTATTTTAGAATTGATTGTTTAAATGGTAGATTACAAATGAATGAATATTTACCAAATATTAAATCATTATGTATATCTAATGATATTATACAATCTAATATAAATAATAATGAATTACATTCATTATTACCATTTTATATAATAATTAATCAAAATTTAATTATAATGAAAGTTGGTGAAGCTATTCAACGTATATGTAATAATTTAATTGGATGTAATTTTAAAAAATTCTTTTTAATTAGATATCCAGTAATACATTGTACATTTGAACAGGTAATACATATCTATAAAGAGAGACTTTTGAATACAGGTTTTATATATAATATGATTCTATTGAATATTTAGTTAATGTAAAATGTATTTTGTAAAACCTTTGCCGACCTCTGTCTATCGTACTCGACCCGATCTATGGTGATTCCTCAACTAAAGGATAAGTTACCTGGTTATGCCACTTCTATGTGTAACTATGAATTCAGCTGCTCCTGTGGGGAAATCTATATTGGGCGAACTACCAGACAACTGAACCAAAGAGTTAGTGAACACCTCCCTTCGTGGTTAGGAAAAGGTACTGTCAAGACAATACGGAGGTCAGTTCTTTCACAATTGATCGATAACGGTCATATAGTTGACAGAAATGTCATTTAAAGTTATTTATCGTATTCCTACTACTTTTCCTTATGGGTTTCGATCTTGCCTCTTAAACATAGCAGAATCTATAGGAATTCCAGTCAACAATCCAAGCCTTTGTGTTCAGAAGAAATTTGTAACACCCTTATCTCTCCCTTGGCCTTAATAAATGATTTTATTTTCCATACTCTTTCTTCATTTATTTCTCCTCACGCCTCTACCAATTATTTATTTCTTTTTTCAAATATACGTTTCACAGTTCAATCATCTGAACACTTCTCATTACGTAATCTTATAATTTTTATGAGTGTTATTTCACTGTCTATAATTTTCTAATCATTGACATATTTTCCATTATGTAACATTGATTCAAGCCTTTTATTGTTCTTATCACAACTAGTACACCTGTCATTACACTACCAATTTGTACTTTTCACTTATTATTTTTAGTTATGTAATCTATTCCACTGTTATCATTGACTCATAAACTGCCTTGATTGGCTTAATTATTTCGTAAACGCATCTAAATATTACTGTATATTAGAGTAAAGCCTTATGAGGATCTAATCAAAAACAATATTGTTCGCTTATATATGCTGTTCTAAATAATAATAATGTCATTTGTTAAGTTATGTCCAGTCATAGAAGGGATAAGGGGGTTACAAACTTATACTGTACACATAAATTGGGGTGAAATGTACGAATTCCTATGGCTTCTGCTATATGAAGGAGACGGGAACGAACTCCGTTGGGAAATGTTGGAGGTATACGATAGATCACTCGAAATGATTTCCATTTATCTACATTATGACCACTATCAATTAGATGTGCCAAGATAGAACTGCGTATTGTTTTTATCTGGCCCTTCCCAAACCATACTGGTAGACGTTCACTCATTCGTTGATTAAGTTGCCTAGTAGTATGCCCAATATAGCTATCTCCACAGGAGCAGCTGAACTTGTAAATGCACATAGAGGAGGCCAACTCAGGTAACTTTTCATTCTTTTGAGTAGACATGGGTGGTCGACTCGAGAAAGTCAATGCAAGATTAGCTGCGTATATAAAATATTCATGTATTTTAGAGTAAAGCCTGATGACGATCTAATTGAAAACAATTGTTCGCTTACATGTTCTATCATTTATTTGAACACATAAATATTGGTATAAGGGGGCACCAGATATATATGCGCCACACAATAAGAAATCGAAAAGAGAGATTAGGATTATTTGTTTAAAACTGCTTTAACTAATCATATATCAACTAAAATACTAAGGCTACCATCATGATTAGTGAACACGATCAAAGAAAATGAAATTATTAACGAGCCTATAAAATCTGAGACTTCAGCTGTTTGTAATGCCCGTTTTTTATGGTCAATTTTCTTTTTTTACATCGACCATTTTAGAACAAATAACACTTGAATATTTGTGCTACTACATGTTTTAATAATACTGACCATTAATGTAAGTGAGTCTTTTTAATGTACAACAAAATTTAACTTGTAAAACGCATTCTAATTTTTAAATAATCATTAGTACTTACATGGATATGAAACAACACGAAACGGTAAATAAAACTTATCTAAGGTAAGAAGCTGTTAGTTGGGAATATATGTGAAGTTATTGTATACGAATATTTCTTTTGAAATCACTTCATAATAAACATTTCTACATATGATTGGTTTCACGTAGAATAGATTTTGATATGATTGTTAAAGAAACATTATATATTTCTTTGATGATTTTGATTTTGATTATTTCCCTGAAGAAGTCCAGACAAGTTAGGTGGATGAAACGTTGGAATTATTTAAATTTCAATCGCTGAGACTATTTCAAATATGATTTTTCACATATAATGACTTCTTTATACTCGGCGCCCAATTATTGTCAAACTATTCGTTCTAACCTTGACGGATATTCGTAAACATTTCTACATTTATTCATAACGTGACATCAAATTATTATACTTTTATAGAAAATATTATCATGCAGCAGCTTTCTTCGAATATAGTACAGTAGTATTATTTCACCAAGCTATTTAAAAGGAATTTGTTTCCATTATTAGTTACTTACGTACTTACGCCTGTTACCCACAATGGAGCATAGGCTGCCGACCAGAATTCTCCAACCCACTCTGCCCTGGGCCTTCCTTTCTAGTTCTATCCAACTTTTGTTCATTCTTTTCATGTCTGTCTCTATTTCTTGGCGTAATGTGTTCTTTGGTCTTCCTCTTTTCCTTTGGCCTTGAGGATTCCATGTGAGGGCTTGCCTTTTGAAGCAGTTTGGTGCTTCCCTCAATGGATGTCCTATCCACTTTCAGCTTCTTTCCATTATATATATAATAAACTCTGATAATTTGTAATTAATCTAAGAAAATATTGATAATCATACAAACAAGAAGTATGTTATCAAGTCAAAGATTATATATTGTTTCCAAGACCGTTTATCATCGTAATTCTGTATAAGTAAAATTAAATAACTGCTAGCCTGAAGCACTCTATCAGAATATATTTACGATACTTAAACCCTGAGTATTATGATATTTCGATGAGTGTTGTGTAAATTTGCAGTCTTCAAGAAATGTTAACAAACTCATTAAAAACTGTTCATATAGTTACGACCTTACCAAAAGTGAAGTCAACCACTAAGCACATCTGTGTCAGACTAAAATCCAAAAGAACCATACTTATACTGTAAAACTATATTTCAAAAGTAGATTTAGCATAATAAATTATCTTTAATTATGATTCCTTCAAGTCTACATATGAACGACTGATTTTGCATTTTGTAAACCTATTTTATTTAAGTTAAAGTTAGTTTACATCATGAGCCCAATATACCACATGATTTACTGAAGAACCCGTGACACCTGGCAGCTCGTTCATTTTAGAGTACGATAATCTTTCTGTACATACTCAAGATACACACTACTTTCGGCTGGTCCATTACTATTTAAATGACTAAACTACTGTCCTATAGTTCACATTTCCAACTTCAGCCCATTAATAATATTGTGCAAACACCATTCATTGCCACTTATGATACATTTTACATACTTGAAATTTCTGAGTACCTGTCATAGGTTCCTAAGTCGATGTCGTCGTGCATAACATATAAGAAGTATGTTACCGGTAAAACATGAATCAAAGTTTAGACCTTTCTGACGGTACTGAGAATTGACCAAATATGCTCAGCAACTAAATTCGTTAAGATGCTAATATAATCTGAAACGTGCTATTATTAATCAACTAAGTTATATACCGTAATTATTGTATTTTTTTATTTTTTAAACTAATATACTCTGGAATAGTATTCAGTCAATAAAACTAAATCAGTTATAAAAGTGATTTTCACTACATACTAGTATTAACTACAAAATCATTATACCTTAGATGCCATTAAGAAGTTGTTCCATACGAGCTCGGAAGTTCTGATTAGCAATTAGCTACCATCTAACATCAGATTAAACCCAGGAATCTTATGAAATATCTTTCTTCACGTCGTCAATAAATTATATTATACTATCAAACTAAGTGCTTTTAGATATGTTTTTACTTTTTATTTTTTTCCAGATAAAACTACATATGCATAATACATTTGAATTGGTTCTGATGAAAAATCAATGCCTGGATAGTAAGTATATCAGTCTATTGTAGATGTGATTTGATTATTTCACTGAACCTATTTCCTAACATGATGTTGATTGTAATCTGTGATAAACTTAATAGTGATCACGTGATAATGATAACTGATTTATATGGTTTAGCTTAGAGTCATAATTTTTTTCAAGTGTTGTGTTTGAAGTCGATTTTGTACTCTTTTCGGAAAAGCAGTAAATATGTTTTAGTGGCTCTAAATCTGACTCCATTTGGATCTAATGAATGATTATTATTGAAATATACATGTCGCCCATCCTCGTATATTATCATCGAATTAAATCATGTTGGTGAATAATGGAATTAAACAAGTGAAATACGAGAATGGATTTTTGAATACGTATGTTTCGTGCAATCGTTGATTGGAAAGCGAAGCAAAATAAAATGATGCGCCATGGAGAAGGCGAGTGAGCCAACTCAATTTAACCAAGCGTGAACCAATATTTATAGTTACACAAAAATAAGTTAGAGTCGTGTGATGAGTAAGATAGGAAATGCACACACATTTGCCCACATAAAACCAGTCAACGTTGACAAGAGAATAGTTAACAAGGTCGAAATAAGATTCAAGAAGAATGAATAAATTGGCCTGTCCGGAAGCTTGAATGAGCTATGTGGGCTTGACATAGCAACCGACGCTACAATGTTATTGAGTTTTGCAACAGTATTTATTCATGTAGTTTAAAAGTATTGACTGATAGTGAACAAGGTTATAGTAAACATTCAATTGATCTGATAAATTCGAGAACAAGATCTCTTAAAAAACAGTTCAACCTGTATTTGTGAATAAACGTATTCGAATTTTAGTCTTTAATCACTACACATATTGTTGTACCGTTACGTTAGTAAATACAAACTACAGAAGACCATTTATGTTTAATTTACTTACGATAAATCTAATACCATGTGGATATTTATATCCACAACAATTTTCAAGTAGGACTCAGTTTTCAGCAACAATTTGATTTATGTCAGTCAATTGAGAAATCTGTTCCTAAATCTGAAATAAACGTATTTTTACAAAACGAAACAAAACACAATGCATGTAACATTCGGTTTATTTGCCTATCAGTATTTTAATAAGGGTTTGATTCTTCACCATCCTAGTGATGTAGAGAGCGCAGACTAAATAAAACTAAGTGAATTAGGCTCATAGTAATTCTGAAACTCGGACGACTGATGATGGCTTCCATCGCTTTCTTAATTCCTATAATAATCCTACCTTTTAGTTTCAAACGACAAAAAATGCGCATGAAGTAATAGAAAAGGTTTTATCGGTCTTCTGGTACAACATGACCCTTGGAAACTTTTGGAAGCATGCTAAACTTCATATCAAAGTCAGTAATCAGCCAGCAAAAATGTAACATAATTTGTATGTTTTCCAGAAGTTTCTTAGGTGTTTCTAATAGATGTTACCAGCCTCCCCTTAGTTTCTGAAGAAATTAACGAAAACTTGTCGGTGAATTCCAACACATCTCATAATTCTTTTTTATCATTGTATTGCTAGTTACCTTTAAAAATAAATTTTGACAGTTACTAAAATTTAGTCGAACAAATACAATTATCGTTGATGTACAATAATATTATAATGTTCTAAAACTGATGCTTAAATCAATGTTTGTATATAATTCATTGGAATGATTTGTAAAGAACTAAACATTCATCAATTTTATTCTATTTTAATGTACTTTATTGAACCAGAAAACAATGGTCACTCAAAGATTGGTAAGACAGAATGTAAATTTAGAGGTGAAATGCGTTATGTTGAACAATGGGATATGTTATTATTTCTAGGTGCACCATCGTAAGTTTCATATGAATATATATATATATATATAATTTTCTGCATATATTCATTTATATACAAAATTATATTGTTTACTGAAGTGTTCTGAAACATGGAAGTTATGAATTCTATTTTCTACAATCATGGGATAATAATATGAAAACGCCCAATGAGATACGATTCATGGATATTTCAGGGCATTCAGCGATTTTTCAGTTTATTTTAATTTGTCATGAAAGCAGTTGGCAACGTGACCGGTATCAAAAAGGGTGATCTAATGTAAGAATGAACACTAAATTTTCAAATCTCATATCAAACAAACTGTACATCACTGGATTCAAATCCATTTGTCGATTGATTAATGACTATTCAGTGTTATCAAGGATAACTGTTACACTCTATATACTTCAACCACACGTTTTCTTTGCGTTTTTTAGCGTGTTAGTTTTCTACAGGAGGGGTCGCCCAACCCTCCTCCTTTATTGAGGCTTGAGACCGGCAGAAGCCCCCAGAGGGTCTACAGGCGAACTTAGTTCAACCACACAGTTGGTTATAAATAATTGTATACATTTAACTGACTACAGACATTATAGTTACACTCGCAACGAAAACTCATGACGTTATTCAGGATTATTTAATAATATGAATAAGATTTTTTATTTGACATATAAATTGCAATACCCAAAGGAAATCTATTACATATCATATTAAACCGATTTTATGTAGCGTACCATACATAATTCTTGAGTATGATACTCCCTTCTTTGTAAAAGGTGGAACACAAATAAATAGTTTTATTTATTATCATTCATAAATGGTAATTGAAAGTATTCTGCATCATATTAACGAATAGAAATACTAACTTCTGATACATATATTTTTTTTCAAAATAAAGAGAATTCTTAATTGAGGAGATTAAGAACAACAATTAAAACAGACAGGATAACTTGAATTCATCTTATTACGTTACGTTCTTATCAGCTACTTACAAAACTTACTATTCGGACTCAAAATTTCAGGTAAAAGCTAATATCTTTATTGAAGTAAGATTGATCGGAATTTACGTATCGCTACAGTGTAGTAAACATCCGAATAAATTTCAAATGGTTTAATTAAATTTTGATAGAGTAATGAGAAGATAGGAGTTGGTCTTAAAAATATGTTTTATTAGCGCTATATATTTCAAACAATCTGATCACACATAAATAAAATACTGTAGATATATATACATGAAGTAAAAATAGTTTCTAGAATATCACATATGGTAGAAATAAAAAGATAATAAGACCATCATGAGATAGTTGCGTAATGAACTAATGAAAGAAAAACAAATGACAACTTAGGATGATGTAAGATAGACTCAACCACTTAAAAATAAAATTCTGAACTTAAAAATGATACATTGACGTAATAAAATGGAGGAAATTTGAAGAAAAACGATTTATTGGAAGAAAATTTACCGGGGCAAAAGAAATTGACCACTATTGGCCTTTCGCAAGTACAAATAAGACTTTGATTAGACTTTAGAGGATTGAAGGTTGTTTCTCACTAAAAACTGAAAGATTACAAGGTATTCTTCACCTGATGTCACTGAGATTCCTAGAAAAACAGCAATGTTTAAAGTTTTATTTTGTCTTACTTAAAACTCCAATTGTCTTACCAATATAATCAGTTATTATTATTTCTGGTTAGCGTTTTTTTAGCGAGTTAGTTTTCTACAGGATGGGATAGCTAACCCCATGCCCGACTTTCCTCCTTTAACCGGGCTTGAGACCAATAGTAGCCCCTAGAGGGGCAACAGGCGGAGTTGACATAATCAATAGGTTTGTTAAAAAGTATACCATATTTTGTTAGTATAATAGATTGCACAAAACTAATGTTTCTTTATAATTTATTTGAAAATAAATTTTAATAACTACATTTCATTATTTACAAAATTTAGCATCCGTGATATAAAACATTTAAATGAACATGGTTTATACATTTGTGATTTGAATATGTTTGATCGAAGTAGAGATGTAATAATTTGTGGTGATCAAATATCAAGTGAATTATTGAAATTATTTCAATTGGTTAGTTTTATAAAAGTTTTATTTTTTTTATATTTTTTCATTGTATGATACAATTCTATGATTAAATTAGAAAAGTATTGTTGATACTTGTAAGTTACTAGTATTTGACCACAGATGTCTTAGAAATATTGCTCGTATCTGCTGGGATCACCAGGTAAGTTATAGTGAGGTTAGACACATGGTATTAGGGAATGACGGTAAACCAGTTGATGAGGTCATGTGTTACGTATGCCTGAACACCGATTACCACGACGCACTATGCTGACTAGTATTGGGAATGGTTGGAAGAGAGTTAGGGGCGGCCAAACCAAAACATGGCATCAGTCCTCGAAGTCACTAACTTCTAGTCTGAGACATGTTGGTAGATACGGACTACGTGGTTGGGGTCCATGTGACTATCGTGACAAAGGGTTGGAGACTCTAGGTGACATGGCTCAGAATCGATCACAATGGCGTAGGTGTATACACTCTTTATCTTCCCTTAAACTATGTGATTAAAATTGCTTCATGTCTTTCTTCCTGTACTATATCCTTATATGCAACCTTTATTTTATATATTACCACCACTAAATTAACTACTTCTATGAATTCGGTGTTGATCTTGTTGTGCTAATGAGGTATGGCAACTTGGACCGATGTATATATGTGTCTGGTCCTACGTTGTAGCTGACTGACTGACTGTTGTCAACAAAATTGCATTTTACGTTTACGAACCTATGAATAGTTTGCTTACAAATCCGTCTCATGTCTTATAGCTAGAAATCGCTTCTTTAAAGTATGAATTTATCGATTTTATTCGATAATTATTCCAATATTCGGTTAAGACAGACTTCTTGAATTATTCTCATTTATATACATTTACCATTTCAAATATTTTTATGGAGCAGTTTACATAAAAAGGGACGATTATACAAGCCCCCTATTGTATTCCCGAGCATAGGTATGTCTGGCTAAGTAAAGTACAAGAAAAATCAGTTAAAAATTCTATGCTCGATAATTTAATTGATATAGAACATCAATTAGATAAAATCAGTGGATTTCAACTTATCCACCCGGTCCCACCAAATACACTGCATGGTTTATACATATTTCTTTGCATATAGTAAACATCATTAATATTCGTTCCAAAATACTTAGCTTTTGTTTTCACAAGGAATTTGTACAACCACTGTCTTTAACGTGGCCATCATAATAGCCAACATTTGAGTAAGCTACAAATGACTTATTAAGCAATCACTTTTCTAATGTTTCTGCCCTTCATTTGTTAATTTAATTTTAATAATGGTAAGTAAGTAAGTCAATAACTTCGTGGATTGGTTGAGGTTAGACATTAACACCGTTGGATGCCGGCTCAGTGGTCTATCGGTTAAGTGCTCTGGTGCGAGACTGGTAGGTCATGGGTTCGAATCCCGCTCGCGAGACGGGATCGTGGATGCGCACTGCCGGGGAGTCCTACAATGGGACGAAACGGCCGTCCAGTGCTTCCAGGTTTTCCATTGTGGTTTAGCTTCAATTGACTCATGATTTCAACTATGAAAATAAAATAAAAACCTAAACATAAAGATTTAAATCTATTATTTACACAATATAAAACGATATTACTCACAAAATGCATATCTGACAATGATATTTAGTTAAAGTATTTTTCAACAATTGTTATATTTAGAATTATATATATATTCGTAATCAATGTACACACTCGGTTATTATTTCGTTTTGGCGTAATTTGCTCTCAATTTAAGCTTCTAGCTTCATAATTAAAAAGACAATACTATTAGATATCACTTCATACAAGATAACTTATTAATCATGATGAAGATCATTGACCAGTTCATTAAAGCAATGCAACATAAATCAGTATTATGTAATAAAATGTTTACAACTAAAAATAAGTACAGTAAAATGATTCGATCGTCTTAGGCGCTACTTTGGGTACGTACGTGTATTATCGTAGAATTCTCATTCAACTATGAATTATACAAAAAATGTTTAACGATTATAATGGAGGGAGTTACCTTTAACAAAATAACTTTATATACATAACAATTAATTGTATATAAACTAATATTTATTACAGCAACGTAAAAAAAGTGAAGAATTAGAAAGAAGTATGAAACATTTGGATAGAATACGAAAATTAACAGATCGTCTCTTATATCAATGTATTCCAAGAGCAGTGGCTCGTAAATTACGTGATGGTATTCCAGCAAATGAAACTATAGAGGTAACTTAAATGTAAATTTATTTAGCAATTCAATTAATAATCATATAAACAGTATGAATTTCGAAATGAAGTTGAATACATTAGTTGAAAGAAAGATCAGATAGAGCAATAATTATTTCCTTTATAGATTACTTTATACTCCGTTAGATTTGTAGATTTAAAAGTTTGTTTTGAGCAAAAATATACCTAAATCTACATTACTTAAAGAATCAAACAAAGATCTATGTTTTCAGCCACCATCAAGCTTGCGTTAGTAAAATATGAGATCAAATTTTTCGAAAGCTCTATTGAAAGTAATGATTATCCTAAACTCTTCTGGAAGGCACTAAGACGAAACCACATTCATCCCAATGCAAAAACACTCAAACGTCAAACACTCAATTGTATCGATGCTATTAAATCTGGAATAGTTGAACTAGATCGCGACATATCTGTAATAAGTCACGCATTGTTTGAACTGTCGTTAGATGGACGTAAACAATTTGAGGATTATGTTACTAATGTTACCTAAAGAATTAAACAATGATCTATGTTTTCAGCCATTTAGTAACTTTTAAGTAGTATATATATATATATATTCCTAAGCTTTTATAAGACTATAAGATGTATATAATATTGTTTTAATTTTATATTTTGCTAGACATACGATTCTGTAAGTATATGTTTTACAAAAGTTTTTAATTTTTGTGCCAAATGTATGCATACAAGTGTTGATCAAATTGTGGAACTTTTAAATAAAATGTATACACTTTTTGATGATCTTACAGAAATTTCTAATGTTTATAAGGTAAGTCAAATGATACATTAAAAAAAACTTGTTATGTATTATTAATAATTACTGTTATGTATATAAGAACTTTAGTCTAAATTAGAGCGAACAGTTTCACAGTATTTGAGCGCCGAGTCGATGTAAGACATTAAATAGGAATAATATCATTGTAAAATCGATTTATATTCGATAATTTTGATGTTTGATTATATTTCCTTGAAAACGTTTGGACCAGATTGCCAGGCGAAACGTTGGATTTACTTCAAATTCATTCGTTGAAATTTTACAATGATATTATTCCTATTCAATGTATTACTGTTACGTAGTTTATTATTATTACAAATGTATTGAATAAAAGTATGATTAATGTTTTTTTATAAAATGTGAAAATATAAACATTAATTTATTACCACAAATGGTTTTTTAAGAGAATGAATATAGATCTCTCGAGGCCTTTTGTTATATCCCGAAGAGAATTATGAATGGTAACTTTTGAGAATTAATTATGGACCAATGTGATATGTATATCTCCTATTGTATAATTGTTAATTAACTAAACTATTCATATTCGTATCCCTCTTATTATAAGCTTTATTTTGACCCATAGACTATTTCTATACGATTTGAGGTTCTTGAGTTATCCTCAGTCTATTAATTACTGTTCTCCACATTCACAGCCACATTTGGTCGAATCTTGTACAAATGTTGTTTCTTATTTTATGGTACGATGTGGTTTGTATGTTTCGTATATAAACCCAGTATGTTTGAAAATAATGATTCATATTGTAGAGGCTGTTGTTGGTGTTCTGAACTTAACTGGCTGGGCTAGGCAGAATGTAGGACTGATAAGTACTTAAGACTGCTCGTACGGGTTTCGTGTGTCATTGGTGCGGTCGATAAATCACTACTCTGTAATAGGCGGACACAAGATGTAACACTTTTTTATGAGAAACAGTGACTAACAGAATCGAACAAATCAAAAAAGGGTAATTATTAAACAATTAATTCAATTTAACATAGCTTATTGAAACAAACATAATTCAAATATATGATCTTCTAGTTTTACTCCTGAATGACTTTATCATATCGTAGTTATCTAGAGATATAATCTTTTGGATTATGTATTGTGGAGGTTTTTCAATCTAGGATCAAGTAGATATTCAGTACTACTTTGATGTCACTAGTTTTCTAGTTGATGTTGTTTTGCGATGGTTTTCATCTTTAAAAAATGATATAGATCAACTGTGAACACTATTTTACAGTGTCTACCATGTGATATAAATTATTAAATCTAAAATCTAAAGACTGTTGTAGATATTTTGAAAAAGCAGTCAAAAAGATTGTTAGAGATTGCAAAAGAAACTGCTTTCCTAATCTATGAATTGTTGTTGAGGAGTAAAGCTTTTCATCAGTTTGCTATGCTTAATAATGGTTCATGAAATGTTTATTATAAAAATATTTTGATAAATATGTTTTATCTAATATGCCATAATGATTAGGCGTTGCCCTGTATTTTAACAAATTTTGTTATATAAAAATCTATCAACTATTGGACTCTTATATGGTACTAATCATATATGGCATAGATTTGTTGAACTTTATATTGAAAGAAGTTAAAACTATGTATTTTCTCAAAACTAGCAATTCAAACAAGTAATTGTTTTTTATATTCCTTTAATTTCTTAATTGATTACGGTTGTCGAAGAACATCTTGATGAATTCCGCAAATCATGCAGAGTTTTCATATTTTACATGTTATTCTGAGAAATAATTCCACGACTTTTTGAAGTGAAGAAATCTAACGTACTGTTCAAGGAAAATACAACATATCGAGATTAAAAGTCTATTGGAAACAACTTCCATTAAATCAAGTAAATTAAAGCATGAGCCAATTGAAGCGAGACCACCATCGAAAACCTAGAAGCACTGGACTGCCGTTTCGTCCTACTATGGGACCCCTCAGCGGCGCGCATCCATGATCTCCTCTCGCGAGATTCGAACCCATGATCTACCGGTCTCGCGTCAGAGCACCTAACCGATAGACCACGGAGCCGGAATCCGATAGTGTTAATGTCTAGCCTCAACCAATCCACGAAGTTGAGCAAACGTTCACCGATTGTCTTCAGTGAGTTCCTATCTCACAACAGACGTCGTTTGAACTCCACTGGTCACTGCTTCTCACTAGAACTCCAGGAAGTATTGGATGCCGGCTCAGTGGTCTATCGGTTAAATGAAAATACTGAGATCTCCACAAAACCCCTTCTGATAACAAGTAAATTAAGTTATATTATTATGAAATAACTAAATGTGTATCACCTTCATTTACTTTACGTGCATTTTCATTTTATTCGATTAGTGGAAAGATAATAAATTCAAAAACCTAAAAAACAGTTCAGCTTGAAATATCTTAAAGTTTGCTTCATTTTCTATAATTAATCTTAGGTTGAAACTGTTGGTGACAGTTATATGCTTGTCTCTGGAGCACCTCATAAGACACGTTTTCATTCTGCACATATAACAGAGATGGCATTAAATATATTGAAAGTTACTCATGAATCTTTAGCATGGCCAAAATCCAATGATTCTAAGGACACCACTGATAATGAAGATGAAAAGGAGGTTTTAAAGCTTTATATTGGATGTCACACTGGACCTATTGTAGCTGGTATAGTTGGTCACAAAGCACCAAGATATTGTTTATTTGGAGATACAGTGAATACAGCTAGCAGAATGATGTCTAGTGGTGTGGTAAGTTCAAATGCTTGATAAATATATACTATATGAAAAAAAACTTGACAAAATCATTGTCATGTACAACTCTGAATAATGCAATTTACTGATTCTGTAAACTTCCGTTTAGATAGATTTGTGTCAAGGTTAGTGGCCCGTTGTATGCCTAACGGACCGTGTAGAAGCGTATGTCTAAAAATCTGAGAGATAGGTGTCTAAGAGAAAAAGTTCACCGACCACTCAGTAAGCACATAAAGACCATTTACGTTTAAGAATTAACTTAGTGGATAACAATTGGCAATGATAAAAGTACAAGAGTAAGATAATCTAACAATCAGTGACTAGATGTTGATAGGGTTAAGTTTCAGATGTGTTATATATCTTTCTATTTTTGATCAACAAACGTTTTTACATTAAACCATAAAAAAGCATATCATTTTGCAAATACTAAAATTCACATTCCTAACTTTAATTTGTTTACAAATTTGGGAAGTATGGTAATTTAAAAATTCATCTTTTAAACTACATTTTAGCCTGATCGAATACACGTCAGTCAAATGTTTGCTGCTAACCTTTCGGAATTCCCGTACATTTTAGAATACCGTGGTGAAACTGATGTTAAGGTAAAATCTTGAAATATTTGGGTGTTATGTAATGATTTATCATTATCCTCATATCTGATAGACCAATCTTATTTTTGTAAATCTAGCGAATAGTAAGTTATTATTGATACTATCGTAGTGTGGAGTTAACGCCCAACGTTCTGTTAACTCTGAATTGATTGACTTCGATTAGTATTGAGTATTGTTGGTAGTATGTTCGTATTGGATTGGACTGTTTAATTGTGGAGGATTTAAATTCCAAAGTGACATTGAACTATTTCCTTACCCTTATTCAATATTCAGTTATCTGTATACAAGTAGGATTGAACTATATTGAAATCACGAACCGATTTTAGTTAGAGGACCATCAAAAACCTGGAGGTATTGAATGGCCATTTCGTCCCAGTGTGGGGCTCTACAGCAGTGACCATGAACCACCTTGCAACCAGAAATAAAATTTAGAACCTTCCGTCTAGCAAGCAAACAGTTGACCTCTAGACCACTAAGTCAAGATCTACACGTCCAATCCATGATATTGACCGACCATCTTCTATTGGGTCTAGGGAACATTGAACATGTGGAATTAAAATAACGTTTATTAAGTTAACTGAGAAATAAAAGTTTTGAAACGAGTCACACATCGAAATGTCGTCAACTTATTGACATTATTCTTTCAGTAAATAAAAGCTCACTGTATGTTAACCATATTTACAATTAAGTCGAGTATAAACCAGTTTCATCCTTACAAACACACACGTAGTGAGGCAAATAAATACTCCGTATATATTGTTTAAAATATTTCTCATGAATTACTCATTAGTATACATTGGTTTACAAAATATGAGCAATAGTAGCTCTATGATTCTGAATGTGGGAAAACTCCATGCTTTTGATAAAGTGCCATATGAACCATCCTTCAAATTTACATAGATAGATATTGTTGTCTATCAAGAAATGGACCACTAATTATGTTCATCATAAAAAATAAACAGAATAACTCGAGCGGCTTGAACAATTTTTTTCTTTATCCTACCTTTTGATTCATAATCCAGTTAGTAGGAAACGAGTAATTGCATAGATAACATTTGGAAATTTGTTTTTAACTGTTAGTTTGTTGACCATAAAAGTTATCAGGATGGTTTTATTAATAATCATATAGGAATTTGAATAATAACAATAATAGTTCAGTGGGAAATTCTACGCAAAAACTTAGCAACGATGTCATCAAAAATTATCAACAACAATCAATATTATATTTCATCATAGTGTATAGATTTTATTTCATGAAATAATCGAGTTATAAATTAACTTGGTTATATTAAAATAAAATAGGATGGCCTTCTTAGATAATGACATTTCGATAGTACAACAAGACCTGCTCCCAAGAGTTGACGAGCGCTCCGGGACTCGAATCCAGTACCGTTCGCTCAAACAACCAACACAAAACGAATTAGAGAGCGTAGATAAGTTTTTTTTCGCTCCAAGGGAGTGTGTTGTACTGCTACTGATGTTTATCACTACATTTGATTAGTTTCTCTTGGGATGTACCTACCCTAAGTAGATCCTTTGATATTAGTTGAAGTTACAATGCAAACCGATTATTACCGTTTTGATTTTATACGATGAGGTGAATAATGTAGAGCGAATTTAATTTTAAATAAATATGAAACCTCATAATCTCATATCAATTTCTTTTTAAAAAAGTGTCTACATTATTCAATCATTCAAAATTGAATTGGGTAAATGTTGAGACTGCTTCAAGAAGCACGACAAAGCCTTCAGAGGCTCTAAAACATCCAAAAATCTAAAGAAATGTAAGCCAAAACAATAAAAAAGTCGAATGTTCCCTAGGAGAGGCTTCATGCCGATTTTCCCGGTCCAGTACGAGGGAAAATATTTTTTCATAGTGGAATTCATACTATGTCGAATTGCGCAGCCATTGAAATAATTGGAAAGTCATCTGAATTGTTCAGCTACTTCAGAGTTACAGAAACCCTGTTGACCGACGACAGCTCACAATTCATCTCTGAATCATTCAAGCACTTCTGCTGAATTAATGAAATAACACACACGCGCTCTACACCTTATCACCCTCAATTGAATGGACATGCAGGGCGCTTTGTTGACACATTTGTAAGAGCATTACTGAAAGGTAGGAGACGAAGGGACAAGTCAGATAGTCACGAAATTCTTAAAAGCCTATAGAACTACTCCCAATCCCATCGTCGAAGATGGAAAGTTCTCTGCCGAAGTTATGTTTGTAAGAAGTATTCGAACTGTATTCAACGCCATTGCGCCACCCAAAACAGTGGATTGGTGTTGACAAAATCAGAATATCCGGGGTTTTAATGTGAGTGATAAAGTAGTTGCCAAGTCATACCTTGATAAAAATCTATGGGAACCTGGTGTTATTAAAAAGAGAATGAGAAACGTTTTTTACAAAGTGCGTGAGACGTTCGAAACGTTGATCAGACACATCAACCAAAACCATAGAGATAAAAGAACAGTGAACACGGTACGTAGCCAAGTGAATCTTTCACTTGAGGTAATCACAGACACTCAATGACGGGACCTTCAGAGGACATAACTGAGAACAATAAGATGAAAGTTAGGAGTCGGAGGACACCAAAGAAGACGGAATACCATCGCAAACCAGCTGCCAAGCTACAAGTGGACCCAAGCAGACGATCTTACTCCAAGGTGTTGGGATAGCTTCGAGAAGTACGACAAAACCTCCAGAGGCTCTAAAAGAGCTGAAAAGATTCCATCCAATCGGAACATGAAAATGCTTTCTAGAATATCATCGTGTGATGCCACGATTGGACAATATCATAACTTGCCTCCATGTGGGCTGGCTCAATTGTAATGAGGTTATAGCCAACAATAATAACTATAAATACCCATGTTTTATCTATACACTTTTGATTCTTACCGAATAATCTTTTCTCTTGCTGCTCCCGCCTTCTCTTGGATTCAGTGGAAGGAGGAGATCACAGTAACGTTCATATTCAATTATGCCAAGTTTTCTTAGGAGTATTGTGACCTTTTCTGTGTCATCAATTTTGGTGAGACCAACTTTGAACAAGTCGTCATATTTCTTGAACCAGGATTCGAATGTAATACCAGCCAAACTATCGAAATGAAATTCTTGAATAAAATCGGTATGTGGGTGAGTAAGTCCTCTGTGATTAAGGTTCATTTGTTGCGTTAAGATTTCCAGGATACGAACTTAGGACTGTTCATATCATACACCGATTTCCCAATGTTTTATCCTCTACTTCGTTAATGCAGAATACAATACACAACTAGCTGCACTCAAACGTATAACCCCCCCCCAGTAAAGATATAAAAATAAGCTCCCATGTTCATTGTCTACATTAAACAATCTAGTTCATATAATTATGAAGACAATGGACTTTACTTCTTAGAAAGTAAATGTTTGACCTTTTAGTATTTCCATTATTAGATCTAATGAATGTTTATTATTATTCATTGTAATTAAAAGGATACTAACTAATTAAAAGTCATTGAAACCTTGAAAATCTTTAATGAAATTTAACTTAATAAATAATCCCTAAGCTTGTGTTCCTTAACAATAAAAAATATTGTATGGTCATTGTTCATGATATTCTTTATTTTATAGGGTAAAGGTAAAATGAGAACATATTTTGTAAATGGTCGAAATGATGATTTTACATTATCAGATAATTTATATGGAAATCAATTAAATTTTAGTAAAATATTAGAAAAAGATGTTGAAGATATTGAATTAGATGATTCTACTATATCTCATAATACTTCAATAGATCCTATGAATGAATTTATTGAGAAAGATCATGAAATCTCATCTGAATGTTCAACAGGAATTGATCTAGACGAACTATTAGATCATAAAGATAAACAGAATGAAGAATATAATATAAATTTAAATAAACATAATAACATGATGATAAATAAATTGACAGATTCAGTAGACACAGTCAGTTGTAATAATAATAATCAAGCGATAATTCCAACCGACCACAATGAAAATGAATTAGTAAGCCATAATGAGTCTTTATTATCAGCAACAAATCAAAATGATGAAATTCATCATCATATAACTACTACTATTACTATCACTATTACTACTACTAATACTACTACTACTAGTGCTAGTACTAGTACTACTACTACTACTACTACAAACCATGATATTAATAATAATAATAATTCTATTATTTCCAACGGTGATATTTATACAAACTTCAAACTATCAAAAGCCAAACGAAATAATGAAAAATCATATGAGAAATTAGGAAATCACAATCTATTAAATGAATCGAATTTAGATCTAATTCATTATCAATGCCAAATACAAAACATAAATGAATTACCATGTTGTTCATTACAATCTTCATCAATATATAAAAAAGATGTAAAATTTGCTTTAGATAACGAAAAAATTATTTCATATAAATATGAAAGCACAGAAGATGATTATGAATCCAATGGTGAATTTCATTCTTTAGACGTCAATAATGGTAATGATAAAGTAGAAGAAAAATGTAAAACAAAGGTATTCGAAGGAATTAGTCATGAGATAGAATGTTCAAGTAAACAACAACAACACTCACAAAAACGGTTACCAGTAAATTTTAAAAATATCACTTCAGTAGAACAAAAATATAGTGAGTTTATTTAAACAATTTTAGCTAAATGTAAACTCTTAATAAACAATACCAAATCCTAATTGATGTAAAAATGTGTACCAGTAATTAAGGATATTAATATGACAATTGTGAGTGATTAATTTACACTGACTAGATCAGTGAATGATAACCAATGTTATATTTGTCTAGTTCTTAAAGTTGATTAAATTCTGTTGGTGAAGTTGCAATATGGACATAACTAAAAGTACCTTGACATCCTGTACATTATGCTCCTTATGTTACGTGGTTTTAGGCAGTCTTAAGGAGTACTGAACCCAGTTTTTCTACCAATTGTAGCTCTTTCATTCTTAACGAGATACATTTATCGAAGTTTAGAGTTGGTTTCATTGAGTAACTATAGCTAGATAACAGTTGAAAACTATGAAGCACCAGGAAATTGTTCCATCTTCCTCCACGAATCCACTGTATTTAGAAGTATGGACGACTGAATTCCAAATCAGTAGGGTAAAGGTAACTGTCTCATTGAGAGGCCTGATGGTTTTGGTTTTGAGCGTTGATTGGTTCGTAAACGTGCACTGTGAATAGGTCCTATGCTAAGCCAAAACAGATATTCAGTGTTAACTGATTTTCAGTGATTGTCTAAATAAAGTCAGTCGGTAATACAAACTCATTTATTTGCTTTGTTTTTATAAATACCAGTGATTTTTCACTTATCCTACCAAAGATTTCATGTCATAGTATGAAAGTAAAGTGCTTATTTAAAATTTAGGAAAACTGTTTTATTCTAGTTTCAATAGAAACATTCACATATAATGGGATCTAAGGTGACTGTTAATTACTTCAAGACATATGGTGAAGGTACCAACAGAAGCTGACAAGTTTAAGCATGAAAAAAATCATGATTATAATTTCATTAGTTCGTCTAAATTAACATCCTATTTCACTTAAGTAAATATTAAAAGAGATTTAAATCTTTACGCAACTTTATACCAAGTGCAATTTTTAAAGGTTTTAAAAAAGACTATATTATAATCGAGATCGTATATTTGTTTTAAAGCAATTTCGTTTGAATATGACAATATTTACTGAAAACATTCTGATAAGTCTTTCTGATTGAACGCTATACTCGGATCCTAAGCTAGTCTCGTAAACCCCAAGCTGGAACTACACAGCGGCTTGAACACGAGAGAAAAGGAACAAAATATACGGGAAGCACTTTACTCCAAAGGTTCATTTATGTACAGAAAATATAGGTTTCTAATAGTATTTTAGGAGTCCTTTGGTTTTCCTGAAAATTTTAGAATATTACTAAACATAGTAGCAGTGTATTAATCAGTCAATCAGAATCTCTACATGTGACTTTTCATTTTCGCGATATTTCTAGCAAAACTTCTAATCAAACGCTGATTGCTATCTGCCTAGCCCAGACAGTTAAGTTCAGAACATCAATAATAGCCTTTGCAATATGAATCCGTATATTTCAAACATACTAAGTTTATATACCAATCAAACTGACCACATCGTACCATAAAATAGAAAATAACATTTGTACAAGATTTGGCCAAATGTGACTGTGAATAGGGGAGATAGTAAATAATAGGCAGGAAATAATTCAGGAATGGTAAATTATATAACAATAGTGTACAGTTTAAAATAAAGCTTATAATAAGAGGGATACGAATATGAATAATTTAGTTAATTAACAATTGTACAATAAAAATGTACACGTAGTATTCGTCCATAAATAGATCCCAAAGTTACCATTCATTATCCTTATCGGAGCATAACAGATAGTCTATAGTTACTTATTTAAAAGTATTCATGAAAGTTTGTTCTACAAATTATTTATTTATCGCTTTATATTATTTGATTGTATCTTTTTTTTTAATTACTGTTTTAGAAATTGAAAAATTCAGAAAAATGATTAAAAATAATTCATTTGGTCAAATGAATCCAATCTCTCTTTCTTCTTCTGGATCTGATTTATTCAATACATTATGTAAGGGTTTAAAATTATTTTATGAATTTACTCATAAATTTTATTCATATAGATATTGTAATGTAAATAAATTATAGTTATCGTAATTTTAATAGTTGAGATCATGAATCAATTGAAGCTAGACCACAATGGAAAACCTGGAAGCACTGGAAGACCGTTTCGTCCAAATTAAAGAGGACAACATTTAAGATATGACTGCTTATAATAAAGGTTTCAGCAAATATTAATGACTTAAAACTGATGTTTTTTAAGAAATCGGTCAGTAGATACATGAAACGGTCTCTTAGAAAGTGAACGGTGATATGACGAAAAAAGAAAATAACAACTCTGGTAATAACATTTATCAGGATTTCTTACCATAGATTGTAGTCCGATTAAAGAGAAAGCTTTAGTGTAATATCATCATATATATATATTTAATAATGTTCTGATACAATGTGAAACATGTGATCAATCTGTTATATCTACATAAATAAAAAGAGAAAAGAGACAGAAACATGGAAATCTTAGCTTATAGAGCCTATAAAATTTACAGTAATTCATTAGTAAAAATTGTTTTTTGTTTGTTTGTTTGTTGTTCTTTTCTAATATATTACAGATGAACCTTTGACTTTAGGACTGACTGAACTAGCTATAGTCAAACCAAATGAACCAATCAAATATCTTGGATCATGGTTGAAACGTTATAAATCAATGGAACAAGAGGAAGATTGTTAAGCCATTCACATAATCAGTAGATGCATTGTTACGAAATGTGTGACTTTAACAATATAGTTTCATTTTAAATTGTTTAAAAATTTAATCTTAAACAAAGCTTTTCTCTTGGACACTAACTTGTGCTCATAGTGTTTTTCAAAAAGTTAATTGACACACAACGCTAACCGTATCTAAACGATAGTGCACATGCCCATAGCTAAAGTAATTATCATTTGAATATTGCCATATTATTCACTTGTACTTATGTTCAGTGCATGAATAAATTATTCTATTGAATTCACACTTTAAACCTTTTAACTTTTAGTTATTCCATTTTATTTGGGTTAAACACTATTATAATAAGATCCTTATGTACTCCAGATACCACATTCAGGATTGCCACAATAGCTCTGTAGACGCTCTTTATTGATAGTGCTCTTTCTAGTTCTAAAAGAAAATAATAACTGATGAGACTCTGTCAAGCATCATGTCTGTGTCTCAACACAAACCCTTCAAGGCTCAACTCCTTCGCCAAACAGACATTTTAGAATCCTTATAATACTTTATATCCGTCTGTTCCTCCCACCCATTATCGTTTCCCTATAAGTTCGCCTTTGGGATATTATTGATAAGGTAACTGGGAAAGAGCATCATTTGATTCTGTTCTACCACGAGTATATTTCCACTAAATACTAAAATATTTTAGTTTGACGAATGGCACTGCATCCGTTTGGTACGACAGGTAGAAACTGTCTTTTAAAGACTGCTTTCATGTAACAAGAAATAAACAATACAAATGAACCTATTCTAACAAATACACATATGTGGATGCACCACTAGTGATGTTCACGTACACTTAGTTTTCCATCATATTGGCTCATGTCACAGTCCAATCAAACTTCTTGCTTAACTATAGTCTAACTTCGCAAATTCTGTAGAGAAGTTCATTCTCTAAGATTCATTTTGATTTACTAATTATACATGGTAACCTCCCGATGTTTTCAAGTAGTCGTACAAAACGTTCACAACTTATTACAAGATACCTTTTTTAGGAATACGTATACAATGTGACAAAAATCCATCTATATATCCCTTATGAATAATCATAACTTTTATTTTCACCTCAAATGTAAGGTTGGTGTTCTTGATACTTTGTTCGTTCTGTTTATTTTGGTTCGAATGGATATTTTTATTATCTGTTTTTCTTAACATTTTGGTTTTCCTATTGTGTTACTTTATTTAATGAGTTTTACCGACTGTTTTAGTCTTATTTTACTCAACGACTTAATTTGGTGGCTGCTATTTCAGTTTTTTGTTTTCTTCGCTTATCCTTCAAGCGGTTGGCTTGACCAGAATCGATTGCGATAATGTTAAAGCATTCCTACGATACTGTGGTGTGTGCTACTTATGCAGACAGAGAGAAGTAGTAGATGTCAGGAATCCAATGTAAAACTCTTACGAAAAGAAAAGGAAAATCAAGAGGACAGAAGGGAAAACATAAAGCAGTCAAAATAACAACAGGAATGGAAAGACGATGAAGTTTGTGAGAGACAACTCATGGAAGATGGCGAATTGTGAATTTATTGTGTTGTTATCGAATTTTTCAAGCCCTCGTACATTACGATGGGACTTAAATCAGGTCTTTGTGAAAATCAATAAATATATTATTATGAACAAATGTCCATACAGTAAAGTAAAGAATAATTGATGGTGAATAATACTCGGTCAGATCATACGAATCCCTTTGTTACTAAGACTACACAAGTCATATTGTGAGCGTTAAATAAATCCATATCACTAGCCTTTTTTTCTCACTACGTGTAGTCATATGTAGTTTCAGCACCATGTGACTGCGTAGTGACTAGTACTAAGTCAAGCTGTGGTATTTGTACGGAATAATGATTCTTTTGTACTTGATTCCCCACTGATTTAGAATCCCAAATACAATACGTTCATTTGTGCTCATCTAGTTCTACTTACAGTAAATCGCACTATTGCGGGAATTCATAGCTAGTACAATAATTCGAATACTTTTAATCATCACACGAACCAACATAGGTTATTCTAGCTTATGGATAAACCGATGTATTCATTATTTTCAAGCCATATTTGACCTTGTTAATTATTCGCTTACTGATCCTGACTGTTTTTACATGATCATATGTGTGTTAATTGCTTGTATTATTCATTACGTTGTTGGGGGCTAGGATCTGTCTCAAATTAGATCGTATGAATGGTTGATTGCCAAAATATACATCCTGTCTATCCTCGTGGTATGTAATACATGACTTAATCCGCGCTGATGAATAACAGAGTTAAATAAGTCAAATACGAGAATGGATTTTGAATACATACGTTTTGAATGCTCATTGATCTGGACAGGAAATCAGAGTAATGAAGCGAATAGAAGAGAGCGAAGCGAAAATGACACGCATAGGACATGGCGGGTAAGCCAACTCACTTTAACCAAGCGTTAATCGATATTTTTAGTCAGATAAAAATGAGTTGCAGACATGTGATGTATAGGATAAGAAGTGTACACACATACGCTCATATACAAAGTAGTCAGGGTTAGTAAATGAATAATTAACAAGGCGAAAGCGTGACTCATGGTGGATAGGTAAATTGGCTTGTCTTGAAGCTATAATATAGTATATGGGCTTAGCATAACAACCGACACTACAACGTGTATGTAACTTATTTTCGTCTGAATATAAATATTGAGTCGCACTTTATCAAAACGAGCTGGATCATTCATTTACTCCGCTGTGCGACACTTCGCTTCTCTGATGGTCCATCTAGACCAATGAATGTACGAAATATACGCACTTGAAATCTATAAACTCATTTGGCTAGTAATATTCCGTTATTCTCCAGCTCAAATTCAGTCGATAATTATAAATGAGGTTTGGCGACATGCATATTTCTGTAACAATCGGCATGCGATTTACTTGGAATCAGATACAGGGCTCCCTAAAACTGGTTGGCAAATGAGAAATTATTCAATAAACGTACACTGAAAATCAAGTGAACGAAGAAAATCATCATCCTTCTTTGTTGAAATCCACGGAAAGCAATAGTAAATTTTGAGTAGCTTTATGGAGGAATAAGTATAAATTTTAAAGTGACATCCAATCTTTAGTTGATGGCATTCAATTCAGAATGTTTTACGATTCAGTCTGACTATTTATTATTCAATGCTTGGAGAAAGTGAAGTGTAGGGCCGAAACTTTTAAATGCAAATATTTCATTATTTAGCAAAGTAAAATGGCAGTTTTAATGTCTATTCAAAATAAGGAAATAAATTACAGCTTCCACTTAATATAATTGAATTCTGAAAGGTGGTCAACGGCTAAATAGTAATCACCAGACTTTAGACGCTATAAATACAATACTAAATATAGTCGGTTGAGATTTCTTAACAGTAAATTACTGCTATGACGACGTTCCTGTACTAGTATAACAACATAACAATACATTCCTGACAAGTTTTATGCCATCTCTTCATGCGCAATCAATAGTATACAAAGGTTTAAAAGTAGGACTCAGGCCCAGTATAGTTGGTAAAAGACAACTCTAATAAATCAAGAAAATTTTGCAGGGGATTGTTTGTTAATATTCGTTAGCAGAGTATTATTGTGATGGAACTGTTTAATACGTTTATAGTTACTATGGATTAACAATGCGCAGGCGCCTGGTATATGATGTGACCTCTACAAGCACGTACTTTAGGTTTGCGGTCTGGACATGAAAAGAAGCTCTATGGCTGCGTACTGTAAATGTGGTACTGAAAAAAGTAAAGTACAAAAGACAAACGGAAAGAAAATCGGATACATACTCCCAAGATTATTAAGGCGTTTACAATGGAACAGACAAAAATATGCTTGGTTAGAAGATAAAAATCATACTGGTATCATTATAATAAATTGTGGTCAATTTTAGAAAATAAATCAATGGAGACTAACGAAGTAACAGGATGAAATAGGTCGAATAAGGGAGGATAAATTGATCTAAGAAGCTGGAAGGCTGTTTATCGTATACTAAAGTGCTTCAAAAGACCATAAGGTTAAGAAGTGCAAATAATTTTATTGCTTATGTTATTATTTTCCTTTCCATTCTTTTTGAACCGAATCTCAACCAATACGTTATGGGGCAAGATCCAGAGTTAGGTTGTTGTGTTTTGTTTTGGTAGAATAGACATGCTAATGTAGTGGGTGTCGAGTCGGGGACGGACTATGATCACTACCACAATTCGATTACGCGCCCAGCAACGACTTGGTTCCTTTGATAACTCGTAAATCAGAAGGCTTTATTAATCCAGATCAAGTATATTTATTGGCGATATCGTGGTATCGATAGAATACCGAGACGTGCCAACGGGTACAGGCAAAATGGGCAGAGCGTAAGAAAGTTCGAACCGAACAAGGCGGATAGCGGAACAAGAAGTGAGTCTGATACAGTTAAACAATCTCTGGTACAATTGGTTACAATAATAATAATTGTTTCTGTTATTCCAATCGTGTTCTTATCGAGACTGGCCGGTCACTACACTAACATAAGCCTGAAAACATGAGTCTAATGGAAAGCATGTTTAAGATAACAACCTCGGTTTCACTGAGAGCTTGCTTCATTCTCAATCATAAAGTGCCTGAAATAAACAAACTTTCCTCTCCTATAAATAAGTGTGTATTGAAGCCATCTCTGTCGTCATCAACACTTGCTAGTCATCAACACTAAGTAAAGTGTTCCAATATAACCCCTCAAAGGCAAATATATCACCTTATGTTGAGAGGAGTCCCAACACATCCCATATTAAGCTCAGGATTATGGAGTTTGAACCACTTAAAATCAGATAGATACTGTGGAGCTTAAATCTTTAAAAAATTACGGTATTATGTAGAATTTAACCCAGATTCAAAAAGGAATGTTCTGATTTACATGCACAACCTTTTGCCTTCCTCCCCATATTTCCCTTTGTCAACGTTAAATCACTCTCTGACTAGGAAATTAGCTTTAAAATATTGGTTCAATTGGGTCTATCAGTTGTTCTTAAAGGCATTTTTTAGTGAGTCTCACTTAGATTACATCAGTAAGTTTATTCTGTCCAAATCTCACGATAGACTTTTACAAGGTAGATCTAACTCTAAAACCTGATGCCTGTCCTGAACTTTCAGCCTCTCTCACTGGAACATAATCGTCTGATACTTATCAACCTCTCACTATCTTTAGCCTTGTGAGGAGGTTGGACGAATTTGGACTTATTAGAGTGATTTACCCACCGGTTTTAGAATGACAAGCAGACTACCAGAAAGCTTTCAGCAGTTCTTTTAAAACTATGTGAATCTACCCCATTCCCAGTCTGTGTAGAGCCGATCAGACCATATGAGAGATTAATCATATTTAGCGTGTTAATTGTTTTGTGTAACTTCTTCGAACGAGTTTTGGAAGTTGGAACCAGTTGCGTTTGTCGGTTTATGCTGAAGTAAGATTACATGATGCTCATTCATACACTTTGGCACAGTCCTTTGCTTTGCCCTTAGGTTGATCAGTGTATATATCCACTGTGGTTGACGCAAGGTTGATAGGAATGTAACGGTAAATAAATCTCCAGTACAAATAGTTATGTAAGTCTTCGACGTTGATGCTGACCTCGTTCTTTTTGCTGGATAAACCATATCTGAAGGCGCTCGCTCCTGCATTCGTAACAGATTGCCATCGGGTACACCACGCTACGCATTTCTCACAACTTAGATCAAACGTTCCTTAACATATCGACGACCTTCCAAGTATATCTTGGAATACATTCATACCCGACTTCTGGTTTGACTGGGTTTGAAATTCTTGGTTAAATAGATAGTTGAGACATCAGCGTTATCAAGATCTGAATACTCATAGTATCTTCGAGGGTGCAACAATCAGTAGTAACAATTTTTTATTATTATTACTAGCTCTTGAACTTTACAATAACGCATTAGCTAAATTCAGCTATTATTCAGTCCAACCAGTTGAATCACTCTACTTTCGATAATAACTTCGTTCTGCGGGTAGTCGTCTGTTTTGATCCCGGGAACTGGAGGATAGGTTTGCAAAACAGTATTTTGAACCTCAGCATTGGTCATTTGCCTATCAATTTCGCGTTATATCTTGTTTTTGGAATGCTGAATAGAGACCTACGATGTTTAGGTTGATGGCTTCTGTTCGTAACCGATGATAGTGAAGATACGACTAGTATTCTGATTTTACAACCTGCTACCAGTGGCACCTTCTATATACGAAGCTTTCCCCAACCGAATGAAACCAGAAGTCAAATGCGAAGAGGTAGGAAAGATATATTTGATACTTTATCAATTTATCGCGAAGCGTTTATTCTAAGCTGACTAGTGAACGTAGGAGCTGTGTCCCACGCTTGTTCGAAAGGTGATCTGGTACGGAGCATGACCGAAAGCCTTCAGTTAAACAAGTCCACTTAAACAATGTGGTCAGCATCCAATGTCGAACACTTAATGAGCTATTGATTTTGGGGAATTATTTACAGCTACAATAGCTACTTACACACAACACTTGGGTTTTAACTTAGAAAGAAGACGATCCGTAGAAAACTTGGTATTGTGGGTGGGAAAAGCAGTACAGCATGATTTGATACTACTCTATATATATAGTACTTTCAAGGGCGCAGAGATCTAGCGAACTGAAAGCGAAAAAATCAGTCATGAAAAACCAGAGGTCGTGAGAAAAACTGGGTTGGTAAGAAAGATACTTATGATTATCTTTTTTGCTAGGCTTCACCACTGCTAACACAATCTGAGTACTCTCGTGGTCCCCTAACCAGACGAAACTTTTTATAAACACCTTTCTGATTGAATTAGCTGCGTTGTACTTATTTCATTTCATGTTTTCCATATGTTCATATCATCAACATTTTTATGTTCGATACCCATTTATTGTACTTCATGTAAAGTTATATAAGTCGATTCACTGACTGACACATTAATTGGTTCACCCGAATAATCTGTATACGGACGACCAAGAAGCCTTATTTTCTGGTGTCTTAATGTGCTAGAATGGAACACAGTCGTCCTAAAACACTTTATGGTCCAACTCATAATCTAATTTATCAAGCATGACTAGCCTAAATTCAATATTTAAGGTTGGCCGAGATGCACATTTCATTGGAGTGGAATTCCTTACAATGGGCTAAATCTTCAGACTACTCCCCACACTATATACTAGTGACTCACTTTCACCCTTGCTTCCTAAACTCTGCTAACTGTATGTAGTAGGCATCCTGTCGCGGTTGACTATGATCACCAGTAAGGAAACTGCGTGCCAGTTACTAGGTTAGATCCCTCCGTAGGCCAAATATCAGAAAGCATTGATGGTTGTAGTAAGATGTATTTGTTTTCGATCTCGTGGTATTGAAATAATGCTGAGATCGTGCCAAAGTTTGCAAGCGGGACCACTGAGCGTACACGAGTTCATGTAAGGTCACAAAACAGCAGAAAAGTGTGTTTTTGGTACACTTAAACAAACGGGTACAATAAAAGAATCATTGGTACAATTGATTATAATAATCATTTGTTCCGTTTTACCAATCGTATTCTCTTCGTAAAAGCAGATCACTTCATGTATGTGATGTGTAGGGAGATATGAAGTCTTTCTGATACCGTGACTTTTCGAGGTAGCTTGAGTATGTATATCTCCTTAGTTTTTATGTCAGTAAATTTTCGCTCCCAGTAGTGAGCAGTTGTGATGTATTTACGTTGCACTTCCTAGGTAACACCAAACTCTCAATTTTTCTACAGAAAAAGATCTGAAAACTGCTGTAGTATTGTAGGGTCACTGAATAATAATAATAATAATAATAATAATTTATTCTCAAATAACATTGTTACATGAGGCATACCGGTTTACAGGCTAGATCAAATTGTTAAAGAAGTTACAATTTTCACTGTTGAAAATTACTCAGTTGGTTTGATATTTCATAAGATATGAATGTAAATGGATTTCATAAGAAACATGTCAATATCAATATCACATTTGGCGCACTTTATGGAGGTAGCGTTGCAACATACAACTGATGTCCGAGAATGGATACATGCGAGGTTGGGGGCTTTTAGAAGTTTCGAACTTATGTCCCTCCAGAATATCGGAAGCATTAATAACGGTGTAGGACGAAGTCACCCGTGCCATTTCTGTTTTCGATGGAGTATCTGCAGGAGGCTGAAAAAGGTGTAAGAAAAAGGAAGGACGAAAAGCAGAGCACACAATTTTCATGGAGGAATAGTTAAGGTATAACCATTTAGTCTATTTGTCTGTTAGTGAAGTATTTATTGGGTAAGAACATACTAATGTGTTAAAGAAAAATAAGTGTGGGCAAGGTATGAATGGATAAGGAACTGTATAAATGAAGGTAGTTTAGAAGGAAGTATGGAAATGTGTAATTATAAAATAAGGTGCTGAAAACAGTATTCCGATACAAATGGCTATCTCCCTTTTTTTCGAAGCTGTTTGAACTCTCTTTTTTTTTTGTTTTCAGATTTTATAGGGTATAGAGTGGGCTTCGTTTTTAGCCAATTGTCTAGTTTGCTTGTATTAGGATTACTTGGTAGGAAGTGGAACCAATTCAGCTTTTTTTTTTAACACGATTCAAAGTGGTATTTTGCATGAATAATCTTGCATCAATACCGTTGGTTCGTGACATCCCACTAGACATAAGGAGCCGTAATTAATATGTTCTGCCCCACAGACACGGGTGGATTGAAGTTATCTCCCCACCATCATGTTTGCTGGTCAGTAACGCCACCCTCCCTCCTTTTATGATGTTAGGCTCTCTTACGTTTGTGGTCGGTATGAATATTGCTTTTATCAAGGACCATATTTGGAATACACTGTCTCTACAAGTTCCATGTTACAAGCAAATCAGATGGTAAAAGCATTTGTATTATGGGTTAGATATCCATTTAATATATCGTACTACTATGAAGATAACTAATGGTAAAGGTTAGAAGAGACAAGTCAGATTATATGTGGTTAAGAGATGGTAAGGGCTAATTGCAGACCAGAGGATATGATAGTAAATATTGTAAAATTTTCAGGGTAAGAAAAAAAAAAAAACATTGAACAACTCACAAGAATTAAGGACGTATGAGCTTCTTTTGATCAGCCTTAGTTGGTCAGCATCCATAAGATTAGTGAGTTATCTGTCTACTTGTAATCAGAAAAATAAAAGGACATGACACTTAGGAAGAATAATTTGGATTTATCCATTAGAGAGATTCGGAAACTGAAAATGAGGGTTAGGAGCGGAAGGCCATGGTTAATAATCAATAAATAATGGGGAAGGATAAAGCATGTTTTCTTTAGTTTTGCTATATTCATACTAACGACAATGGAGTTCGTTATATTCTTGTTCCGTCTAGATATTGGGCGGTCCATAATAAAGTGCCTCATTGGTAGGCGGGAGTTCAAGGAATAGTTGGTGAAGTTCTTTAGAGTTTAGTAACAGGGTTATTAGCCTTTTAAATTTGGTAAAGGTGTCACAGTTACGGATAGGTATTGGCAACCTGTTCCACAATAAACTATACCGAACTGTAAAAAACCTACAACGCATTTGTTTTTGGTGTTTTTCGGTAAATAGTGTATATGCATTGTTTCTTAGTCTATAGGCTGGGTCACTGATCATAGTTGGACAAGAGGTTAGGAATGACAGTCCATTTATTGCTTTGTAGAGAAATATCAGATTGTTCCTTAACCTACGGTGCCATAAAGGTTCTAAAGAGAGGTGCTTACATCTACTTGTGTAATCAAGAGTGGTGTCACTTCCTAGCAGTTGGCGTGTAAAGCGTCTTTGAACATCTTCTACTCTTATTTTGTCAGTGGTATTCATATTAGAGAAGATAAAAGAGCAGTATTCTAAGGAAGGTCGTACACATATTTTGTAAACGGTAAGCTGTAAACCGGTATGCCTCATGTAACAATGTTATTTGAGAATAAATTATTATTATTATTATTATTATTCAGTGACCCTACAATACTACAGCAGTTTTCAGATCTTTTTCTGTAGAAAAATTGAGAGTTTGGTGTTACCTAGGAAGTGCAACGTAAATACATCACAACTGCTCACTACTGGGAGCGAAAATTTACTGACATAAAAACTAAGGAGATATACATACTCAAGCTACCTCGAAAAGTCACGGTATCAGAAAGACTTCATATCTCCCTACACATCACATACATGAAGTGATCTGCTTTTACGAAGAGAATACGATTGGTAAAACGGAACAAATGATTATTATAATCAATTGTACCAATGATTCTTTTATTGTACCCGTTTGTTTAAGTGTACCAAAAACACACTTTTCTGCTGTTTTGTGACCTTACATGAACTCGTGTACGCTCAGTGGTCCCGCTTGCAAACTTTGGCACGATCTCAGCATTATTTCAATACCACGAGATCGCCAGCGATCAACCATAGAAATAATAGAAAAAGAAACATGACATTTTAGAGTTTTATCAAGTCGCGTTGAAAAAGATAGCTCTGACAAGTGGTTGAGTTCCTCAGATGAGAAACGTTAAGTTTGCCGCAAGAGTAGTGATGTCACAGTGATGGTACGATAAGTGTATTATCAATCGATGCCGATGTTTGTACTGCCCTCGGTACAGAGTAGAAAGTCAGTAAGTGTCGTTGACAACTGTTCGTAAGCGTCAATTTCTAGTTATATCTATATTTAACAGACTAACTGTAAGTACAGAAGTATAACCGTGAAGATAAGTCGTGGTTTCCTTGTGCGAAGCTTCTGATCAACTTGCAGTCAGTTTGGAAAAACTGATATCTGCTGTGAAAATCAGTATGGGTCGAAGAATACAAAGCGAGAGTGAAAGGTGGCACGATGAAATCTCTAAAAGATGATAAGCGGTGAGTGCTGCACATGTGTTTGATGAGTGAACCGAAAAATGTCGAAAAGAACATAAGAAACCAAGAGTGTCACTCTGGACTCATGTCAATGATATCGTTGAAAAATGCTGTCAGTGTTGGGGTCGAGACGACAATATCGTTGTCAGTTTGCAGGAGATGCGCTCGACTGCGTAAACCGATGATTCGCGTGAATGAGTGTCGTCAAACCACCAATTGAACTGGACAGGCTTTAGATCGTCGATTAGTTGAACAGCCGATTGATGTACCGAAATCATCTGTTAGATAACAGCCACGCGGAAACAATACTTCATAAGATGAAAAAATACGACGTCGAAATTGAATAACTACAATAGTTCGGATGTGTTGTAATGTCACATCGAAGTAACATCATTTCGTATACTGACAATTGTACTGAACGTTCGTTTGGGCATTGTTTATGTAGCAATTGGATGTGCAGTAGCAAACATATACGAAGACTATCGTGGGGTTCGTGGAGAATTTCAGAGGACGTTTAGATATTTTCCAAACCCGCATTGCATGTGAATAAGCCGAAGACAGAATTAAAGTGACTTTCGTGCAATAAGGAAATCGAGTCATGATTTACTGTGTGAGATAACAGCAAATACAAAGCGCATAGTAAACATTAATTTAAATGGTAACCACCAATGTAACTAAAGTTTAAGTTTAGATAACGTGATCGTTTCGTAAAAAAGCATATTATCTAGCGCTAAGTGACATCAAGTACGACGAAGTGTCTCATTAAGACATGGACTAAGATTGCTCGTGTACATGAAATACGTTTTTTCGGAGTATATTGACTTACGAGTCATAAATGTACATAGTTTCGACTAAAATTTGACGGCAGTGACAGAATGTATGACTACTCTAAGTGAAAGTAGCCGCGAAATGTTATTAGACATCATAAACTTTATACGAAATTAACTAACTCAATTATGAAACTCGCCTGGGTTACTCTTGCTCCAAAGTAATTGAACTTTGTTGATTAAATCCGTAGATTAACGAAGCGTTGTAGATTGAATTGGTATACGTCCAAATTTAATTTGAGCCAAACACGTAGCATTGCCTGGCGAAACAGTCTAAACAAGATCTAACATTACGGGAAATTTATAGTTCAAACTCACCGTAAATTTCTAGCATTTTTATCCTCTGATTCGCCATGGAACTCAGCAATTGGAAATTAGGCAGGCAGTGGTCAAGAAAGTAAAATATTCTAGTAGATAGTTTCTGATAGTAGTTAGTTGATAGTGATTAAGCAGAAAGATGAATTTATAATCGACAGTTAATCCTGTATTGGTTATAAAAGTGGATAAGTTGCAAACAGATATGCGTTCGTGTTGCCTTGAGGCTATACTTACGAGTGGTTGATATTTTAACAAACATATTACACAGGAGCATTTACATGCTGCTAATGCTTGTTAAAGAACCACGACAGTCGATTATAGTCGTAGTTGATTGGTTAGTTCTATCGATTGAACTAATTATTTCAGTTGAAATACTAATCAACATTGATATGAAGCAACGAATGTTCACAGAAACTGATAAAGACAGCCGAAGTTAAAAATGAAAATTTGGACGTATACCAATTCAATCTACAACGCTTCGTTAATCTACGGATTTAATCAACAAAGTTCAATTACTTTGGAGCAAGAGTAACCCAGGCGAGTTTCATAATTGAGTTAGTTAATTTCGTATAAAGTTTATGATGTCTAATAACATTTCGCGGCTACTTTCACTTAGAGTAGTCATACATTCTGTCACTGCCGTCAAATTTTAGTCGAAACTATGTACATTTATGACTCGTAAGTCAATATACTCCGAAAAAACGTATTTCATGTACACGAGCAATCTTAGTCCATGTCTTAATGAGACACTTCGTCGTACTTGATGTCACTTAGCGCTAGATAATATGCTTTTTTACGAAACGATCACGTTATCTAAACTTAAACTTTAGTTACATTGGTGGTTACCATTTAAATTAATGTTTACTATGCGCTTTGTATTTGCTGTTATCTCACACAGTAAATCATGACTCGATTTCCTTATTGCACGAAAGTCACTTTAATTCTGTCTTCGGCTTATTCACATGCAATGCGGGTTTGGAAAATATCTAAACGTCCTCTGAAATTCTCCACGAACCCCACGATAGTCTTCGTATATGTTTGCTACTGCACATCCAATTGCTACATAAACAATGCCCAAACGAACGTTCAGTACAATTGTCAGTATACGAAATGATGTTACTTCGATGTGACATTACAACACATCCGAACTATTGTAGTTATTCAATTTCGACGTCGTATTTTTTCATCTTATGAAGTATTGTTTCCGCGTGGCTGTTATCTAACAGATGATTTCGGTACATCAATCGGCTGTTCAACTAATCGACGATCTAAAGCCTGTCCAGTTCAATTGGTGGTTTGACGACACTCATTCACGCGAATCATCGGTTTACGCAGTCGAGCGCATCTCCTGCAAACTGACAACGATATTGTCGTCTCGACCCCAACACTGACAGCATTTTTCAACGATATCATTGACATGAGTCCAGAGTGACACTCTTGGTTTCTTATGTTCTTTTCGACATTTTTCGGTTCACTCATCAAACACATGTGCAGCACTCACCGCTTATCATCTTTTAGAGATTTCATCGTGCCACCTTTCACTCTCGCTTTGTATTCTTCGACCCATACTGATTTTCACAGCAGATATCAGTTTTTCCAAACTGACTGCAAGTTGATCAGAAGCTTCGCACAAGGAAACCACGACTTATCTTCACGGTTATACTTCTGTACTTACAGTTAGTCTGTTAAATATAGATATAACTAGAAATTGACGCTTACGAACAGTTGTCAACGACACTTACTGACTTTCTACTCTGTACCGAGGGCAGTACAAACATCGGCATCGATTGATAATACACTTATCGTACCATCACTGTGACATCACTACTCTTGCGGCAAACTTAACGTTTCTCATCTGAGGAACTCAACCACTTGTCAGAGCTATCTTTTTCAACGCGACTTGATAAAACTCTAAAATGTCATGTTTCTTTTTCTATTATTTCTATGGTTGATCGCTTAACATTCAACCAACGTCCTTGTTACGTGTCATTACTCGTTGTTTCCCGATTAGTTTCTGCAGCCTCCTTTCCTTTTCTCTTACAGCTCGGCAATGCCCGGAGGATTCATATTAATCGTCTGGCAACCTCCGGCGCGCGACTACTCCCAACATGTTTGGTATCGATTCAAACGGCCGTTGAATCTGGTGGGGGAGTATTGTAGGGTCACTGAATATCGAACAGATCATTGATTCCTGTCAAGGTCAAGGATAGTCAACGCGCATCAATCAATTACACTCCATGGATTGGCCCACGCGGCAGTGGTCGTACTTTCGCTTATGTACTTTCGTGGTTGTACCTTAACTAATATATTCTTGTAATAACGTCCTTTGTGTTGTACAGTCTTCATAGCGTCCATAGTCCCTTATTACGTCGATGGGGGCAATCCACGTAAGGTGTTGGTTGCGAGGTGTAACTTCAGCGTTAGTTGGTTCGTCACCATTCTCGTCGAACTCTAGTAGGCCCCTTCAATCATTTGACAGTATTTATGTTAAAGATGCCACAGGTATTCAGGGCTAAACTACTCCTCTACAAATAACACCTCTATAATCGAAGTGTACCAACCCAGTCAAATGAGAAGTCAGAAATGAGGGGGTCCTAAGATATATCTGAAAAGCTACCGATATTTCTAGAAGCGTTTGTTCTAAACTGGCTAGCAGTTGCAATAGATGCGTAGCACGGCTTACTCACTGGTGATCTGATGCAGATGCGCAATCAAGCGTCCAGTAAAACTAGTGGGGTCAGAACCAATATCGTAGGCTTACAGGACCACTTATTTCGTGGATTTATTTACTGCCATACAAGTTCAAAGAAAAGCAACCGAAAAGTTATACTTGATGAAAAATAAAGCAAAATCGAATAGCATATGCAGTATAAGTTCTCAACCTGTTCAGCACAGACGCGTCAAAGGCATGTGACCACGTTATATTATGCCCACTACAGACATATTTACCCGCAATAGACTACTTATAAGTTTTAATACTAAAATAGGTTTAAGAAAACATTCATTGATGACAAGAGATGAAGGGCTGGCTTGAAAATGAATGCAAAATTTTTTAATATCAGAATCACCAAGCTCTGAAACTTCGCACCCGAAGTTACAGCAATGATACGCCATGTAAGATTCTTCAAAAGAAACTTTGACTCTTACAGAGGTTTTCGTGCCTATAGGTAACCCTCGTGCTATTGATAGAAGAAACCAGAGAAGTAGTGAATAGGTCTTTATTTCGATCTTCGCGCAGTCACAGTGGAGCGTGGGATTATCTGTTCAGACAAACAAAGGCTCTCAACATTCCATATAAGATAGTAGGGAATATGCAAAATTTTTTAATATCAGAATCACCAAGCTCTGAAACTTCGCACCCGAAGTTACAGCAATGATACGCCATGTAAGATTCTTCAAAAGAAACTTTGACTCTTACAGAGGTCTTGTGAACACTGATTAGTATTGTTTTAGGTGTCTCATGTTTCGCCAATCTCTAATTAATAAAAAATTCCATGGCCCCTCGACTTTGAAGGTTTATATGACCCACAATTTCTGATCACATTAGTTGTTACGGTAGCTTGGTGCCCACGACTTACAAGAGTGTCTTAAAGCGAACAATAGTCACGACGGAATACGTAAGTTAGAACGACCAAGAACGTGAAGTATAAATTGACTTAATATAACAGTCTACAACAAGCAAACAAAATCCGAAGACTGAGCAAAGAGGACTAATAGCCGAAGGAGTTGTGTGAAATATACTCATACAACTCTGGTGTACATGGAAAGGTCGAACAAGTACAAATGTAAAATTTCAGAGATGTTTAATAGGTATCAGCATTAATACAATATGAAGAGAACTATACCATTCTGTAACCAAGAATAATCTCCCAATACACAGACAAAGATTTAAAGAAGCAGTTCTCTATTACTATTACCTGGCAAATTTTGGTGCTTTTAGTGTAAATGACTCGACCTTTGCTCGCGGTAGTTTCGAAAAGTTCTTTTTGGACCCTCAGTGTAGCCCATGGATCTAAAAAATCACTTCATCGACAAAAAAACAGAGACTCTGTAGTTTATGATGTCCATTCAAAGGAAGCCTTGAAGTCAAAGCAAGTTTACGTTTTTGGTTTCTCAGCAACTGGAGCTCTGGGTAATGAGAAATATCTTGGACTTCATGGTTTGTATTTGTTATTGTTAATCTTTCTGATATTGCAATTAGGTAAACCTGGTGTCGCGGGCGTATCACGACCTACGCCTTTGAGATATTCGCCGTCTTTAGGTGTCCCATTAAAAGCTGCCTGTGGATATGGCTTCACAACATATATATATGAAGGCAGTCATGGGGATTTTGGCGTCTACGGTTGTGGGATCAACAGTGATGGCCAATTAGGATCACAGGTTGTCTATATTGTAATATTCATGATTCCGCGAATGCAAAGTCGGGCTTTTCGAACTTGAACGAAATATCATAGACTGGTAAACATATTAAGTGCCCAATCATGGCCGTTTTTGGCAACAGACAGCATTATATTTAGTCACTACATCTTATTAGTGCTTTTGTTTTGAATTGCCTGGAATTGTGGTCACTCAAAAGCATTATGTCTGATTGTGACCAGTAGCCACAAACTAGATGTACATTACTTTTCCATGAATCATCTCTGTTGAGACAAATTGTGAATCTTTGCAGTCTCCATCTACTACTCATATAATTAACGCTATTTATTTGTCTTGGCGCTCTGACTGTAAGGTGCCTTTTAAGAACGATAACTTTTTAAGCTATTTCTGTTTGCTTCCTAGCGTTAGTAAGTTATTCCCGCCCAGCATATACGGAAGAAACCCATTGGGCACTTCAAAAGAAGAGCCTTGCAAAGAAAGTGCTCCTGGACACTAGGGAAAGCAAATTAAACATCCATTTCGATTCATTTGCGGTTCTTTTATGTGTATTTAAGGGTTATGATATCCGTAGTATGGCAGGATTAACTTAGTCGACACTACATAGAGCATATGGACACAGTTAGGCGTACATTACACTTTTCTATCTCTTTCCCATCGTAAAGTGCTTTTACAGCTCGAATTTCAGGAGCCAAACTGCCCGAAAATACAGTTATTCATGTTAAGTAGCCATTTTAGTTATATACCAGAATTTCGTTTTGTAAGTTTATCGCGATTTCCTGGCAGCTCTTCATTGGTGTGTCAACTGGCTAAGTTGTGCTTGAGCATATACCCTCTTTTATCTAATTCATCGGTATAAATAAGCACTCAGTTAAATAGTGTAGGTAACATCAATCATACGTAATATCTATGTATATTACGTTTAAATCAAAGCCGGATATACGAATTTGTACATAACTAATAATTTACACATTCTTTATCTAATTATTTTGTTAAAGTGATTGTTCTTTTCGTTGATTTTTAATATGTCGCCTTTCTAAATAATATTTGTGACACATGTGGGTACTCCATAATATTGAGTTGGTCTTCGGAGCACCACTACTTTTTATTTGTACAGGGGGTTTGTAGAGATTGTTAGCATCTTGCTCGGTCCTTGTTACCAACGTTATCTATACCTTCGTATGATTTGTTGACTTGAACACAGTGGTTATGTTTGCTTCTGACGTAATAATGAATAAATCGCAATACAAAGTTGTGTTAGCTGTATTATATTCCAAATAAGTTTGCCCTCAAGCAAAGCGATCTGGAAAATAGAACGGGTGAATGAATAAAGTTCAAGTACATAAGTATGAATCACCGTATGTGTGTGTAAAAAAATGTCTAAACAGAAAAATAGTGTCTGGATCCAATGGGACATCATCAACACAAACATATACGTATATGTATGCACTGGTAAAAGTTCACAATTATTCATAAGTACGAAATAATCATGTTGAAATAATACCACTGACTTAAAAATTGGCTTATATCTTTTGAACACTGCTCAGGAGAATCGATAAACAAAATAACCAGAAAAATGGGAATGATTGATCTGTCCGGAAATTAGAACGCGGTTGATACAAGTTTATTAAATTTTCACAAGTTACCCTAAGTTAGACCGTCACTGAAAACCAGAAAGCACTGACTAGCTGTTTCATCCTAGCATGAGATTCTTCAACAACACGCTCCCACGAATTACTCTGGGTTTCAAACCCAGGACATTTGACTTATCACAAGAATGCCTAACATCTTGACCACAACCAGAATTTAACGATGAGCATCTAACTTCAATCAATTTACGATATCGTACGATATCTTTTGTTGCCAGTGGTGGGTGACTGTCTCATACTCGACATAGTTGTACCGCATGGCTTCTCATTCATACTCTGATTTCCATCCAGAAGTTGATCACTATTGAACACAGGATTATTATCAGTATGGGCATTTTCATTGTCCACATTTACTGTTATAAGATGGATGGAGTTCCAAAATCACCTTATACCTTTCGGTCCCGCAAATTCATTATTTCACGAATCATATTGTCTGTTTACTCTTCTCTTTGACTTTGATTTTTGACATTTTCGTCTCATTTTACTAATATAGTGTGACAAGTTGGATTGATCCATATATGTACGAGGTTCTACGTTGCGTATGACTGAGTCACTGAGACTAAGCCACATTGTCTATTGATATTTTACATTTGGTGACTCCAACTCAAGCTTCCTGGCGTTTTACTGACATTTTTATGTTTTTCCCTAAAACTACTTAAAATACTGAGCTATTTGGCAAAATTACTTCGATTTTCTCAATAGTTGTAAGGAACACTTTATTAATAAAAGTAAATGGCCACTCACTTGAATCGTGCCCTAATAATTATAATTTCATTGTGAGCACTCAAACCATAGGCCAATATTATTTTATATATCGTCTGTTTATAGTATCCCTAATTAGGGTTTTGTTGGGTCGCAATGCAGTGAGTCATCGTTTTGGAGAACACATTATAGATTAACTATCGTCTACGACATTTGCTAAAGACTTTATAGTACTCATATTTAGGTTGATGTACGTTAATAGAGCTGTAATTCATGAGTTCAAGAGCTAGATTTTCAACAAGCTCTGCCTATCAAGTTTTGTGCACTCGTTTAGTGATGTCAAAGTTTACGAACTAAGTAAGACATGAAGCTTAGTTCAAGTCTTATATGTAATTAGGGAGTTTCATTGCCTCTGCTTCAGTTGATTAAGGTTAGAATAGAAAAAGCTTTGGCTTCACAAGATTTCGGGTCTAGCAACAGTGGATTATCAATACCTCCAGATCAGGACCTAGTTATATGAAAACAATCAGAAATACCTAGTAAGTCGGTATCAGTCAGTTACTCAACGCGAAAGATAAACATTAAAACTGCTTGAACATCGTACCAAACTACCTTGAGGTGAACATAAATTTGATGGTTAACTATCTTAGTTGTTCTTGCAATACAGTCTTGACTTTCTCGTCGTTAGGCTGGACTATGGGGAATATTTCTGCTGTTCCTCTACTGTGACGCATATAAACGCGCTCTCATAGAGTATGACCAGAGTCTGCGCACGTGCTCCAAAATGAACGTCAGCCTTCCTTTGAGCTTCTGCAGCAATCCCCGATGGTGATATGGTCTATTTGCGTTCGTCGTCGAGTCTGTTTTGTGGGAGGGATTGTTATGTCAGACTATGTGAAAAGTAACATTAAATCTTCCGGAAAGTATAAAGCTTTCGCTTCAAGGACTCCGACAAAGTTTCTTGGGTGAGGCAGTAAGTTATAAAACGACTAATTCTAGAATGAGATATATGGATTCATCCCGACTTGGTATGTTGGAAATCCAGCTCACGAGTCTTTCCTCCATGGTTAATGTTAGCTATAAATTTCAGTGTTGCACATGATGTACGGAAATGTTTGTGGTTTAGAAGTCTTCATGGGATTTCCCCCAAGTTGTTTACATTCTAGGGAATATAGATCTAGTGTTTTCATACATTCTTTGTAATATTTTAAGCTTAGGATCACAAGCTGATCTTGTGGCTCATTTTTGTATACGCTCCCAAGTATTTATATCACTTCGAAACGGAGGAAACATGGTTTTATTACGTTGCATGGAGCTGATAAAACTTGAAAATCAAATGGGAACCTTTACTAGCAAACTGTTGTTCACAGGTTTTGATTCACACCCAGAAACAAGAGCATTATTATATTAGCTAACTTCAGCCTCTAGTTAAAATTTAGTATCATTTAAAGAATTTTTCTCTCATTTCAGTCAGTTGGATTAAAAACCAAACTTGCTACGGGCGACTCGGTAAATGTTGTTCCTGAACTTGTGAGAATTTCTGTCCGTCTTGATAATACGCAAAAACAAGTATATCGTCCTTCTCATGTGGCATGTGGTCGAGCACATACTATTATATCCTATGAAAATTTGAAGGAGTCGAATAGTGATACACCTCCTCTTGTTTTCAGCCTGGGCAACAATGTTTTTGGGCAGTGTGGGAGAGAAATAGTTCCTGGCGAAAAGTACGATCATGATATGGAAGTTATAACAAAAATAGTTTTGCCACCAGAAATAAAATCTATTAAACAAGTATGTTGAGGCATTTATAAGTTAGTTTGCACTGTGAATCTGTATGTAATTATTGGGTTGTATTTGATTAACCTTAGCATTCATTTATTTCTGTTCATAGTTTCGACTTAGTAGTTAATCTTAATATTTTTGACAATCATTAGTTTTCGTCTGACATAATGCTTATTTTTACTGTTCGCTTACTGAGTCAGTCGTTCCATACATTATATTTTACTCTTTAGTTTGCCTTTAATTAATGCTGTCGGCTAAAACTTATATAAAGATGATATTCCAGTATAGGTCGTCAATTTTTTTAGCACTAAATAAACTTGCTTGTTTAAAACGATACTTTGATTAAGTTGAATCTCCAGGATGTGTATAAAACAAAATCCCATGTCAAATGAATAATAGAGAGAATTACGAGTAAACGACTATTTCATAATCTTAGATTTTTATGTTAACATTTCATATGAGGTACATATTATACTTTGGTCTTTTAGTTAAATGTCAAACAGTTGCAGTCACGATAAATAGAAACTATCCAACAATGTTTTTCTTATAATGGAGGGGCTTTATAGCTCAGGTGGATGATTTTGGTGGAGTTTTGTTCTCTGAGCTGGATGGTTTGGTCATGTTTTTTTATTTATTTAAACACATAAATATTGGTACAAGGAAGCACCAGATAAATATGCGCCTCACAAATGTCATTCGATTTGTGTGAGGGCTGTAATACTGCCCAGGTGCCCGAACTGAAACGGGTGGTTTTCTTAGGGGGCCACACCCAGAGCCTTTGACCTGAAGATCTAGTCGACAAGGCAGTGGAGCATCGTATGGAGATGCAGTCCCATGGTAGCCGGTGACCAACAATTGGTTCATACGCCATCTTTTCCTTCAGGATACTGGAGCCCATGTTCACCATTGGTTTGGAATCAGGGTTTTCCAACTCCCCTAGGTGGATCCTCCACATCCACCAACCCGGTTAAAGTGCCGGACATTCGCTTTTCGTCCTCTCACTTTTGTGAACAACACCCCTGCCACGAGAAGGCAGTGAGTAGGACTTCCCTGGCAGAGGCTATATATTCGCGTGGCCATGTGAGAGCATTTCGAGAGGGAGAGTGGACTCTCCCCATTCTCAGTTTGGTCATGGAGCTTTCATCGTTATTCTGAACGACATCAACAAGATCGAGGTCTACAGGACAAGCTGTGAACCGTATGTGGGGAAATTCGAACACTTCACTTCTGCCTGAAGATGGTGTTGATGATATCGTTCAGAATAACGATGAAACCTCCACGACCAAACCATCCAGCTCAGAGAACAAAACTCCACCAAAATATTTTCCTTACTATGTTTTCATGATGATCGCGGTCCACGTTGCAATTAACCTAACATCGAAAAATTATTTACTAAAGTCTTCATATTTTACTTTGCTTTTTTTCATAGTTAGTTTGTGGCCAAGATCATACCTTGTTGCTCAGTTCAGATGGTGTTGTTTATTCCTGTGGACTTGGATCAGATGGTCAGACTGGTTTGGGCCATTATAACGTGGTTGATCGATTTACTGCTGTAAAGGGTTCATTGATGAATGAACGTGTTTGGTAAGCTTTTAAAACTCTTCTTAGCTTAACCCGGTGTTTATGCTTCACAGAGCACTTTATATCATACTTGTTCATAGGTTGTAAGCAAAATATTTATCATCAATTCACTATCTGTACATTATTTTTTATCCCACATGACATCATGGCCATGTAAGCAAGGGTGTGTTTACAATTTACTGACCATAATCAGGAGGAATGGGATTTCTTCGTTCTAAACACGTCGAAATTTATTATAAGTCGTGTACATCCGGCACAATAACATACCTGAACCGCACGTTCAGTAATACCTTGAAAGAGGCATCTGTCAATCTGTTTAATAAACGGTAATTATTTATATCTCTAGGTCACTTGGATGGTATATAATTAATATGAGCATTACAAGTGTGATTGGCTTCTTCTCGAGAACTTGAAAACATTTTTGAAGACCCATCTTTATTCGTATTTCGAGTGTGTTGTGAAGTATCGCTGAGGTGTCGTTGTGTTATTATTTGTTCGGTATATGATATCTGTTTCATACTTGGCCCGTGTTTTTTTTAGTACAAATCATAACACAAAGTTACCTAAACTTGAAAATAGAATAAGGACTATTATGTTTTAGTGTGAATATCGTGGAAAAGTATTCGATAAATCACCTGATTACTTTGTAAAACGTTGAAACAGTTTGTTATTATATGTTTGTCAGGTATATGAAAAGAGCCGTTGGTTATTGGTTGACTTATTTAGCTTTCAACCAAGTAGTTGTAAGTCTAAACTCTGTTCTATTTACTTTGGTTTGGGCAGATGGATAGTATTATTATTGCTCACGCATACATTTTGACTCAGAATGTAGTACAAAGGCTCGTGCCATAATTATGAGCAAATTATTTCGTACAACAACAGCTTTGGCCGAAATTATGAAAAAAGCCTTAAAGACTCGATAATCTCATGTTTACTAAATAAATTCAAGTTCATTGCTATGATTTTTTTTGTAGTACAAGCTAACTACTAGATTAGTGATTTACCGTTTTGTTGATTCTTTTCAATTTGTGATAGTGAGAGTAAAATGCAATTGGCCACTGAATGTGGACAAACATGCACCCAACTTACTGATTTAAATATGTGATTTCCTTTCCTCTTATTGATTTCTGATCTGGACTCACTGAGATTGACTACTTAGAACAGTGTGGAGTAAATTATAATCTATCATTACTCTTGCTCTTTATTTTTGGCTGTGAATTATTTATCCTGTATAACGTGATCTAGTCTGTGTATTGTTTAGCGTTCAAATATCTAATCTAGTATAGCGTAGTATACTGCAGATATTTTAAACCATCCTTCATATCATTTTTTAAACATTTATATCAGATAAAATCGTGTATTTTAATGAGTGGTTATACTGTTTTACTTTATTATAAGTTATTAGGATCTTTTTGGATCTAATCTTATTCTTATTGAAATCTCTCGAATTTATTGAGCTGTAAATCTTCTAATTATGCATATTTGACTCCTAATTATTTTAATATTATTTCAGTTCTACTTCATTTGCTGGTATCTCTTACATTCTAGTTAATCCCGTCCGAAATTCTATGATTGATATTATTGGTAATCACAGAAAATTATGTGACGTTGTTTAATAGTTACATTTCTGACATTTGTATACCGAGTTAAAAATAACGTGTGTTTTGAATTGTTCTTTTTTTATCTTTAAAAAACACATAAGTCTGCTATCATCTCGCGGTGATACTGTTCTTGCGCTTACTGAATCAAATAAATTATTTGCTTGGGGTAATAATGAATACGGTCAAATATGGCCATTAGATCAGGATATACAAGTTCCAGAACCTGTTCACTTAAATTTAGATCACTGTATTGTACCGATAGAATCTCATTTATCTTCAGATAATGTTCATGTAGGTGAAATACAATCAATTGCTTGTGCCGGTTCTATGTGTTGTATTGTGAATAAAATTGGACAGGTAAACTTAATTATTTTATAGGTTAATTAAAAATTATATTTTAATTTAATTTAGTTTTTTTCTTCATTTCAAATTATATTGATATCATTAAAATTATTAATAAGGAAATAATCTGGAAAATAAAGCTTATTATATTCTTCTACTATTTAGTATTCCTTGGCCACTATACTTCTCTGAGCTTTTTTTAAATCAGAACAAGAATTGGGAAGGGATAATAGTTTATTCTAATAAACTTAAAAAGATCCACTCGTAGAAACATTCAAGTCTACATACAAATTTTCTAGCCTATCCACAATTCGTTCAGTGACGCTAATTGGTTGGAAAAGTCAATCAATCAGCTTATTCCATTTTGATTTTAAGTATAGAATAGTCAGAGCAGTATATTGCTAACAGGGTTATCTTCAAACTAATACCGGTACTTGGGATATCACGGGTGTATCACTAGTTCTGTTATTATTGAACTCGATAGTTATCATTGTTCAGTAATATAATGACTAGATCTGAGGCTCCACTGATAGTTTCTGATACACAAATTCATTGAAAACCTCAACATGCACATGGGAAAATATACATTCAGTTGATAAGTCCTGAATATGATGTACCCACAACCTCAAAGTAAGTGGTGGTCACCATTGAAAAGTGCCACTTATTTGTAATACAGTTAGTGTTGAGCAATAGTTTAATGGTTATAAATCACCTACCTTTTGACCAATAAGTCACGGGTTAAAGCCCTTCGTTTGTTTTGATTTAAGTAGCCAGGTAGTTTCATCGGTCGTCACACAGTGTGTCTCATAACCAAGTAACTTACATTAGAATCAACCCAGTAGCTTGATAGATTTTCAATGAAATGCTGAGTTAATGGTAAATTAGTTTAGTACGTTTATTGCAAAGTGTTAAAGTATGAACATTTTATCATGTATATGTACTTATTTTTTTATCACCGGTAAAATGTATTCCTTAAAATAGGAGATAACATAGACTTAGGATCCAATGCCATATAATTTATCATTTCTTAAAAATGACTATGGCTCTGTTGACTTCTACGCTTTTAATATTATTGCATTGATTAGACTATTAAGTTCTCTTTCTTCATATCCTTGCTTACAACCCCACAAACTTCGTTTAGAAATGTAAGAGATGTCTTCAAAGACATTTACATCACGAGCGTACGTTGACTAGAGAAGGAATCACTCAACAGTTGTTTCGCTCTAGTTCCTAGATTTAACAGTGCTCACTCACGACCATATATGAGACCAACTTCAGAAGCTCCAGACACTATGGCTTACACAATAGCTCCAAATCATTGATTTTGAAGCTAATAGTTTACATTCTCAACTGTATTCTGTTATGCATTTCTTCTCTTTCCCACTGAATACAATAAGTTTACCAATAACATTTCCTTTATATCCCAAAATGGTGTATTATCCACATAGAACCTCGGACTACCAGTCAGAACGTCAGGAAGACTAAAAAAGTACTTAACTCTTTTCTATATCATATAGACTCTATTAGTTTACTGCAATTTACGAACAGCAACAGTTATTGAGTTAAATAGAAGCTTACAATTCAGAAACATATCAAAATACCATAAACTAGTTACTCAATACATACATATTAGAAATATATGTTCTGATTCATTGGAGAATGGGTTTCAAAGTTTCTCATCCTCATTTATTTGCGTATTCATAACACCCCGATTTTTGTGATGCATTATCGTTCATGGAGGTTTATACATTTCCAGCTTGGTCTAGATTGAATTGTTTACGTATATCTACAAAATATTTTTACGAGAAATAATGTGATTGATTATAGTTTAACCGCGAAATCATAGCCTGTTCACGACATTGTACTATCATCATCCGCATTGTCCATTGTCGTCGATGATATTTATATCATTTTGAACGTGATTGATCTACAATGATGAACCTTTATCACTAGATCTTTGAGAGTTATTCACGAAGCTGGTCTCCCTACCAAACATATAGGAAGTATTATTACTAAAGTGGGTTTTGGGAGATTAGTCCGATCGAAAGAAATAACTTTTCTCTACTGCTTGCTTTTCAGTTATTCCCCAACTAATGACATGTCCGTTCATCATAAAAACTGTCTTCATATTGAACAAGTCTCCACTAATTCCCTTATATTTTAATACTACTATTTTTCATTTAATTTAGATTTTTTTGAAAATTACGTTCTTATCACTGTAAAAAGACAATGCATCATACTTCATTCATTTTATTTTTCATATGCATTTGTATCTAATCAAGGTATTCGTTTGGGGCTTTGGATGCATTGGATTAGGTCCAAAAGTTACTTGTTCACCTCGTCCAACATTGATTCCACCTGGTTTATTTATGCCAGCTATTGTAAATAGTGAATCTTGTATTAATTATGTTGCTGCTGGTCTACATCATTTTATTGTTCAAAGTAATGATGGTTTATTATGGGCCTGGGGTGCTCCACGTGGTGGTCTATATTGTCTAGGCTTAGGTAAACAAATTACAAGTAATTCTGTTAATCAAACCTACCCAGTCTCATTACTTCTTCCAATTAAATCTAAAGATGTAGTATGCGGTGTTGATCATACTGTTGTGATTGGCAAATCGTTTGGTTAATATTTACTGATTACTCGTTGTTCATATATTATTTATTGTAAATATACAGACATTTCCTCACGAAACTAGTACTTTAACAAAAAAATTTCAGATATATATTTATATGTATACAATTGTACAGCGTGATAGTAAATTCGTTGAAAGAGTTCCCTTCGCTAAACTTCGTGTTTTTAATATATATGTACTGTAATTCTACCCTTCTGTATTACATAACTATTATTCAATAATTGTGCATTCGATAGTTCAGTCTGTATTGTATTATCCGCATTACAATTTTGTATAATAAAAATATATTGGAGGAAATCTGTTTTACTTATGTTCTTTTTTGTAGTTAGCTTGATTTGTTTTATTAACTTAACTTACTCATCATTTATCGGGGCTTTTATTCTTCACATTGATCTTGAATCCAGTAGATTCAAGTAAGAATACTCTTAATACCTAGTTATTTTTCACATTGTTTATTCAATACACGAAATATACCTATGAAATGGATCTGTTAACTAAGAATTAGAATTACAATAATATGTCTCTTGATTACTACATCAACTAATTTACAAAGTAGATTGACTATTAGGATTTAAGTTTTTGGCCTTGTTGCTGAAGCTATTGGTTCACATTTCTGAGAGAATGACTGCTATTTTTGCAGGAAAGGGAAGAGTAGGAAATCGAGCAATAAGATATTCAGTATGATTGGGTTCATTTTTATAGAATATTTAGTTTCAAGAAGTCAGACCAAAAAGTAAAATGCATCTACCTAGTTAAAGTATATTGTTTGCCATGTTTATTCATTGCAGCTCTTAATTAACAAATAAATATTTAATATCAGAATGGAGTTTTGTGGATACTGTAGTAATTTTAATAGTGGAGATCATGAGTCAATTGAAGCTAGACCACCATGGAAAACCTGGAAGCACCAGACTGCTGTTTCGTCTTATTATGGGACTCCTCAGCAGTGCGCATTCACGATCCTGCTCGCGGGATCGGAACCCAGGACCTTCGGTCTCGCGCGCAAATGCCCAACCTCTACTCTACTGAGCCGGCATCCAACGGTGTTAATGTCTAACTTCAACCGATTCACGAAATTGCGCCACCGTCTGAGATATTGGTGTTTGAATAAGTATTTGTAGGCACTTGGGACTTCCCATGCCACGTAGTCTATTGTTCTCCCAAAGCTGTCCTATCGTTTCATCAAGTTTCTTAAACAGTAATAAGAACTGCATACTGACCCACTCTTTCTAGGAACGTCACTTTTAAATAATCTCTGAGATCATACAACACTTATTTGTCTTCAAGAAACCTTTGATAGTTACAGCTTGTATAGAAGATACTGTAGCTTCTTATCAGTTAAATTGGCCCTACATTTTGTCTCCACCCAAGTAGTATTAAGATTCTAGCAAGTTGAGACTAATAGATCAATAGCATATATATTTTGTTCGGGGAGGAAATCAGTGTTCTAAGATAGTCCCTTAGGAGATTCGTACTGATCACCTACCAATATGATGGTCTAAAACTAAAGGTTTCCAGGAAATTTATAAACTGGTTATTTTAATAGACTCACCTCAGTCGCTTTTTAGCAAATATGTTCATCAAAATAAGTCACTTCATAACATATATAGGGTTAATGAATATTTGGTTTCCTGGTATCCGTTAGTAAGAGACTAAAACAGCTACAATTTGAGTACTAGTTGTTACCATTATTACCTTTGAAAACAATCTCGTTTCATTGTTTGGAGATATTTCGTCCACAATTAATGTTTATAAAAGAAACTAAAGCGATATGATTTTCAAATGTCTCTAAAATAAAACTTAGTTTGGTCCCCAACTTAGTTGTTTTTATTTACAAGTGGGTCTTTACTTTCATCTTGATATTGATTGAATGAGTTTGTTAAATAGAAGTTCATAGTCCTCGACGACTCAAATTTCATTACAACCGCTGAAAGTACTTGAGAATTCCTAATTATTTTTTTCTTGATTGTATAAACTGAGGCTTAAATTAACGATTATAAACATCCAAGCAACTAAGTTTGTTTCATATTTTTAATATCTTTATGATTTATAGCTGGCTATTCCCAACACTCATTTCAACTATCCGAGATCTGTAGGGTTTTCGGGCTTGTGAGCGATTTCAGAGAATTTTATTTCTGTTTGTTCCCTTCCACATTGCTTGGTTTGGCTATGCGTTTAGTATTAATAGATCACAAATAAGCTGATATAAAAGCGTTAAAAAAATAAATCGTAGAATCTACTAAAAGAGTATGGGTTTTTATTCATATTTGGTAGTATTCTGTTACTGTGTTTGTTGACGTCGCTTACTTAACACTTCATGGTTATATTTGGTTTATTTTTTTTTAACATTTCTAGATAAAGTGGTGATAAACAACTTTGTATTATAGAAGTTGTATTTAAGACAATTATATCTATGCTTATATAATTTTCAACTCTGCAATTATCGTCAAAATTTCATCATTCAACTGCAACATATTATTACGTCCTGTATTTCTTCGATTATGTCAAAGTAATTCACTATCTAATTTTCCATTGGAGAAATATAATGCTTATGATATATTAGGTGTAAAACAATCTGCAACTTCTAGTGAAATTAAATCCGCTTATTATAATTTGTCGAAATGTTTACATCCAGACCGATTACTTCATACTAATCCGGAGAAATTGAGGAAGGAAGAATTTCAGTTGGTCACAACTGCCTATGAATTACTTCGTGATCAGGAAACTCGATCACAGTATGATCGATATTTAGCAAGTAGTTGCTTGATCCAAACAGATAAAATTGATGTGAGTTTTAGAGATTGAAATTTGCTTTCGTTTCTCACCACAGGGTGCTACGGAAGTTGTTAAGTTTTAATTTTAAAATCACTCAATGAATTCTGCTAAACAATCAATAAAGTGCTATTTCGTCCCGTTGTGGGACTCCTCAGTAGCACGACCACCAGGTGGTCTAACCCCAAGGCCATGCAGCCTTCTGACGAGCACCTAACCTTCAGGTCACTGGGCTGGAATCCAATGATTTACATTTATAACCTCAATCAATTCACGATATTACATAACTGTCGTTCATTGCCATCGGTGGTATTTGTCTCACGCTTAACATAGTATTTGCTTTATCCAAATGAAATTCATCGTATTTATATTTCATTCGGCTCAATGACATTTTTCAATTAGGCTTCAACTAGTTTGTCTTATATATAAATTTCGTTAGGTTTGCGTTCATTTTTGTTGTTGAATACTTCTTTGAATCAGTTTTTAATTGATAATTAGTGAACTGAAGACAATAGTAATAATATATATTTTGAAATTAATAATTGCAGAATTTATGACAGTTTACAGGCATGATCAACTTGAATAAATAGTAGCACTAAATGTAGAGAACAAACATGTGATATAAGATTGTTTTAAGTTTACTAGTTCAAAAATTGTTCAGGTAATACATTTATGACATGTATTACAGCAATGAAATGCTTCGACCGGGAACTTTCAATTCTTGAGTGGAGATACTGTTGATGTATGGACGGTACATTTAAGGTCATTTCCTGCACCATAAAGGATTGATTGTAACCATCTATAGCTATAGAAAATAAAGTAGAAGCAGAGAACACTCAACAAAAACGGCAATAATTATTACGATAGGTTAGTTAGGTCTACCATAATACATATGTCAGGCTATTTTCTGATCTACTATTCATGTTAAATATTATTCAAATTAGCTGGGGTTACCAGGAACGGTGTTAACGTAAACTAACAGCAAGTAGGTGTGTTATATCCCGAAGAGAATTATAAATGGTAACTTTTGAGAACTATTTAGTGACCAATATGATACGTATATTTCCCATTGTATAATTGTTAAGTAACTTAACTATTCATTTTCGTGTTCCTTTTATTATAAGCCTTGTTTTGACCTATAAACTATTACTATACGACCTACCGTTCTTGAATTATCCCCAGTTTATTAATGACTGCCTCCCACATTCACAGCCACATATAGCTTAATCTTGTACAGATGTTGTTTCCTATTTAATGGTACGATGTGGTCTGTATGTTTGGTATATAAACCCAGTATACTTGAAATAAATGATTCAGAGGCTGTTATTGGTGTTCTGGACTTAACTGTCTGAACTAGGCAGATAGCAGGACCAACAAGTGCTCTAGACTGCTGGTACAGGTTCCATGTGTCATTGGTCCGATCGATAATTCACTGCTCTGTAATTGGCGGTGTTATCACGTTATATATTAACGAGCAACACAAGTTATAACAATTGGCGGCCACAAGATATAATAGGTGGTTTCTATTAGTGAATTCAGTAACAAGAATGGCTAAACATTTAAAGTTCATATAATCTCATTTGTGAAGTAAGATACACTTACAGGTGCTAGAATATTTAGTGCATTTTAAGAGGAGCAGCAAGCGAACAAAGGATGGGAGTGATTTTATCTTACGGATAGATTGTAGTAGATTATCCCAGAGTCTGGGGAATTTACAGGGAGATGTTTTAGAATGGGTTTGTTTCACTAATGACAAGGAGTTATGGATGATAAACTGTTCTAATTGTTTGTACATAGGATGCAGTATTGATTTACACATATGGTTCTAAAGTGTTTATATCGCTTGGTAATCCAATCCAGTCAATCTGAACACTTAAAAATAGTTTTGCTCTCGGTTTGCAGCACATTTTTAAATCAAAATACCATTTCATTAAGTATTTACTGTGTAAAGATATATAACACTTGACGAGATATTTGATTCGTGTTATGTGGTTGGGGTTAATAATTACGAAGGCCCTAAACATAAGTGTCGTGAGAGTTGACTCTCGTCAGTAAGTGATACATACAATCTTGAGGGGACTGATGCTTCCTGGTGAATCTGGACTCACTCTATCCAGGTTCATAATCTTGGACGTTATCGTTGAGCTACACTAACGACAGCTAAACTTCCACAGTAATAAGATACACTCATCCATTGAGTGATAACCAATATCGTGTTTGTCTAATCTGATCGATAGGATTTGACCACCACTTGCCAATACTCAGTGATCAATCAATATTTGATTTATTAAAATCAGTAGGTTGAACATTTATGTTTCATAACTTCAAATTTATCTTTCAGTAGCTCATACGGAGTTCAATAATGACATTTTCAGTCCATCTGTTCTATAAAGATATATCTCCTCGTTTCTTTAAAATATGTGTTTATTCTTTTTTGTCAGTTTTATCTATTTTATTTCTATTGGGAATTACAGTATAACCTACAACCGAAATATATTTTGACATTCCATGGTGTTACTGTAAGAATATCCGTTTGGAAACGTTTACGTTTTTTGTAAATTATATATAGATATATGAAATAGTTTATTTATTGTCCAATGTTTTTACTAGCCAAAATCATTTATAGAAAAAGCCTTGCACTAAATTCTTCAACTTCTTTTTTATATCTTCCCTGGAATGTAGAAATCGGCAAATTTCGATGCTGAATTTCAACATGCACATAAGTTATATATGCGACACCGGAAATCCAAAACATATAAATCATATCGATGTGGACCGGATGAAGTTGTGGAAGAATTTAGAAGTAAAATTAAAACAAACGTCTATCCTAAAAATATATCGGATTATTATGCACGTCAACCTCAATCACATATATACACTCCATCATTTTTATTAACTATTATGTTAAGTACCTTTTTAGTGTATTGTATATTGAAACTAAATTGAATAGAAGTGACGTTTACTCTGAAAGTTAAAAATAGTTAGGTTCAATTACTTGTTTTGTAAAAGTATCGTACAATACACGGATGAGTCAATCAGTACCGAGATAAAGACTTTTGGAGTCAAAACTGACTATCTAATGTCACGTAAATGTTGTAGTAGAGATACAATTATTTAGTGTGCAGAATGTGTAAAATGATAAATGCGAATTACTTCGTACGATCATGAGGTAAAGACTATAATGTTAAGAGTATCAAATACCCTATTTTTTCCATGTAGATTGTTTACAACATTCAAGTCAACCATGTCCTTAACTCTCGATCTAAATACTAGCTTCAAGAGATTTATTTTTTTAATGTCTTTAAAAAGGACTAATTTGTCAAAGTTCTCGACTTCTTGTAAAGTGTTCATGGCGGTATCAGTTATTTTTGCAATTATTGAGCTGCAGTCCAGTCAATTCCAATTCAGATTTTTTCCGAAACAGATGAATTACCGAGGCTAATGCATAATCATAGTAATAATCATTATAAAATCAAGGGAAAGAACTTATTTAGTGTCACTTGTTACTGTGAATTTTACCACGTTGTTATAACGCGAAATATAGTGTATTGCGATAGGACTACACGAAATTCTACCGATTGACCAAATTCAGATATCCTAGTTCGACCCCAATACTGTTCCCCAACTCCAATAAATCAGAACACAGCCGTTAAATGAGAATTGTTTATGGGGTCAGCAGCAGAACAAAAATGGTTTACAGACAGGGCATATTTATACAGTTACGATGACTATTAACAGTAACCAATGGAAAGGAAGGACACGTAAATGTTATAATTAGGACGACTCAAAATTGACCAATAGGGAAACGACACATGAAAGTCATAGTTAGGACACTGTAAATAATGGCCAATAGGAAATAACATGCGAATTATGTGAAGAGTCTGAAAACATACCATTTTACATTCGAGATAATTTTTGGGATATTCTTGTGAATATCCTAACACACGTACAGTGTAAATATTGCTGGAACAAAGATATATGGAGAGAATGTGTTGATATAAGGCGAATAAGTGAAAATAGGAACCTAAGGAAGCTATTCTCTGAGAGTTCAGTATGCACGTTCCTAATGTCTATTTATTCAGCGCTTGGTTCGTTATTTACATATAGTCTTAGTTTTAAGCTTCTAGTTAAAACCATAACCGTCACAATATCACTGACCGTCCGTAGAATATAGCTCTAAATATAAAGCATGATTGTGCGTTTCTTCGCTTTCCAAATCTGCGACGAAAAGATTTCCCAATACCGTTAAGGATAAACCTTTATGCTTATTTATACGCATACATTTGGGACGACTAAGAACTAAAAATTGGAAGTAAAAGTATACACAATCTGAGAATAGGTTAGTGATTCAGTGTAAAATGAATATGAATGTAAAGTTGATTAAGCTCCTACTGAACAAACGGCGACTGTCGTGATGTTATTATTTGAAAGCACTCAATAAAAGACTGCTCCCAGCAAGAAAAGAAAATCCAATTTATTATTATTTTTTAATTCACGTCAACTAGCGGGGGAATTAGAACGCATATTAAAGACGAATAAACGTGTCTATTCTTTCGAAGCAAATTCAGATATTGTTACAGCAGGAGCGGATCATGAGGAATTTGTCATCATTCATTGCAAAATTACACTCATTTGCATTATTCAAAAATAAACTATGCGTTTATTCATATCACCGGTGGATTTCGTAGAAAGATGAGTAAGAGATAGATGACGATATTGGTCAAGATGTACACAAACCACTGACAAGCAGTAATGTACGAGATGCGTTGGCCAAATCTGAGCCATCAGTAATTTAACGAAGCCCATCCTAGAAAAAAACTTCCGAGTGGTGCAACATACTACTTATATCTGCGAGCACAAATAGAATACATCACGAAATGACTTAACATGGCGTTAAAAGACGGTGATCTTGACAACTATGTGTGAAAGCTTGATCCGATCGTTCACCTAATCACGAGATTTGTCAGCGTTAATTCCAGTACATACATTTTAGTAAGCTATGTAGACTACGTACAACTCATCTAATTTAGTTTTACACAACAACCAGATAATTAATCCTAAAGGAGTGATTTCCAGAATCCCTTAACATATTCCGCATTTTACTGCATAAATAATTGATATCTAGTAAGCTTTGGTTAGTAAAAATCCGAAAAGATCAACGATTAGGAACAAGTTTTCTACAATCAGCTGTGTATCATCCATGATCTTAAGTCAATAATTACTAATACCTGTTGCCTCTCGAGGATAAGCTCACGCCAAACACCAGGATTCTCCATCCATTTCTGTCCTGGACAATCCTTTTCAGTGGCTATTCATTCTTTTGATGTCTTCTTTCAATTTCCAACTCCATTTGTTCCTTGGAACTCCTCTTTTCCCTTTCTCTACAGGATTCTAAGTTAGCGGTTTCCTCGTGATACAGTTTAATGATTTTCCCATGTATGTCCTATCCACCTCCATCATTTTTTCCTAATTTCCTCTCCAGCACGAACCTGGTTTGTTCTCTCCCACAGTAGGCTGTCGCAGATGGTATCCGTTCAACGGACGTTGAGTATCTTGTGTAGACAATTGTTTATAAATACCTGTACATTTTTGATGATAGTTTATTATTTATTTGAACACATAAATATTGGTACAAGGAAGCACCAGATAAATATGCGCCGCACAAATCTCCTTTGATTTGTGTCAGGGCTGTGATACTACCCAAGCGCCCAAACTGAAGCAGGTGGTTTTCTTAGGGGACCACACCCGGAGCCTTTGAACTAAAGATCTGATCCACAAGGCAGTGGAGCATCGTAAGGAGATGCAGTCCCATGGTAGCCGGTGACCAACAATTGGTTCATACACCGTTTGTTCCCTCAGGATACTGGAGCCCATGTTCACCATTGGTTTGGAATCAGGGTTTTCCAACTCCACTAGGTGAACTCTCCGTGTCCACCAACCCGGTTAAAGTGCCGGACATTCGCTATTCGTTCTCTCAATTTCGTGAACAACACCCCTGCCACGAGAAGGCAGTGAGTAGGATTTCCCTGGCAGAAGCTATATACGCGTGGCCATATGAGAGCATTTCGAGAGGGTGAGCCGACTCTCCCCACTCTCGGCCGTACCAGGGCATTTAGGGGCTTTGATGATAGTTGCGGTAGTTGTCCAAGTTTCAGTTGTGTACAGTAGAACTGTCTCCAGGTTCGTATTGAATATCCTGATTTTGATATCGGCTAACGGTTGTTTTGAGTTCCATATGTTCTCCTCAACTTTAGGAATGTTGTCATTATTTTGCCAACTCTGGCCTTTATGTCTGCATCCAATTCCCCTTGCTCATCGGTGATGCTGCCCAGGTAGGTTAAGGTCTCCAAATCTTCCAGAGCTTCTCCACCAAGTGTGATTAGGTTGGTGTTCTCCGTGTTGTATTTGAGGATCTTGGTGTTTCTATTTTGTATGTTGAGGCCTACTGATTCAGAATCTGCGTGAACACTGGAGACTACATGCGTATTCGTCTATACTATGTGGTGCCAGTAGAATAATCTGATCAGTCAGCTAACCAGGCCTACCCTCCAACTGCTTATTACCATTGTATAAGCTAAGCATAGCGACGAACGATCAACTGAAGAATTCTTTGAGTTAATGCATTATGATGTGAAAATTGTCAAGTTCATAATGCAAAACATTGCAATTGATATATGTCGAAAGTGTTTAAAGGTCCCACTTATGCTAGATTGCTAGTGCTTCAGTAATCAGCTTCCACTAACCGAGAATCATATCACACATAAGTTTTGAGCTAAAAATTGCAATCAAATAGTTATATTAGTTGTGTATATATTATAAATCGATAGAACGGAACAAATCTTATGTGCTTCTCTTAACAGTCTGCGTCTCAGACTAGAAATAAATCATAGCTGTCGCAAGAAGTGCCGCACATGAATGAAATGGTATGATAACGATACACCAACTGCTATGCTCATACACCATGTTGAAGTAGTCACGCCAGCGTTTTTATTACCTACATCACTTAAACTTGCTTATTTAAACTTTCAAAACTTTGGTCGTTGTCGCGTAACTTCAGGTAGACGAAAGTCTAATTATATACTGATATACGGTAATGGACTTACACGTTAATACCTGGAGATCTGAATTGGAATTGTCTTAATTAGGCTTTTCTTCCACTTCGTTAACATGATAATATTGATAAACAATACTGGGTAGTCGACAATATATATTTATCAACGACCTTTTACAGAAGCCTATCTAATTACTTTATAAGCGTTTCTTTTAAATCTGAAATCCAAGCCATTGTTTTACTTCTACACCCAGAATCCAAAAATACAAAAATAAAACACTGTAAAACTACACATATACCGTTCTATCATTAAGAAAATCACATAAGATAATTAACAAATCTTAAGACGAATATACGATAAGGTCAAATTTTTAACAACCGGAAGGATTATGTATAATTGGAACTATAGATATATCCAATAATTTAATGTAAGTAATAAAAGCAAAGTTAGTGAAGTAGGTTATAACAGGAGTACACAAACAAATAGAAGTATGCTAATAAAAAAATGAATGTACAAGTTTTTGAGAACTTAGTATGTATTCATAAAAGTATCTTCTTTAAAATCGAACGACCAGTAGAACTCTTCGAAGCACCGGGAGTGTTCCATATACCGCTGCTTGTACGTGGTCGAATGGTATACTGATAATTACGGAATACATCACTAATATCAAAAGTTATCATTGATGCAGGTAGGAATTCGTTTTGCCATTTCAGTTTGTTTGAATAAACATCAGACATTGCCGCTATCATTTCAGGATTTCCTTAAATGAGATTAAAAATGATGACATAAGTTGACTATTTTTCCACTCTTTAATAAATTATTAATAGAAAATTTGTGTATTTCTAATTCTGTTTCAAAAATAAATGAAAGTTTGTTTTATGAATACGTAATATGTATCCTAGTTTAACACTTTCCCTATTTTGTCGTATATAAACACACACAATACTGCATGAAAGATTAATAAGGTTTTTTGGGATAAGTGAATTTCAGCGATGCACTGACGATAGAAGAAATATACGGAGCTGATCAGTATTAATCAGTTAGTTCTGCAGTGAATGCTTTAAAGGTTGTGAATAATTTATTTATTTATCACACTTGGAAATAATATTACATTTGCTGCCGACCGTTGCTGCTACCTTGACGTGGCGGTCGAGCTTGCCTACCATGATGAACCAATCGAGCTATATTGGCTGGAACAATCGTTCCTCAAGGTCCTACCATGCCAGATAGGTCGGTTGAAAGGCGGTAGGACTAAAAACAGCAAACCCAAGGTCCGAAGGCGAAGTCGTACTGCTGACTGTACAAAGGTGTGACGGCGGTAAGGTGTTTCCTTCAGACAACCAGCATGACAGCGATGCTGCCTTCCCACAAGAAGGGGTGGGGTTAGAAAAGGTCGACCCTAAAAATGCACACCTCGCCTTATCCCACGGATATCCGTACCCGGCGGTAAGATCCCAACAAGTACGGAGCTAACACGTCAAAAATCCCCCACAAAAAGGTCGTGCGTGACCGGCCTCAAGCAGTTGTCCCTTGAGCACTGCGGTCACGCACCTCACTGGACGCAGAAAAACTACACTTAGAAGACCCATTAGAATTGAACTGGGTGACGAGAAAGCCAAAAGTAAGTTCCAGGAACAACTGAGTTCACATCTAGACAGTTCTGAAAACAAGACTGACCCAGATGCTGCTCTGAAAGATATACGAACAGCTGCGGAAACAACAGTAACATCTATTAGTAATTTAACCGAAAGGGCTACAAAGAACCAATGGATTTCTTTTAAGCCTATTGCATTGATGGATTCTCGTGAACTCATCCCATCAGGCTCTGAACACGACGAAAAACGAAAGCGAATCAGATCTAGGTTAACAAAAGTCTACGGAACGATCGTGAGCAGTGATGGGGAACGAAAGCAAAAGAAATGGAAAAGGCAGTGGCTGTAGGCAACACCAGGTAACTCTTCAGACTAATAAAAGAAACCGGAATGAAGAAGTCAATTGTAAGCGAGACAATCTCGAGGAAAAGACGAGACTCTTATCTGCTCTCAGCCCAGACGTTTAGAAAGATGGGCGGAACGCTTTGGAGAACAGTTTAGCTGGCCTTTAGCTACTCTAAAGTTACCCACCATTCCCAAACAGTCTGAATGGAACATTGAAGTAGGTCCCCCGAACCTACCTGAAGTTCAAAAGACTATGACTAATCTGAAACGAGGAAGAGCAGCTGGTCCAGATGTCTTTAAATATGGTGGTCCGATTTTAGCGATTAGGTTGACTAATATTTTAGCTAAAATCTGGGAGTTGGACGTAATCCCATCTGACTGGCCACAATCACTGGTTGTCCCAATTTATAAGGAGTCAAAATCATCCTGTAATAACCATAGAGGGATTAGTTTGATTAATATAGCATCTAGAATACTAGCCTCAATAATGATCGGGCGCCTAACTAAGACTCGTGAACTGCAAACACAAGAAAATCAGGCTAGCTTCAGACTTAGTCGTGCCTGCATCGACCACATATTCACTATTCATCAGGTTCTGGAACACAGGCATGCCTATCAGCGTCGGACAATCATAGTTTTTCTTGACTTGAAAGCAGCATTTGACTCTGTAGACCGAGAGGTTCTGTGGCAGTATCTGTCTTTGAAAGGTGTACCTCAGAAGTAGATAAACTTTGTGAAAGCTCTTTACTCGAACACTACCAGTCGAGTGAGAGCTTATGGCGAACTGTCATATGATTTTACAACCTCAAGTAGTGTTCGACAAGGCTGTCCACTATCTCCATTTTTGTTTAACTCCATCATAGACCTATTGCTCGGAATAATGCTCTCGTCGACTGAATTTTCAGGAATTGATCTCCTAGTAGGAGGTCCACTTATCGACTTAGGATACGCAGATGACATAGTCCTGTTTGGTGAAGATGCTGACAAAATGCAGGGTCTTTTGGTAGCACTGAGTAATAACGCCAGGGTGTTTGGGATGCGTTTCTCCCCCTCTAAATGTAAATTGTTGCTCCAGGACTGGCCTGCGTTGACACCTGAACTAAGGATAGGGATTAAAGTAGTTGAACGCGTCGACAACTTCACTTATCTTGGAAGTCTGATAAACCCTTATGGGTTGGTGTCTGACGAAATCTCAGCACGGATTCAAAAAGCTCGTTTGGCTTTTGCCAACTTACGTCACCTATGGCGAAGACGAGATATCCGTCTATCAATTAACGGACGAGTATACTGTGAAGCAGTTCGCTCTGTTCTACTTTTTGGCTGCGAAACATGGCCATTAAGAGTAGAAGATACTCGCAAGTTACTAGTATTTGACCACAGATGCCTTGGAAATATTGCTTGCATCTACTGGGATCACCGGGTAAGTAATAGTGAGGTTGGACGTAGAGTTTTAGGAAATGATGGTAAATCAGTTGATGAGGTTGTGAATCTTCATCGACTAAGATGGTTGGGCCACGTGTTGTTGCGTATGCCTGAACACCGAATACCACGACGCTCAATGCTGACTAGTGTAGGGGACGGTTGGAAGAGAGTTAGGGGCGGTCAAACGAAAACGTGGCATCAGTGCTTGAAGTCACTAACTTCTAGTCTGAGACATGTTGGCAGATGCAGACTACTTGGTTGGGGTCCGCATGACTATCGAAACCAATGGTTGGAGACTCTAGGTGACATGGCTCAGGATCGATCACAATGGCGTAGGTGTATACACTCTTTATCTTCCCTTAAACCTTCAGATTAAAATTGCTTCATAACGTTTTTCCTTCCTATACTATATCCTTATATACAACCTTTCTTTTATATACTACCACCACTAAATTAACTACTTCTATGAATCCGGTGTTCACCTTGTTGTGCTAACGAGGTATGGCAACCTGAACCGATGCATATATGTGCCTGGTCCTACGTTGTAGCTGACTGACTGAGATATTAAAAGTTTATTTTTAAGTTTTATATGTTAGTGAAATGTGACAGCTTTTGTTGACACATAATCGTGCTACGTCCTATAACTCGTTAGGCTGGTGGGACCTATTAATTATTGAGGTGACTTTATCGGTCGTTCAAAAACCGTTTCATAGTAATTAAAACAAATTAATAAAAATCAGGGAAATGTAGGCTGATACCTTTACGACACCAACCGGGAACTTTCATATTTGGTTCATCGTCATCTGATTCTGAATCGGAATTCAACTGTGATATATCGAATGACTCACTGAAATCATGTGAAAAAATATTGGTTACGTAACAGTTAAAATCTATTTACATTGTGGTTTGAATTTAGACTGTAAAATTATAAAATAAACACAACCGGAAATTGAGTACACTGTAGTACGGGAGGTAAAGAGATAATTCCTAAGTGTAAGGACAACCAGGTTAATAAAATCATTGAAATAAACAAACCAGTCTACAAACTCGAGTCTTTTGATCGCCTTGACTAACAATGCAACCATTTCTGACCTGAGTTTCTGTCCCAAATGGAAGGCACTGCTTATGGACTGATCTGCATCAATACGTGGATGAACTACAGGCACTTAATTAGTTGAGCACACTAACTACTTGACTTATCTTAGAAGTCTTATCAGCATTCGTGGGTTGATATCTGGCAAAGTTTAGTTCCAGAAAGCTCAGCAAGCTTTTGCCAACTTTCGTTGCTTATTGAGTAGACGAGGTGCCTATCTACTAAGCAGAAGATAAGTATACTACGTAGAACTTTACTGTTTAAATTTATGGATGTGGAACGTGACCTTTAAAAAGAGAAGACATTCGTAAATTTTTAGCGTTCCGTTATAGGTGCTTTCGGAGCACTACCTATTTAATTTAAGACCATTGAATGAGCAATGTTGAAATCAGACATAGGGTGACAAACCAGTTGACGAGACAGTTATATGGTATGACTCAGAATCGACTGTAATGCGGTAAATCCATTCATTCGTTGTATTCCCTTAGAAATTGAGCCTCGAAATTTCCTAATTTCTTTTCTTTCAAAATCTAACCTCTTTTGCTACTATCGATACTACTCTAGGATTTTGTTTGGTAATTTCATCTCGTATGACAACCTGAACCAATGCATGTATATATATATATATATATATATATATATATATTATATATATATATATAGAGAGAGAGAGACTTACTTGACAACTGGGCTGCTTATTAGTGATACTTTTTGAGTTGTGATTACTTTCTCATGAGTTTGCAGTTTTGTTGGTTGGATTGTATTGAGTTTAGAAACTGGCTGGGGTTTTGGGCAGGTGTTCGGTTGAGTTTGCTTGATTATTGTAACAGGTTTATTTTGTACTTTTAACGTATTATGATCCATAGGATTTAAATTTACATGACACTTTTTCAGTACAGTAGTAGGCTGCAATGGTTTAGCACTTACGTTACTTGGTTGAACAGAAGTAACAGAAGTATTGCTTTCCTATAATCAAACCAGCAAAATCAACCAAAGAATTTTAGTGATAAACAATTAGAATGTTAGTTTTAATTTTGCCAACTAATCATGTACGACTTGTATCCCAGAATAAAAGTTGATAATATACTACTATTAGTGTAACAAGTCGTAAAGTATCAACCAGTCATGCGTTAGTACCGTTAACAATTAGCCAGTTGATGACACAAATATTCGAATAAACGAAATAGTCAAAATATACACCATCTTATGCTGTCAGACTGAATGTATATACAGGTAAGTCCTCGTAATATACGTATGTTTGGCATGTGTTAATAATCACAGATGGGCAACAAAAGAAATATGCTATGAGAAAACGAAATTGTGAACAGAGTGAAAGGAAGAAGTGCATGATTCTTAAGGAGAAAGAGAACAAAAGTCTAAGTTAACAGGAGTAATACATATTATGGAAAACAATGCAGTAAAAATACAACGGGAATTTTTCCACTTTAGGCGGTCCTGTTTGGTTTTTTATGAATATAGAACACAATAAAAGGAAAATTACTGACTTTTGTTCTAAGCTATGAATGGTAATATCCCAAGACGCCGAGTTACACCATCTCTCAGGCACGAACCAGGGGGTTGTAACGAGTGACAGATGCCAGCACAGCTTTTTTTCATACCACGGGATCATATCATAAGCTTAACACTTCGCTTTTTACAACTAGTCTCAGGATCGGCAAACAACCTACGATATGGAAGCTACACAGATGACATTCTTAAAATATGTTCGAACTACTGGAGCCGATGTTTCAGGATATCGAATTGTCATCACTGTCCCTAAACATAGCTGAACCTCTTGATTACTAACATAGCGTTGCAACTGGATTTCAACAATTCTTCGGAGACAACGATGACTGAATACAGAGAGTTGTTGGATATCAACTCGAAGGGGTCAGGTTTTATAAACCCAACAAAACTACTCTCACCAACACTTTACATCCAGACTAATGTCAAGATGCTGCAGTTGGGCATAAGCCGCCCAGGCCTTTACCATATGTAGGTTAGTCCCATCACTCAAGTTAACAACAATATTCACCACCTGCTTTTGTCAGCCTTTTAGGAGTCCGTTGCATCCAAAAGGTTCAAAGTACATCCCTTACACATGAACACTAATGGTTAACTGACTAAGTCAGACTTGCAGAGCTTGAGTATCGTCGCATATAAAAACGAGATCAGTGTTTTCAGGTAACTGTCCCATAACACCACTGCTTACTTTTATCAGAGCTATTTCAAAGATTTTAACGATGACACGGTTGAAAATGAATGGTGAGATTGGCAAACTTTGCCTAACCGAACTACTGAAATGAAACAGTGGGGAAAGGTGGTTATAATGCCTTATTCTCATATCAAGAAACAATGATTGTTGGGTTGAAATAAGTAGGAAGGGGTCCTACCATTTGGCGGGGTGTGAAGATATAATCAATACATCCACAACCAGAAAGAAAACCAGCCCGTCCCTCTCTAGTCAGTTCTTCCTTCAATGGATTTTGAACACTCTTAGAAGCATGACAGAAGTCAATAGTTTGAACGTATTTGGAAGTAGACTTATCACTGATAGCTGTTGTACAGGTAAGTTTTTCTGGAAAACGGAGACGATCATCAGTTTATTCCAGAACGTCGGAACATTCTTTGTTTGTCGAACCTTACCAAACAAACCTGGTTAGTTCTCTGACCAGAAGTTCCCCGCCTTCCTTAAAAAGACTTGACGATAAGTCGTCTGAGCTTAGTGATTTATAGTGTTTCGGGAGTTGAAGCTCCTTGCGGACTTTCGCTTTGTTAGTGAGCTCCAACCATCAGATTTATCGGTTCGTATGCATAATTTCCTAATGTAATAATCTACGTTTATGTATAACATAGCGGTTAGTCGTATATTAACATAACTTAAAATGTAAGGAGCCCGCGGAAACCGGTTACGGTGCTCTGTATGATCAGTTAGTAGAATGATGGGCAAAATGTTTCAAATACACTGTGAATTGAGTAATGTTATCATGAAAATGATGATTCTTATGAAAAAAGTAGTAATTTGGTAAGTTAGTCTTGTTATAAAACATAATATAGCACCAATATCAAGACATAAGAGTGAATGGTTACTGTCGATTTAAAAGTGTATGCACGAAATCCACCCAAACCAAGGTATGATTCTTATGCTTGACTTTGTGAGTGCTACTGATACCATCCGACTACTGAAACTGAAGTAGGTAGGACGTGTCTCAAACCAACAGCACAGTAAATTAAAATCGAACATCTTGACCGATAGGGAATCACTCTCCTCAAATTACGAAGTATCACACGTCTCGCCATTATCCAGTAACAAAAATAAATCCCACAACATCTACTTCCACTTGAATAGCGCTGATCACTCACAAATAACCGACTGAGATACGAACGTTTTATTTGAAAAGTGTATTTATCACTTAAATCTGTCTGTAATTTTCCTAGGGTTACTGCCGGTCCCGAGCCTGGTTAAAGGAAGGTTAAGCATGGGGTCAGAGACCCAATGCCGTAGAAAACAACCTTGCTAAAAAGCGTCAACTGGAATAAGAAATTTAAACTCCGTCCTCGGAGTCAAATAATGACGCCACTTGGTGAAAGCTAATAATTCTTCGAAAGTCACGATTCTGAGACCCCTCCCAACAACCAGACCGACAATTAATATACTTACATGGTATGTCCGGACAGCGTGGTAGACCGGGATGACTAATCAAACAGCTATAGGAACGAGGAGATACAACAGGGAGGTGATCGGAATAAGTTAAACCCATGGTTACATTCGGGAGAGATGCTGCTGCAGTCTGGTCGCGAAAATGTTACGCACACTAAGGGAGTTGGTCTGATGCTGTGCAAAAAAGCACGAAAAGCACTTACAAGATGGAAATATCATGAGTCCAGGGTCATCAAAGCGTCCTTCAGAACAAGGGAGGGAATCAATGTTATCCAGTGATAAGCACCCACCGATCATAAAAATCAGTCTCATGACAGGCTACAGTCGATCATGAAGAAGTGCCAAAAAAGGGATCAGACCATCCTCATCGGAGACCTAAACGACCAAGTTAGAATGGGTAACGCCAAATTTAGAGATATGATGAGGCGAAATGGACTAGTAGAAAGGGGACGAGACTGGTGAGAGATTTGCAAATTTATGTGCAGTCCACAAAGTTGTTATTGGTGGCACTATATCCCCTCACAAACACATACATAAGGTACTTGGGTCTCACCGGATCATACTGCAGAGATTCAGGTCGACCATATTTACATCACTAGAAAATTCAGAAGGTCAATGGAAGACGTAAGAACAGAGAGTGGAGCTGACATAACTTTAGATCACAACCTGGTTGTGGCCAAGATGAAACTGAAGCTAAAGAAACACTGGACAACTGGGAAAACAGCATTACAAAGGTTCAATACAGACTTCCTTCGATATACTGGCAAACTCAACGAATTCAAGATGGCTCTCAGCAACAGGTTACAACATCTATTTAAAGGAGAGCAGACTACTATGAGAGACAACTGAAAAGCGATCAACGTGTCAGGAGGTTCTGAACCGCAAGAAGCATCATCATATAGAATGAATCTCTATCGAAACACTAGACAGGGTTCAAGAAAGGAAAAACAAGAATACAGTAATTAATAACAGCCGAACAAGAACAGAGAAAATCAAGGCACAGATTGAATACACAGGTGCGAACAAGAGAGTGAAGAAGATCATTAGGACTGACAAGCAGAAATATCTGGAAGTGCTAGCAACGACAGCGAAAAACGTTGTATGTGAAGCAAATATGAGACAGCTATGTGATACAACGAAGAAACTAGCAGGAAAATATAGTAAACCAGAGCGACCAGTCAAGAACAAAGAAGGTAAGCCAATCACTGAGGTTCAAGAACAGAGAAACAGGTGGGTAGAACAATTTGAAGAACTCTTGAATAGCCCAAACACACTGAACTCGCTGAATAATGTAGCAGCACACACAGGCATCCCTATAGCGGTCTCCCCACCAACCATCAGGAAAATCAGCATGGCCATCAGATGAATGAAGAGTGGAAAAGCAGCAGGATCAGACAACATATCAGCCGAAGCACTGAAGTCAGACATAGAGGTCACTGAAAAGATACTCCACATACAATTCAGGAAGATTCGAGAGGAAGAACAGGTGTCGACAGACGGGAAAGACGGATACCTCATCAAGATACCGAAGAAAGGAGATTTGAGTAGTTGTGAGGACTATAAAGGCTTCACATTACTATCTGTAGCAGGAAAGGTCTCCAACAGTGTTGTTGAAGCGAATGGGAGATTTTGTGAACGCTCAACTTCGAGATAAACAAGCTGGATTCCGTAAGGATCGATCGTTCACAGACCAAGTCACAACGCCAAGGAACATTGTTGAAAAGTCAACTAGATGGAATCAAATTCCTTCACTATGAGAAAGCGTTTGTTAGTGTGGATATGAGAACCTATGGAACCCTATTCGGCACTATGGTGTACCTGAGAAGATGGTCAACATCATACGGAATTTATACGACGGACTACACTGCAAAGTCGTGCATGGACGACAGATCGCAGACGCAATACAAGTGAAGACTAGTGTCAAACAAGGCTGTTTACTCCCTCCGTTTCTCCTTGTTCTGGTGGTCGACTGGACTATGAAGACTCCCACACCTGATGGGAAGCACGGAATACGATGGACAGGTTGGATGCAACTAGACGATTCGGACTCCGCAGATGACCTAGCTCTTCTACTGCATACAGAGCAACAAGTTCAGGCGAAGAGAGCTAGTGTAGGAGCAGATTCTGAACCCTGATTCCAAACCAATAGTGAACATGGGCTCCAGTATCCTGAGGGAACAAACGGTGTATGAACCAATCGTTCGTCACCGGCTACCATGGGACTGCATCTCCTTACGATGCTCCACTGCCTTGTGGATCAGATCTTTAGTTCAAAGGCTCCGGGTGTGGTCCCCTAAGAAAACCACCTGCTTCAGTTTGGGCGCTTGGGTAGTATCACAGCCCTGACACAAATCAAAGGAGATTTATGCGGCACATATGTATCCGGTGCCCCTTTTTACCAATATTTATGTGTTTAAATAAACAAAACTCACTTTCACTTGAAGATGATTGCCCTGCAGCATCTGTTGATATCGTTGTTGGACAGCAAGAAAGCGTTCTTCATTCGCCTTTTTACGAGCTTCCATTTTTTGCTTTTGAGCGTCCTGGAAAGCTCGCAGGCGTTCTTCTCTCTTCTCCATTTGTTCGATAAAAACTTGCCTTTTGGCTTCCATACGCTGCTCTTTATCAGATAAAACGGAACCAGATCGATTCTTGTGCTTATTAGAGCAGCCATTTAAAGATGTATTAACGGATACTTTTTCGTTGATGGAATTTAACTTTGAACCTACATACGAGTAACAAAAGTAACAATATATAATAACCCCGAAAAAACTATGTGAAATCAATTTGATGTGTGGTATAACCATGTATTTCTGGACAATAGTAAAGAAATGAAAGAGCATACTAACTAACATATACATCTTTGAGGCATGAAAACCTGGGGTGGAACCACTAACGGATTGTAATGCTGTGCAAACAACTCGAGGACAGTGAACAAAAACTGAGACTACTGAACAACAAAACAGCGATGTTGTTTCTTATCCATCATGTTACTTTTGTTCTGGTTTTAGTGCATCCTTTATATGGTATGGAAACCATCGCAAGATTTCGTTGTTTGAGACTGCTATGAAACTGTTAGTAGTTCGTGTGTGCTTATCAGATAAATAAAAATAAAATGTAAGAGCGTGTCCTATGTGAGAAGTCTACATTGGGAGACTGCATATAGTTTTCAGAAATAGATTATATTAATAAACAAGGGGCAGCTTGTTGGTTCTATACTGAAGACGATTTGTTATTGGTACTAACTGAAAAAGCTGAGATAACCAGTTTATGGCATGACTACATGGAATAAAAATTTATAGTTGACGAAGAAGCAATTCTGATTCAAACTTTTCAAATATGTTTGTAAACTTTATTAGGAAGGAGCGAAATATATAACTCTGAAGTTTGGTTGTATTTGTTAATTAGAGCAGACAATCTATTGAAACTGTGAATCACATACCTACATTAAATTACTGACTACTTAATGTTAACTACGCCACCACCAGCCATTATGTAGCCACCTAGATACACGAACTTCTCAACTACTTCAATCTGCTCACCATCTAAGGTGAGTACAGGATGAGAATCCTGCCAGTCTTGTAGGAGTACTTTACACTTGGAGGGTGCAAAGCACAAGCCGTACCTGCGGACACTGATTGCCAACTGATTAAGTGCGGATTGCATGCCTTGGGCATTCTCGCACAATAAGACAATATCATCCGCATACTCGAGGTCGAGAAGTCGTTCTCCAAGCAACATATCCACACCGCCATTACTTACATCCATTAGAGCTGTTTCCAGGATGTCATCGATGGCAAAGTTGAAGAGGAATGGTGAGATCGGGCAACCCTGCCTAACCCGCTGCTTGAATGGAACAAGGGAGAAAGGTGGTTGTATGCCCTCACTCTGCCTGAGGTGTTCGTATACAGGGCCTTTAAGATGTTAATGAACTTCTCAGGCACACCCTTCTTCAATAGACAATCCCAGAGAACAGTCCTGTCCAACGAATCGAAGGCAGCCCTGATATCAAGAAACACTACGATTGTTGGCCTGCGATAAGCATGACAGTGTTCTAACATTTGGCGGAGGGTGAAGATGTGATCAATGCATCCTCGACCAGAACGAAAACCAGCCTGCTCCTCGCGAGTCAATCGTTCTCGGGTTTTAAACAACCTACGAAGAATGACAGAAGCCAATAGTTTGGACGCAATCGGAGGTAGACTTATCCCCCGATAGTTGTTACAGGAACAACGTGAACCTTTTTTAAAGATAGGGACGACTATTGACTCATTCCATGATGTTGGAACACTTTCTTGCTCCCAAACCTTTGCAAACAACACAGTCAGTTCCTTAGCCAGAAAGTCACCACCATCTTTAAAAAGAGCCGGAGGTAAGTCATCTGGGCCCGGTGATTTGTAGCGCTTCAGGAGTTGGAGTTCCTTGCGGACTTCCGCCTTGTTTGGTGGATCAGTCGTCACCGGCCATGGGGGGCAGGACAAACTGGTTGATGTTGCCGGAGCAGCAGGCCAGTTGAACTGCCCTTCGAAAAATTCTGCCCATCGTCCAAGACGTCGAGAGATGTTAGTGATTGGCATCCCGTCATCCTCGTAGATTGTTTCACTCACACCAGACTTCTTGCTGCCAGTGGCTCGGATGAGTTGGAAGAGCTTCCGGCAGTTACCAGATGCAGCTGCTGCTTCCATCTCATTAGCACGCTCCGACCACCAGGCTTCTCGGTCCTTACGCAAGCTTTGCCCGATTTCATTACGTAACAGCCTTCGTTTGTGGTCAAACTCACGGTCACCCGGAGTAGACCGACGGGCTTCGATCAGTTGTAAGGAGCCAGAAGAAACCTAGTGCTTGTAAGCGGGACGTTTCGCGAAGCCGCAAGCGGCTTTACTTGCCATTTTCATGGCGTCGTGAAGATGCAACCAACGCTCATCTATACTTTTCGGTGGGATGGTAGCTAGCCTAGAGGCTAGCTCCGCTCGATACTTACTTGCAACAGAAGTTGCAGTCAGTTTACTAACATCGATCCGTTGGTGGTGGTCAATCCTTCGGCCACTGAAAAGTAAGGTGAGATTGGCGCAGACCAGGGCATGATCAGACTCCAGATAGGTACTCCAAAAGGAGCGGCAGTCTTGTACATAACCACGCCAGCGGTAGCTGATCGTGATGTGATCAATCTGAGTCCAGGCTTGGGATGCAGAGGGAGGACGCCAGGTGGCATACCGGCGATGACTGTGCCGGAAGTTAGTGCTAGCCAGAAACAGGTTGTGGTCTGTGCACAGTTGCAGCAAACGGTCCCCGTTATCTGTCCTGTGACCAACAAGTCCCCATCGGCCACCTAAACGACTCTTTTCTGTGCCTAGACGCCCGACCTGAGCATTCAAGTCTCCGGCTAATACTACAATATCTGTCGAACGCGCTTTCTGGAGAAGAACAGTTAACTGATGGTAAAACTCATCCTTGATTGCATCCGGGCTGCAATCTGTCGGGGCATAGGCGAAGATGACGAAAAGACATCGTTTCTCACGCCGGTTTCTTCTCACTTTGATGGAACTTTCTAATCTAGCAGCACATAACCGACTGTTAATGGGGATCCAATCGATTAGTGCTGCCTCAGCCCTAGCGCTTAGTGCAACACCAACGCCTGCAAGACTGGACGAAGATGCCACAGAGTCCCCGGATAAGCGCACGTGAAACAAGCTTTTCGAAGCGACAGATTGAGAACGAATTTGTAGTACTTCACTAGAGTCTTGAATACGGGTCTCGGATAGACAGCAAACATCAACATTAAGACTTTCTAAAGACATAGCCAGCCCCATCTGTTGTCCGATCTGCATTAGTGTGCGAACGTTGAAGGAAGACAGCTTGAACGGCGTACGTGGTTTCAGAAAGACTGCTTCAGTATTCGTAATTGATGGAAGCATTCACTTTCAACCAGACAGTGACTAGAGATCGTTTAGATAGGACAGAGTTTCCACCATGGGCGAGCTACTGCATAAGTTGGAAAGGAAGGATACACAATTTGGGAATAAAGGGAGTGAAAAAGCGACGTAGTAAATAATAATAATAATAATAATAATAATAATAATGGTAATAATAATAATAATGTAAATTGTCTTTCTTCTATTAGGAACGAGAGCAGTGTAGTTAGTGTAGTGCTTCATTTCATGTCATTTGTGTGTGGGCTGTGATACTGCCCGGGTGCCTAAACCGAAGCAGGTGGTTTTCTTAGGGGGCCACACCCAGAGCCTTTGACCTAAAGGTCTGATCCACAAGACAGTGGAGCATCGTGAGAAGATGCAGTCCCATGGTAGCCGGTGATTAACAACAGGTTCATTCGCCATTCGTTCCATCAGGATACTGGAGCCCATGTTCACCGTTGGTTTGGAATCAGGGTTTTCCAACTCCCCTAGGTGGACCCTCCGTGTCCACCAACCCGGTTAAAGTGCCGGACATTCGCTTTTCGTCCTCTCACTTTCGTAAACAACACCCCCACCACGAGAAGGCAGTGAGTAGGACTTCCCTGGCAGAGGCTATATATTCGCGTGGCCATGTGAGAGCATTTCGAGAGGGAGAGTGGACTCTCCCCACTCTCGGCCGTACCAGGGCATTTGGGGGCTACTAGTTTATGTATAATGGTTCCTAGTAGTTTTTTTTTAATGATTTGAATTGTGGTTAAGATTGGAAACCAGTATGACTTTCGTCCAATTTGAAACCTGTCAACTGGATGTCAACGATAAAATTTCAACCCCGACTTTTATTATTTTTGCATAATATTTTTACAGCATTCATCATACTATTTTATGTGCCGTATATGAACCTTGTCAGGATTGATTTGATAAACAATGAACTTAACTCTGTAGGCTAAGGTATCTATAAATGTTTTAACACAACTGATGCCATTTATATAAAACATACGAGGTTTTTACATAGAATAAAAGGTCAAAGTATGCGATAGAAAATTTGAAAGGCTTACCTGTTCTTGGTTTTGATGCCTGAATGGGGTGATTTAGAGAATTGAGTCTCGAAACACCGCCCAATCTTTCGGTAGATGAAAACAAACGCGATTTGCCACAAGTACTAGCAGTCTTGTTTTCAAGAGAAGTAATTCTCTTATCAGTTGCGGGAACTGGAAGTCTTGGAATGTGTTTCGTTTGAGTTTCAGTTGAAAATATGGAAGGACATGGTAATTTCTGTATGTTTGATAAGTCACCAAACGGTGATTTGGTTACAAATGTATTATTAATGCTATTTACATTACTTTGTGGAGGGGCACTTGATGAATCGGAAAGAGAAGTAGCTGACTCGAGGCTAGGAGACTTTGTGGTATTAGTGGAGGATGATGCTGTAGTTGCAGGAGCATGACCTAAAGGCATAGTCAAATTTAGTAACTGTTCATCTTTCGGCGGCGCCTCATCTTCGACATTATGTTTTGACTCTGTAGTCAACCCTATCTGAAAGATAAAAATACTACATAATAGTAACAGCAAGATGTGAAGCCATCACTAAATGTAGCTACAAGACATATTATAACTTAGGTTTACGCAGTTTCAAATTTACTAACGCCTAGATAGGAATCAGACTAAACACAAAACCATCAAAATCAATTTCAACTACATAGTTTATTATCGTATGTGAAACAATGTCAGAGTCTAATTTTCTGGATCATTGGGTAACGAGTTCAAACCCAGTACAAAAACTTCAATTCTGAGTGAAACTTAATGACGTACATAGCTGTGTGCTGAACTGCGAATCATGTATTGTATGTAGGATCTACAATGGTATTAACTACTGATTAAGTGGCTGAGGTTAAAGAACGATTCAGAATCGGTTGCAGTGGTGCAGACACCTATCTTCCCCCAAAACCTGAGATTTATACCCTAATCCCTTTTAAACAAATGTTCCCTATGTTTAATCCTTATTACCACCATTGATCTTGTTATTTTAATTGCTTTTTCATTCAACTTACTGATTTCATCTTGATGTTGCAACTTGAGGAGACCCACATTTATACCAGGTTCTAAAACGATTATGAATAAATATTCGACAGAAGGGATGATGGAAACTAAGTACATTGAACTTCAGTACACCAGCAATAAAATTCCAGGAAACCTTTCCGCACATAATCACTAATCGCGATTTCTAAGCGATAGAATGCATGTATTTTTTCAAGTGATATTTATGACCAATATACCATAGTTGTAAGCTCTTTTTACCTTTTGATTACCGTGGAACTGTATGGTATATCAAGCACTCACAATGGAAAAAAGTTTGTGAATCGTAAGGTTACATGTGTGCAACCAAGGGACTTGGTGGAAGATCTGAAACCTGGACACAAGTCACATGAATTTTGAATGAATTACACCTACTATTTTGACCCTGTGTAAAATCATCTTAATATTAGTAGAAGGTTTAAGAGGCTGGCAACAAGACACTAGGATAATTGTGACTTCAAAAAATTATACAACAGATTTTTACATCATTATATAACTAACAGGACTACAAGACAATGAATGGTGGCATCGTAATAAAAAATGTAGTAGAGCATGAAAGGCAAACAATCTGAAAACCAAGTATGAAAACAAACAAGAGAAAAACTTCTACCTTATTAAAACTGGTACGTTTAACGAGTGGTTGGTAATCTGACGTATCCATCGATAGTTTTCGTTTTTTCTCTGACAACTTTTGAGCAGACATTTGTATGTCCCCAGTTCTGGAGATATTAAGTTCCCTCTCATTAATTTGATCACACTTTCTTTCCTAATAAAGTATGAAATATAAATCTAAATAGAAAAATCTGTATTGTAAGATGATGTTTAAATGTATAGAGAGAAGTGCACTTCTTGCGTGACAGCTAATGATAGCAATTGATTTAATAAAGCAGACTAGGCAGTTGAGAATCAAGAGCTTCAACCACTAAACTACCACGTCAGCAATGCTGGTCAGTAATATGAGCCTCAGTATGAGGATAACTGAGACCTGCTGGTTGAAAATGAAATACCAAAATCAACTAACCAAAATTAGGATGTCATCAAAATTTCACATTAAATTACGCTTACCTCAATATTGCTAGTCCGCTTGCTTTGTGGTTCAGAGTTGGAAATATTAGTTGAAATCAGACATTCTTTATCTGTAGGACAGAAAGTTGTTTGAAGGATGCTTGAATCTAAAAGCTGGGGCTTATGGCTCTTTAGGTCGCACATATTACCACTCGGCTGAAAGATCTGGGGAGCAAAGCAAAAAAAGCTGTGCTTAAAAAACCAGTGATTAGGAGAATAAGTCAATGTAAATGCCTTCATGACCATTACCTATTGCACTGTCTGTATTAATAAATTACAGCGATGTTAACGCATCAGATTTCCCGGAATTATTAAACGTTATAGAATAGTTTGTTTACAGGAACCAATTAACCAGAACACTGAGGCAAAACCAAAAACAGTTTGTACTTGCACACTTTTCGGAATCTTGTAACAGGAGTTTCGATGTAAATACAAAAATCTATACCCTATTGTTTAAACTTTGGTCAATTACCATGAAATCTGAAAGTCTACAGTCAACCTTAACGTGAGAACTCTATGACCCAGGAAACTGAGTAAGTGGTGCTCAAATTTTATGATGTAAGACGTCAAACGATGACGTCAACTACAGTCAGTCAGTTACAACGTAGAACTTGTACGTACGTACATCAGTTCGAGTTGCCATACCACATTAGCACAGAGATGAATTTGTCAATTCAAATCCCATATTGGTAGAAGTAGTAAGAGTATAAGTATTATGTGAAAGATAAGGGATTGAAGATGTTATTGAAGGAGTATAATACGGTGAAATAAATTTGGAAAGAGAAAAAGGATACGGACATGAAGAATTCAGAAGATTAGAATCTAGTAGAACACAAAGAGTGTATGCACCTGCGCCATTGCAAACGATTTTGAGCCATGTCATTCAAGGTCTCTAACCATCGGTTGCTATCATCTCGCGAATCCCAACCAGGTAGTCTACACCTACCAACACGGCCCAGTCCACTTGTTAGCGACTTCATGGATTTATGCCATGTTTTGGTCTGGCCGCTCCTAGCTTTCTTCCAACCTACTCGTACACCACAAAGCATTGCACGTCGGGGCAGTCGGTGGTTGGGCATACGTAACACATGTCCCAGCCATCTCAACTGATGAAGTTTCACCACTTCATCAATCGATTTTCCATCCTCACCTAGTACCCGTTTCCTAACATTTGCATTACTTACCCGGTGGTCCCAGGATATACGAGCAATGAGTCGAAGACACCTATGATCGAATACTAGTAGCCTACGAATGTCCTCTACTCTTATCGGCCATGTTTCACTGCCATAAAGTAGGACGGAACGAACTGCTGCACAGTAAACCCGTCCTTTTGTTGCTAGACGGATATCTCGCCTACGCCATAAATAGCGCAAGTTGGCGAAAGCTAGACGAGCCTTCTGTATACGTGCTGAGATTTCGTCACACACCAGACCACAAGGGCTGATGAGACTCCCAAGATAAGTGAAGCTGTCAACACGCTCAACTACTTCACTCCCTATCATTAGTTCAGGTGTCGATTCAACCCAATCCTGAAGTAACATTTTGCACTTCGAGGGAGAGAATCGCATCCCGAACATGCCTGCATTGTTGCTTATAGTGGTCAGAAGACTCTGCATTTTGTCAGCGTCTTCACCGAATAAAACTATGTCGTCGGCGTATCCTAAGTCAACAAATGAATCTCCCGGTAAAAGTTCAACTCCTGGAGATTGAGATGATGAAAGTGATATCTCTAAAAGCATGTCAACGACAAAGTTAAACAGGAATGGGGAGAGTGGACAGCCCTGACGAACACCACTTGAGGTAACCAATTCTGATGACAGTTCGCCATAGGCTCTAACTCGACCAGTTGTGTTCGAGTAGAGGGCCTTTATGAGGTTAATGTACTTCTTTGGTACTCCTTTCACTGACAAACACTGCCATAGAACCTCACGATCAACGGAGTCAAATGCTGCCTTAAGGTCAAGAAATACTACTATTGTGGGACGTCTGAATGTATGTCTATTTTCTAGGACCTGACGTAGAGTGAATATCTGGTCTATGCAACCACGTCCAGGTCGAAAACCAGCCTGGTTTTCTCTAGTCTGCTCTTCACGAGCTTTGGTTAGGCGCCTAAATATTATTGAAGCTAATATTTTAGACACTATATTAGTCAAACTGATTCCTGTGATTGTCACAGGAGGACTTTTGTCTTTTCTTATAGACTGGCACAATCAGTGATTGGGACCAGTCAGATGGAATTACGTCCAGATCCCAGATTCTACCTAAGACCTCAGTCAATCTCGTTGCTAGTACTGGACCACCATCCTTAAAAATCTCAGGGGTAAACCTGTCAGGGCCTGCGGCTCTCCCTCGCTTCAGATTTCCTATAGCTTTTTCAACCTCGTAGAGAGTTGGAGGACTTACCTCAATTTGCCATTCAGGACGACTGGGGATCGTGGGTAACTGGAGTGTGGCTGAAGGCCAGTTGAACTGATCCCTAAAGTGTTCTGCCCATCGATCCAATCTCCTGGATTGAGAATGAATGATATGCCCATCTTTGTCTGAGATAGTTTCGCTAATAGTTGGGTTCCTAATGCCGGTTTCTTTAATAAGTCTGAATAGCTGTCTGCTGTTACCTATTGCCGCTGCCTTTTCCATCTCTCTTGCTTTCGCTACCCACCACTGTTCACGATCATTGCGTAGGCTTCTTATTAGACTGCGCTTAAGCTGACTGTGCTCTTCGTTATGTTCAGAGCCAGGTGGGATGAGTTTTCGAGCATCTATCAGTGTGGTAGATGCTGCCGAGAACCATTGTTTCTCCCTGACCTTATGACTTACCTTACTATCGGATATCACTGCTGTTTCCACAGCTTTACGGATGTCATCCTACGCTGCTTCGGGGTGGGCACAACTTGCATGTCTGTCTAACTGTTTTTTCAGTTGTTCCTGAAATATATTCTTAGCTTGCTTATCATTAAGTAGAACCCTTAGAGGCTTCCCTGCAGTGTCTTTCCTGCGTCCAGTAAGACGCAGACAGATACGTGCTCGCACTAGAGCATGATCTGAGTCTAAACATGTGCTCCAGAATGAGCGACAGTCTTCTATCGAGCCCCTCCATCGGTAGCTGATAGCGATGTGATCTAATTGGGTCCAACGTTGGGACGAATTCGGGGGTCGCCACGTCAAAAGATGTTTTTCCTTATGCTTAAAGTTAGTCTTTGCAAGAAATAGGCGGTTATCTGAGCACAGCTGCAACAGACGGTCGCCATCATCTGTCCTTTGAGCCACGACACCATAAGATCCACCCAGGTATCTTTCCCTTTCGCCTAGTTTACCTACTTGAGCATTAAAGTCACCAGCCACTATTACTACATCAGAACGCCTAGCTTTTCGGAGAAGGTCAGAAAGTTTCCTGTAAAACTCATCTTTTATATCGTCTGAGCTGCAGTCAGTGGGAGAGCGGGCAAAGACGACGAAGAGGCAACGACGAGTTTCCCTATCTTTCCGAGTCCTTACTGATCCGTTTAGTCGGACAGCGCATAGACGACTGTCTACTGGGATCCAGTCTAAAAGAGCTAGTTCTGTCCTAGGACTTAAAGCTATACCTACTCCAGCGAGGCCACGGGAAGCAGCATCAGGGCTTCCAGATACACGAAGCGTGTATCGAGATGGTTCTTTATTTTGATTAGGTGAGGTCAAATGAATGACACTACTCGGATCTTGAATGCGCGTTTCGGAGACGCAGCACACATCGGTGGTGTAAGATTCTAGAGTCCTAGCTAAGGAAGCCTGTTGTCCTATTTGGCACAATGTTCGGACATTAAAAGTTCCTATATGTAGTTTAGAGCGTGGTTTCAGGAGACCAGGAATAACGTTCCGTGTACTTGAATCGTTTGCCCTAGCGGTGCGAGGTGATAAAAGGACGTGGGAAGGGTTAGTCGTGGAGATAAGAGTTATTAGGAGTAGGAAGGAATTGAAAGTGACCAACTTGGTCTCGTATGCTGTTACGGGTATGAGGGCTAATATCACTTCCCGGCCGCCCACACCGTGGAAGGGTATTTCTTGAGGGACCTAAAAAAGAAGTCGGATTAGTGTTGGTCTTAACGACCTGGGAGCGTGACCGCAGTGCTCAAGGGACAACTGCTTGAGGCCGGTCACGCACGGCCTTTTTGTGGGGGATTTTTGACGTGTTAGCTCCGTTCTTCAAAGGACCTTACCGCCGGAGACGGAAATCCGTGGGATAAGGCGAGGTGTGCATTCTTAGGGTCGACCATTTCTAACCCCACCCCTCCTTGTGGGAAGGTAGCATCGCTGTCATGCTGGTTGTCTGAAGGAAACACCTTACTGCCGTCACACCTCTGTACAGTCGGCAGTACGACTTCGCCTTCGGACCTTGGGATTGCTGCTTTTAGTCGTACCGCTCTTCAACCGACCTGTCTGGCATGGTAGGACCTCGAGGAACGATTGTTCCAGCCAGCATAGCTCGATTGCTTCATCACGATAGGCAAGCCCAACCACCACGTCAGGGTAGCAGCAACGGTCGGACGTCAACTACAATAAGGATTGTGATATTCTCATCTGGACCTCAGGTTATTTATTCACACATTAAGGATTTTGAGATATGCTCTGGGAGTATTAACAAAACAATGTTAAGATGCATAAATCCTTGGATATATCTGGTTATATATTTAAACAAGTGGAGGTGGGTATTCCAATCAGACATTAGAAACCGTCCAATGATACGAACTCGCAACCATTTATAGGGCAGTTTGATACAAAATCACCAATAAGTAGAAGGCATTAGGTCTTTATTTCCCACACGGAACTTTCCTGAACATAACGATGAGGACTGTCCGTTACAACTAAAGTAGGAACTGCGGCTAGGTTTAGAGGCTCCAAGGTTGGCAGATGACTGACTTCTCGTCAGAACCAATGTAGGGAAAAACAACTTAAGATGGATGAATTGCGCGATTACCTCAGTTTGCAAAGTTCACTAATCCAGACACTTATCTACGTGAGACCATGCATATATATATATATATATCGGTCCGAATTGCCATACCTCACTAGTACAAGATGAGCACTTAATCTGCTGAAGCAGATTCCATGAAAGATACATATACATAAATATAGTGACTGAACATTATTTAAGGGGAATTATTTAAGGGGAAGCAACGAGTGTATACACCTGTGCCATTGTAATAGATTCTGAGCCATGTCACCCAATCTCAAACCACTGATTACGATAGTCACGCAGACCCGAACCAGGTATTCTACATCTGCCAAAATGCCGCGGACGAGAAGTTAGTGATTTTATGGACTGATACTACATTTTAGTTTGGCCGCCCCTAACTGTTTTCCATCCGTCTCCAACACTAGTGAGCACTGCACGCCATGGTACTCGGTGGTTGAGCATGCGTAATACATGGCCTACTCGTCTCAGTCGATGAAGATTTACAACCTCACTGACTGATTTACTATCACTCCCTAACACGCTGAGTCTAACTTCACAATTACTTAAAATTCACTAAATGACATGTTCTAATTAGTACTTGAAAGTCTAACTTACATTTTGAGGTTCCGTTTGTTTCGGACTGTCTTTCGCACTACGCAACTGCTTACTTAACTTTCTGGAGTTCTTTAACAACTTAGCCGGCGATTTATGCGAGTCCACTACCTGGTTTAATTTCGAACGGTTTAGAGGACTGTGTTCACATCTTGCGGAGTGAATGCTCGTTTTCACTTTTCGCTTTTGACCAACCACTGGCTTTAACAGGAGGTCTTCAGTTTTTTCAATCCTTTAGAAATAGTTAATTAATTATGAAGAACTTACTGTTTCTCAAGGTCTTCACTCAAAACACCGTCATCCACACTGGTTTCAATGCCTCCCAAAGCAGCAGTAATTTCTTTGAATGTCGCTTGGATGTTTTGTTTTGCATCATTTATGATATTCTTGAGAATATCTTCAGTCAGAAGGAACTGTTGGTACAGCTCCATTGACGGAATTCATGCGGCGCGGCGATTCCAAGTACTTTACAATCACAAGTTGTTCAAACACATTCTAATTCAATCCTCAGCTTACAGTCACAGCAATAAAAAATCAAGTGCCTTATAAATATTTCTTACAATTTATAGGAATTTCAAGATCCAGTCTGCCTTTCAGAAAACAGTAATAGTTAACTGCCCACAACAGATGTAATTAGCTGGTTAGCATTCCACATTGATACTGATAACTTTTGTTTCAATACATCCACCTCTAGCTCTACATGCCCAGTCAACTATTGTTGTCACATCATTTCGGTATGAAAAAGTAATTTCTGCAGTTCCGCTCACGTGCCACTTGCCGTCAAATGAAATGTGCTATCGCGTACATAGTGGAATCGATATATCTAGGCTTAATGCAGAAATTTACTATCTGGCTGACTTCTGCGCATTTGAACGGTTTTAGATCATAGCTTTTGGCAAATGCTATCAGTCTATTCTAGGGTTCATGCTATATCCGAAATATTGTTACGTCAGCTTTACTTTTGTCTTTCACTTCAGCCAAACATCGTATTGAATTATTACTCCTTGACATTCACTAAGCATCCAATTTTATTTGTAATGCGATTTAATGTTTATATAATTTATAAACTGATCAAATTTACACTAAACTATAACTTCAATATGTTTGTACTTGTGTGAGAGCGGCCCCCAGTGACCTCAAGGTAGCTCTAGGAAGCCCTGAATGAACCGAATGCATTCTGTTTTAAATCACCTTTTGAAAAAAAAACACTCCAGAACTTCGGTGTGTAGCTTCTCCATTTGACAAATGCTAAAACCACCGCATGGGGATTAGATGACTGTACTGTTTCATAATTGTCAGTAAGTTACACATGAGTAAACGAATGATAACATTGAGTTATCTATTGTAGAGCTTTCAGTCATGTTAGTACTTAGACCTTATCGATTCCCTGTACGTCGTTCGTTCGTTCGAAACTGTAATAAGCTGTTGGAAGAAGTTCAAAGATCTGTTGTAGACCATCAGCGTTGATGATCTATGTTGAATGAATGGATGCCTACACGACTTAGACGGGAATGGTGTGACGAACCAGCTAACTTCGAAGTTACACCTCACAGTCAGCATCTAACGTGGATTACCCCTTCGACGTATTGAAATAATGTGGCTGCTTTGAAGACTGTATAACACAAAGGGCGTGATTACGTAAATATATTAGTAAGAATGAGTACAGAGATGTTAGTGAGACCACCACCGCATGGGCCAGTTCATGGCGTATGATTAACTGATGCGCTATTGTTGTCCTTGACTTTCACAAGGTTCGATTATCTGTTCGATATTCAGTGACCCAATTGCCGGATGATTTGGCTAGGGCTCAATGATATTTCACTGCCCCTACACTGTAACTAGGCTGATCCACAGAATTACAAAGCTACCGTATTACAAGAAACTGGCATAACTAGATTGATCTCATTTGTCATACTGAAGGACTAGAGGTGACTTTATCACAGTTCCTTAAATTACTTAATCATAAATTTGCTTTCGACATGTCCTCATCTACCTTATAATTTAAAACAGAATCTTCGAGCACAATTTACAGAATTTCACAAGCCCAGAATAAATGACGTTTTAGGTGTCCATCGACTTCTCCATCGAATCATCAATGAGTGGAACTGATCACCTCAAAAAGTGAGCAACTGTTCACCCAACATCACAAGAAAAAAGTTTGAGATAGACCGCCATAACAAAAGTTGTGATTTGAGACTGATGGCTTAAATCAACTTTATGTTCATCTTAGATCTTCCTAGCAATCAAGTGCTGTCCAGTAAACAGGATCGACAATTGTTTTAGACAGGAATATATATCAGAGAGCAACTCGCAGGTGGAGGAGAATCCTAGTTAATATTTATTGCATGTACATTTCTCTATCTCCATATTGAAATATAATTGTGTGCAAAGTTATCAGTCACTTGTTTTTATAAATACCGTGAAATCAAAGGGGTGCTTTTATACATGTGCTGATATTGCCACAATACCCCACTTAATAGTCCATGTTGCATGAAACACCCATACTTATATACGCTGAGCGACACGGTCTACGTTGCCGTATTGTCGTAATTACGAAGATATTTAAAATGAATATTGTTTATAAGTAATAGTTAAACTACATATTAGGTAAGTAAAAACAATAAGCACAAATATGTTTACGGATGTAAATACAATCTAATGCAATATTGAATAGCCCTAACGGTTGGCTGAGGAAAGTAATAAAGACTATATTCCGTACTGTTTATGGTTGCATAAGTTTACACAAGACAAGGAAGTGATAATCTATTGTTTGTGTAGTAATGAAACTGATGTTTCAGTTATCTAGAACTCTCTGAAAGTAACTCGTGACTCTTTTCAACAATCAGGGCACGAATATCACCAAATCTATCGGTAATTTGCCATTAATATCGTATTTGTGTATCTAATGCCTAGTTTACACCTACCCTCTTTTCTGTCTATGTCCATGCAAATAAAATAGGATGACTGCGCAAAAATTGTCAGTTATTGCTGACTGAAACAACGAGTACGTACAAAGTAAAACTTGTCCAACAGCATTCTCGCTTCTTGTTGTTGGTGTTGTAAGTAGAACCCGTATCGAAAACTTAATAATAAAATAATAATCATAATTTATTCTCAAATAACAGATTGTTACATGAGGCATGCCGGTTTACAGGCAAGATCAAATTGTTAAAGAAGTTACAATTTTCACTGTTGAAAATTACTCAGCTGGGTTGATATTTCATAAGATGTGAATGTAAATGGATTTCATAAGGAACATGTCAATATCAATATCACACTTGGCGCACTTTATGGAGGTATCGTTGCAACATACAACTGATGGTCGAGAATAGATACATGCGAAGTTGGGGGCTTTTAGAAGTTTCGAACTTATATCCCTCCAGAATATCGGAAGCATTATTAACGGTGTAGGACGAAGTCACCCGTGCCATTTCTGTTTTCGGTGGAGTATCTGCAGGAGGCTGAAAAAGGTGTAAGAAAAAGGAAGGACGAAAAGCAGAGCACACAATTTTCATGGAGGAATAGTTAGGGTATTTTTTTTGTGTATGTACTTTTGTTATATTACATAAGTGAAAATATACAATTTCTTTAATAGTAGTAAATGTATACACACAATACATTCAAATTAAGGGGAAAAAGATGAAACATTCATTAAATGTCTTTCATTTCATCTAAAATGTACATTAATTTACATATATATATATATTGGGAATCATTATCTATTGTCTTTCGTATATCCATCTAATTTTTTTTCCAACATCATTTATACTCCATTTTTCATTTTTGATTGAATTTTTGTAAAACCACAAGTACTACTGAAATATTTATTACCAACTTCTATTGGTTTTTCTGCAGCTTGTGGATTGACAATTTCTAGACCCTGTAGTGGAGTGAATGCAATCGATGATGAAGTACCAGCGACATGTTTACGAACAGTAGAATTCCCACCCCAACTTGCAGCACCTAATGCAGTAGTAGGCATAGTGGACATACCACCAAATTTGGATAATTTCTGTTGTAATGCTTTACTTACACGAGCTTTTGTTTTTGAATCAGCCTGTGGAGCACGTAAACGTCCTGCTATACCACGTTGACCAAGTGAACCTAATGAAAAGCCTAAATCACTTTGATAAGCATCATCAGTGATTTCACCAAATTGTATTCGATTTGCTGATCGTCTTAATTCACTCATACCTAAACGTTCTTTCATTTTACGATAACGTCGACCACCTCGTTTTTTAGCCGGTGGATCGATTGGAGCTGGTAAAGCTTTAATTGTTTTAACTGGTGGTGGTTCTTGCCATTTATCAAATTTTCGTTCAATTTCTAATAAAAGTTTTACACCAACATGTCCATCCGGAGATTCATGGAATAAATCTACTCGTGCCGCTAACGCCACTTTATTCGCTATCAAACGAGCAGCTTTAAGACGTAATCTGGAGGTAATTTTTGCACAATTTCTGAATTGAAAATGTATCCCGTATGTGGTAGGACTGATGTGTTACTAAATCCGGACAACAGACGTTTTTGTGCACCCAGGACAAGTATATTACACGATGGCATGTTGTTTATATAATGCAATTAGATCACAGCGAACGAAGCCGATCCTAGTTACGAGTTGGTCATTGGAAGAAAATTCTTTCACTCCACCTCTTTGTCTTAGAAAACCGAAGGTTTGCAATCAAGTTCCACAACCTGAAAATATAAGAGTACGTGCTTGCCTGTAGATGTTTGCGCTGTCACTGTCTTCAAATCAGTTACAGTGACTCCATAGCCAGTTGGTTCTCTAACCCATTCGACCACCTGATCTTAGGATGGTGACTAGATTGGCATCAAATCAGATTTTCCTTATCCTCTGAGGCCAATCGGTTGGTTCAAGGGTCACAAATCATCTAAGAAATTTCACAAGGATGATTATGTGTCATCCGGCATGGCTTTATCACGTACCTATTCTGTTGTGTCGCCACGAGAAGCATTGGCTGGCATTTCGGAAACTTGGACCTGAATTATCACTTCAAGTTTTTTAGTTCTTACGGTTTATTAACTATTTCGTAACCTCGTTATCTACATTTTTGACCAAACGTGCACATGAAAACAACGAACGCTTACTTGGGTTTAGTGTAACTTAACGAACAACATCCTATATATATAGTGGGTGTGAGTTTCCTAAAACACTAAAGAATGAGTTTTATGTTCTGGAATTCACTCGACCCTGTTTCGAATTCCTGATGATTCATCAACCGTCTGCTCAGCATGATACACGCGAATGCGCCAGTCAAGTCAACCGAAGCATTTCTTGAACAAGAGGCACGGCAAGTGGGACTGCCCTAGCAGAAAACAAAACAAAAAACTGATTGTTAGGGGGGATTTGTTAACTGTAGTGCAGAAAGTGCTAGTTATACTAATGAAGGATGACAATAGTCTCACACCCACTGATTATCAGTCATCTCTTTAACTATGAACAGAACTACCTGTCATACATTATCAATCCATAGAATCATGTGATTATTCGCAACTATATTATTTACTTACCGGCTATAATGGACTCTTCAGCAAAATTATTCAGCCGTTGTCTATTAGAAAATGTTACACAGCAGCAACCAACCAGAGGTTTACATCAAGGAAGACAAATAACCTCGTTCATGTTGTTGACAACGGATTTGGCGGTTTTCGGACATCATTGGTCTACGTAAATATGCGAACACTCAGGGACTGTGCTATACTACACATAAGCAACCGATCTGATACGCTTTAAATGGGGAGTACCAGCTGTCACTTAGACCGTCTAAACATGGTGAAGTTTGAAAATCGACTACTTTTCTTCCGTGCTGATAAAGTCAGCGGAGATATACTCGATGTTGTCACGCCAACCAATTGTGTTGTAGGCCGGAATAAAGGTTATGCTCACGTTCATGTCATATCATGATTCTGTGAATCTTGTGATAAATGCTACTTTTATTAATCATGTCAGACTGCGTCACACTGGACGCTTGCATTACATGCTGGGATGGCATCCTAAGTTATAGAGGGCTTAATGATAGTCGTGCTTGTTTTAAAGTGAAACACCAGTGAATAATCGACAGATGTTTGGGGCTAAGGTCAATTCCGATAGTCATGCTGCAAACTATGCCTTATTAAATAAATGAGTGTAGTCTTCACTCATGAAACAATCTCGTTTGTCTTTTCTTAGGTAAGTCTTAGCTTATAATTTATACTTGGGGTATATAGGCCTGATTATTTGTAGTCAGTGGTAACTCGCATATCAACCTGCTTTAAACGAGAATATTGATCCTAATCAACCCACCTACAAATACAAAAGAAGTAATTTGGCCGTTTCTGTTGTCGTGCACTATAATATAGTGTTTGGTTTGAAAATGGTGATAAGTATAATCATTATGTGGTTGTAAACTATAAGTTTAGCCTTGGCCATGTTTTAATATCAAAATCATTAAACAATATCTCCAACATTAACACAGACAGCTGGATAACCAACTGACCGTTGTCGCTTCTGAAAAAATAGCAGTATATTTTCCTAGATGAGGAGTTTTCAGTGTCATATTTAGATGCAAATGGATGGGGACGAACGTCATTGATCTGTTTAACTTCTGGCAGCATTGTTTTATCAGACACCATATATCCTTGTACATCTTCCCGCAAAACAAGACTCAAATACATTAGGATATATAAACGGATGCAAAAGAATAAAGGCTATGTAATACGGCATTTGGCACATGCTATGCTTATGACGAAACAAATATATGAATTCCAAAAAATCGATGTTGTTACAAAAAGAGTTGGAAACAGCTGATGATATATCAAAATATAAATTGTACACATAGTAAAATGTGGAATATTACTTCAGTTATCAGGGTAGTGTCTGAGTTCATTTTTGTCTTGTGTTCCACAATTATAGGTAAATAGTGACCCCGAAAATAACTGGTACAATCCAAGGTACGTGTTCAGAGTAATCAAGTAGTGAGAATATCAATGTGACCTGTAAATGTTAACAGCGAATAAATTAGAGATTCGTAGAATTATGGTCTAGTTCGTCATTAGTACTGCTATAATAATAGACCTAGTCATAAAATTGTAGATTCGTTATGAAAGCAAAACCTAATTTATAAGATCTTACGTGGAAGTCACACTATTGTCTATTCTGACTCGTCGTATCGCAACAAATAGCGATATAATGTTTAGCGTTAATAAAGAATACATTTAGGCTGGATATTAAAAATACACTTAATGTGAATAAAAGAGATAAGTTACCCAAGAATGACCACGCCTGTAAGGACGAGCCATGCAAACTTATTGAATAAATTATCCAACATTCCCACTTGTTGGACTTCTCTGTGTTAAATATTGAATATCCAGTTCTCCAGTTACCTGACGTTCATCTTTGAGGATTGTGTGGTTAGGACTAATACCACTACAAATCTATTATCGTGATCGCTGATAAGTGAGAACGAGAAGTGTGTATATGTAGCAGTATATTTTTCGGCGACGATCGATGTGTTGTGCCATAAGATTGCTAAACGGCAACAGAAGATTGTTATTTGATTTTTTAAAGTAGCAATTTTATAGTCAATAATAATAGTAGAAATTGTGTGAAAGTATGGAAAATGTGAATGGCAACAAAAACTGATTACAAAATAAGTTCATGTTAACTATCTCCATATGCTTTCAACATGTTGTAAGAGCTGATCTAACCTTTAATTCATATGCATGAAAATTATAGTAAATCGTAGTTGCATAAATTATTGTTCACCTGTAAAATGTTGGCTAGTTTCTTTAATTAATTCAGGTAGATATGCATGTGGACTCATTTATTTTGTTTCTTGTGATATACGGACAGTAAGAGAAGCTTGTTGACTAAGGCCACTACTACCTGTTTATTTAGAATGAATTAGGAGTGATCCCTCAAATAACTCATTGCAGACTGCTTCATCGTCAGAATCATGTGACTGTAGAACTACTTACAGGAGAAGACAATGTTAGCGGCTCCTTCTTTAATGTTTATAAATGGAAGGCTGAACGTCTACCTTAGTTTCACAACCGCTTCCATCATTTTAAGTTACTTGTCCTACCCTTTACTTTCAGAAAAAATAACATGGACTGCAGCTTTATATTATCAGTGTGAAAGTTACTGATAGAAGTTTGGTGCAAATGCTTATTTGGTATTCCTTTATCAATAAAATTGTTCCTGATCGAATTTTCAAATATAACTGTATTTTAACTTATCGGGTTGACAATCATAAGAAATTCGTGAACTTCGGGAGTTTTGTTATTTAGTTTGCATGTGATAAGTAATAGTTAGAATATTACAGAACACAGTTGTTTTCAATTTTAAGGACCTACTAAGATGGATGTCACGGACTCAGCCCCGTCCATACATTACAGAACGAAATTGATCGGTGTTCTATTATTATTATTATTATTCACAAACACCTTATGGGTACATAAGTGCTGTGAAGAAACCATTTCGGATTTCTTCAAAAATGCAATAATACACAATTTTCAATAATTTTAACAGTACATATGCCATGTTTGAGAAAGGAAGGAAAAGGAAAATAAAATATTAATAATAGAATAGTAATAATAAATGAGGTTCTGTGTAATTAGCAAGAATTTTGAATTGATTTTGAAGGAGGAAAGGAAGAAACTAAGGAAATAGAAATAAAGGAAGCGCGGAAGACGTAAATATCTTAACTCAGAACAAGAATAAACAACTATGTATGTATAGCAAAAACGAGTAATAAAAATAAAATAAAACAGAATAAATTAATAAGTAAATAACTTATTATTGCGGTAAGATATGACGTTAGAATAAGTGTTTGTGCGAGCACAGTCATAGTTTTGGGTGATGCTCTGAAAGTTTCAATTAAGTGCAAAAGATAATCAATGTGTATGAGGTGTATATACATAGTGAAGATAAAAAGAGACTGATAAGTTGAATTCAGCGTAACACAAGTTATTGCTTTAATCCAAAGCTTCGTAATCTTAAGAATATTTATTTAGAAGGAAAAAAAAATTATTTGTTTAAGTGGAACATAGAAGTTTTTTGTTTCTAATTGTAGACTTTGGATAAAATATGTTTAGATGGACAAGAAGAGATGAAATGAATATCTAATGTGTCGAAAGACCAATAATGATATTAATAACAGTAGTAATTATAAATACGAACATAAGCAGACTTTGTATAATCAGATAAATATAAAATAAAGTGAAATAGACGTGAAAAGTTTCAAAGGTTTCACTTTGCTTTTCAGTCAGTTAGATAGATGACGGACCATTTTTGTATAAATCGTTGTTAAGCACGTTAATATTCAAAAGGTGACACAATCCACTTTCGGAAAGAAAGTCATCAAGAAGACTTCGGAACCGGATTATAGTTTCACTGCATCGGAGGTTCATTGGTAGTCTATTCCAGATGGTTGAATAGCGAATAACGAAAAAATTCTGGCGTAAATTTGTGTGGGTTTTTGGAATCGCTAGAATATTTTCCTTATTGCGTAGATTGTGGGACGGTATCATAGAGTATGATGGGGTAGATAGCGAAGAGTAAGAAATACCGTTAAGAAGCCGGTAGAGAAAGATAAGGTTTAGTTTGATACGCCTGATCCAGAGAGGTTCTAGTTTGAGTTGTTGACATCTTTGGTGATAGTCTTTGTTGTCAGAATACCCCAAAACAGCTTTGGTGAACCTTCTTTGAACACCTTCAATTTTAATCAGGTCATTATGCCTGCAATTACTGTAAACTAAAATACCATATTCAAGAATTGGTAAGATACATTTTCTGTATAATAATAATCTCGATTCGGTATTATTGAAATTAATCATTATGAATCCGATGAGCTTTCTAGCTTTGGATACTTGAGATGCAATGTGTTCCGAAAAGTTCAAACTGTCGCTGTATCTTAAACCCAAGTCACGAACAGTGTTGAGAGGTTTCAGTGTATATTTGTGTATAGCCAGATTTAAGTTAAGGCAACGGCCAATGTTAATAAATCCACTTTTGTCAACATTAAGTGGCAAATTCCACGAAATAGTCCATTCGTACAACTTGTTTATTTCTTCTTGGATTACTGCTGAAATATAGCTTTCTTTGGTGGGAGATGAGAATGAATAAACCACTTTCAGATCATCGGCAAAAAGAAAAGGTTTACCATATTGAAAGAGGGAACAAACGTCGTTGATATAAAGGAGAAATAGTAATGGACCAATTACACTTCCTTGTATAACCCCACTGGTTACACTCACAGGTTTGGAGTAGCAAGATCCAAAGCGGACAATTTGGCTACGTTCTTCTAAAAATGACTTGAGCCAAGATAAAAGGGGATTCTGTATTCCATATGAAGAGAGTTTTAGAAGAAGAAGCTTGTGTGGGACGCTGTCGAAGGCCTTACTAAAGTCGAAGTACAAAATTATCACAGACTGACCAACATCTCTTCTCTGGGTAATTTGATCAAAAAATTCCAGATGCGATGTGAAGCAGGAGCGTTTGGTCATAAACCCGTGTTGGGATGGGCTGATCAGATTAGCCGAAAGCAAAAATGATAATAGCTGTTTGTGGACTATTTTTTCCATAGTTCTTGACAGCACGGATGTCAAATTAATTGGTCTGTAGTTAGCAATATCACTGCGTGATCCGGTTTTGAATCTGGGAGTGATAAGAGATGTTTTCCATGCAGATGGATAGGCCCCATATTCCATAGATAGGTTGAAAAGTTTTAAACAAAATAATGGGAATTCTCTACTACCATATTTCACAAATGATGAGGGAATCCCGTCAGGTCCACCGTCATAGGACTTTTTCAAGGCAGTTATGGCCTGCTTGATGTTGGAGGGTACAAAATCAATTTTCGACAGGTGTCTGCACGTCAGCATTGGAAATGTATTGATACAGCTTTCAGTTCTAGTGTTATAGCACTGCGAGAAATACTGACTGAATTCTTCGCAAATAATATCGGGGTCATCAATAATTCTTCCGTTAACTATGAAGAATTTGGTCACGCCAAGAGAATTTGACTTCACACGCGATTTAAAAAGCCGAAGTATTGATAATTCTGGGTTCTTATTACCTAGGGCTTTATTTTCTATATTTATAAAATACTTGCGTTTAGATGAAGTACTCTTGTCAATTAACTTAAGTATACTCTGTAGTGTATACAAGTCATTATGCTTGTGGTAACGGTGTTTTAATTTCCTCAGTTTTCTTTTAAAAGTTTTAAGTTCTATACGTCTTGCAACCTATACGACCCATCATGGCTCATCATGTTAGTCGGTGGATGAATTGAAGCAACCCTTCTACAATTAATTTTGATTGTGGTTAACTTTTGTCAAACCCCTTTATCAACCTATTCAACAGACAGTGTTATTCGAACAGTAACAATTGGCATATTTCTTTGTACTATAATGATAACTATCATGCTTGTATAATCGTGTATGCTTGACCATATGACAACCTACGCACATATCTACCCAGCTTATATATCGATAGCCTGAAAAATCGCTCGATAGGTCATTCTCTTTCCCATGTATATATGTACACGAATCCTATTATTAGCCTTTGCTTTGCCCAGTTGCACCTTGATTTGATTCGGCCATAAATTCACCTCCGTATTAGCTCGCTCACAGACGTTAGCCTCTCCGCTACAAATTTGCTTGATGTGCTTATAACTTTGTTATCTGTGCTATCTGCCAATAAACTGTGGTCGCCACTTCTTATTGCCTTCTGATTTCAAACACCGTTGGGATTTATGTAATAACAGTTATCAAGGTGATCAAATAACGAAGCTAAGCTATTACAAGATCTTACGCCCAAGTTTTTACTCTTTTGCTTTATCGAAGCACAGTTGATGGATCTACTTGTAACTTGCGATCCCAAATAATATTAGGACCAAACTCCAAATTAGGCATCATAGTTTGTTTTCAAATTACAAGTAATCGATCCAGATATCGTTCCTCAGTTTTTAGGTTTTAGAGCAAAGGACATCAAATACCGAACCATTGTTAAAGTGAAACCATAATGTCCGAACCCAGCGATATAAACAAACAAGTTCAGAAGGTGGGTGCAACAAGCACATCCAAAAACACAGTGGAATTATTATAAATCAATATAAAAGTTTTTAATCAGTGAAATGTCTTCAGTTCTCTTGTATCAGATGGACATGCATAATACACTTGCTGACCATCCCCGTCGGTAAAGATGCCATTTTTATTTAAGCACTCCAGGTCTAATCTCATAGCTGCTAACTTGGATGTCCTATGATATGCGAGCAATGCCCTTTATACACCTATGATGGAATACTAGTGACACAAAGGCACCCTACATGGTATAATACAACAATCTAAGCGCTTGTTTAGCTGCTAATGGACAAACTACGACAAACCCGTTCAACTTATTTTCTTGTTAAACACATTATAAGTGTCAGCTTGGAAAGAAAAAATGAACTTACTGTATGAGAAATGGTTTAAGTGTTACAGTGGATACCCTCAAAACTAAAAATGTTTCATGACATAATAACCAGTGAAAGTGCATAAGCGTCATCAAAAAATATAATCCGTACAGCAGAAAACCAAAAAGTTACAGTAACCTTAAGGTGCCACTTTGGTTCACAATGGACAGGCTCCCAGAATTAGAGCAGTGCCGAAAGTAGATACATCTTCATAAGTAATGACTGACGACTGAAGTTTTGGTCACATACTTTTATCGTGAAGATGGTTATGGACCATCTCAGATGAAGCTATCATGCACCAGATGATACCATACCATAAGCGAAACATGGCTTGACAACGAGCAAACTTTGATCTTTAAAGAAATTTGCATATTTGCAATTATTTACACTCTCACCCTCTGACAATGGCCCTCTAGCATATTTTTATGGTGAAAACAACAAACCTACACAACAAACTGGCAGCTAGTTCCCTGCTTTTCGTCTTTTAACTTGATTACACGCATACATGATGTATCTAAATCAGATGAAGATGTTATATGGTATATTTTCAATAACGAGCCTGCCACTAGAGATCGGTAGCATTTCTGACTAGGTCCCAGAATGTTAAATGTCTGGGTCCCATGGTCCTTTAGAATATATTACTGCTATTCAAAACAACTGGACACTCAATATTAGTTTGACTCGTTGACTTAATAAGGTCGATCCTAATGCAAAGAGGGATGAAGAATATGAAATCTTCCTTTTTCAAGATTGCCGATAACATCATAAGCGACACATGTAAATGAGTATGAGGACAGTTAAAAAATTTCAAGCAGCAGTAACATTGACCTTGGGTGATAAGCAACTACGCTGGTGTCTGATATCTATAAAAAATACTCGAAATAAAATGAACCGACATATAAGCATACCTGTAGGAATACACTGACCTGAGCAGTAGTGGCGAAGACCGAGGAATCAGAGCTTATTCGAAAAAATTGGCAGCAACATTTAGAGAATCACATAAACTGTTGAATCTTGACCCAATAAAGGATTAAATACTGCAGCAACTCTAAAAGGCCTGTGAAAAAACACAGAACAAAGCAAGTCGACCTCCAGTGCTTATAAAAAGAGCGGGAATGATAATTTCCCCTTCATTCTGACTCAGCGTCAAGTGGATCGTCGAAATTACGAACCGGAGCTGAGTTTGTTTCCAGTAGATCATGTTTTGATATTTGTTTCAAGAACCTCTGGCGATTGTATCATGGAAGCCTGGATATCGGACACTTCTTCAAACATATAAGAATCTGTGTTTTTCGAAAGGACGGTTATTACTTTGAGCTCCCTGTGCACACTATTGGCCGAACTTTAGACGTCAGACTATTCAGTGAACGTTAAATGGGAGTTTTCCAGTTACTGAACGCCTGGTTGTCGTTGTTTTTCAAAACAGTATATCTATTTACTTTAGTATTTTGATTAGCTACATCCAGAGATGACGATGTTCCCACTCATAAGCAATGAAAAACGTCATTTGAAAGCTACTCTTGTTCCAACTATCGCAAGTGGCTTGTTACTAAGATGTTTCACTGGAACAAATCCTGAGTCCACAACTACCATACTCTTTCTAACCTCATTAAGTGACTGTCAAAAAATGGAAATGGATAAATGGTATGGTACTTCGTGATGGAGTCTGTGTTTAAATGATTTTCTTTCTGTAAAAGCCATTGCTGGTGAAGAGAAATTATCACATGGAATAGAATATATGTTATGCCAGTGCTCATGGTCTACTGGAGCAAAACAGTTGACACAGTTGACACTGTCATTACATTCCCAGTCACATACTAATATCAGAGATGAAAGACAGAGAAATCCGGCTGATGGGCCTGTAACCGTGTAGCACTGAAAGAATAATCCTCATGCTTGTCAATCTTGAAAAATACACTCAACATACGGGCTGTGAAGACATTGGTACATAACTGTACATCCTAAGGATTAGTGTGATGTTGACTGAAATGTAGAAGTTAAGATATCAGAATTGTTGTAGAACGCTTTAGTTCCTCTGACTACTCAACTTGAGAACGGTTGAAGAAGCTTTGAGTATTCTCCGTAAGTTATACGGCCAATTTACTGAACCGTGCATACATTTGACTGTTCTAAAGAAGAAAAGACATTATTTTCCCCTGCTTCTCTGTGTAACGTGGTACTTATCGAGGCAAAAACTCTGAGAGTTCGTCACTGATCTCAGGGCGGACGACATAATGATCGGTTAACAGCATATCATCAAAATCCGTTACACTCAGAGAAAATGAGAAATGTAACTTGCTGAAGTAGTAATAAAGTCTCTAAAGTGACTACTTTAGTATTTTAAGATAAAACCAAGCTAATGGATTCTTACACAATGACAGAGAACAATCGAAACTAACGGAGGTCGCAGATGGCAACTTCGCGAATATCCCTACTCACGATGTAGAACTAACTCCTAAATCAATTTCACAGAATCTGTTGCCCATTAGGGACGCTATTCACGATATTATACTGAATATGGATGCAATGAAGTCAACAGGACACGATAAGCTCCACCATTAATGTTGAGATAGCTTCAAATTTATCCATCCTCTTGGCTCAGTAGGATATCCAAAATGTCACTCTACATATGTATTTTTTCTCTACGAGAACTATACCTGTTTCCAAGTGTAAGGATCTTTGTGTAAAGGTTGTTATTCATGTGTTTGCTTGTTTGAGAAAACTTCCCTTTTTACACAGATCATTTGATAATAAACAACAATTTTTTTATTAAATGTAAAGCTGTTGTTTCGATGATTTCATTCGCATGTTCTGCTCATTTTTTGCTACAGAGAAATTGATATTATTTACTGCGGTTGCGATTTGAGATTTCTTGGTATGTTAGTCAATTTGTGTGGTTTCATGGCCTAGGCTACTGTTGTTTTACCTTACATAGAACCTCTAAGCCTTTTGTCGCTGTTGGAGTGTCTGTAGCGAGCAAGACATGATACAGGGATCCGTTTATTTAATAACTACGTGGTGTCACTAATAACTATCTAAATGAAAATAATAAGAGTAAATGTCTATCATAATTAAAATTATTCGAATCGATGCACTAACTAAGAATTCCTGAAGTAATGCAATTTGAGGCAAGTAGAACTTGATGAGCACAAATTACCGTATTATATTTGTAATTCGTAATCAGTGGGCAACGAAGTACAAAGGCATCATTAGTTCGCACAAATACTACAGTGTTTTTCGTACTTTCGTTAAATATTCTCACTGACTCTGAATTCCAACCACGAATTACAAATTCCAGCCATAATAGAACCGTGGACGAGACACGAATTGGAAGTGCTGGCGCCCGAAGACGGAATGTTGGAACTACCAAACAAGACCAGTAGTTTCAACAACCCAGCTCACTTGACAGCGGCCGTCTTCATTTTGCCTGGTTTCATTGCTCTTGTTTGAACTGATTGCTCTGATCTGTCTAGATATTCCAGAATTATGTTCTTTCGTTGACAGAAACACTTCCTTTTCCTTTCCCAAGTAAACAGTATGTTTTCTTTATCAATTTATATACTTATGTATTTTAGATCGATAGTTTAGCGACGTTGGTAAATAAATCCCCAAAACAAATAGTTCTGAAAGTATTCGACCCTATTCGTTTTACTGGAGAAACTGTATCTGAAGGCACTTGGTAACGCATCCGCACCAGATGACTATTCAGTAAACCGCACCATGCATCTTTCGCAACAGCCAGCCAGTTTAGATCACACTCTTCTAAAGGTACAACAACTTTCCAAATATATTTTCGAACTCTTTCATTTCTGACTTCTGACTTGACTAGGTTTGAGATAAAGGTATTACGGACAACAGCGTTTCCAAACGCTGAATATCCGAGACATCTTTACGTCTTATTACAAACCAAATCTTCCTTCAACTGCTGTGTAAAAAAATTTGGAGTCTTCACTCTTCTTAGTGCAGCATATTCAGGTTGGGCCACATTCATTTATGGGTAGCCTAAAACTAGGCTCTGTGATTAATTAAATTATTGACAACCGTAGGATATAGAATCTATGTAATACACTACTTTTTTTCCTATTATTACTTTTAAGGTTTACGTTTCTTATTCCTACTTAAGCAATTAAGTTAGAGTATTGGGACTTTTGAAAGCTATTTATTCGTACCGGAATTTAAAAAAATCATATGCGTCGATTATGGTTGAGTTCTTTAGTATTATTGTAGTGAACAAGAACACGAGTGGGAGCAATCATGCATTTTCATACCGATTGCGTTCCGTTCCCATTCTTTTCTTAACGATCGTCTACTGAAATACATTCTATGCCTGACCATCGTTATATATTACTCATGTGGATATAAGTAACTCATGCCACATTATTTCCCTGTGACTGATGTATGAACATGTGTTTTAATCGGAGGATGGTGGGAGTGTGTCGGTAATAAATGACAATACCATTTGTTATTATCTTTATGGACGTACCTTCCGAAATTTAACTACTGAAGACTGTCTTTATTTGAGCAACCGGCTGTGACAACATTATTCATCACAAATAAGGTTTTCGGAACTCGCGATAATTTTTTCCTCAGAATCTGCATTTCATCATTCAACTGTTATCTTAAGCAAGCAGATTGTTTTCTGAGTCTATTTAAATGTAAGAATTTGCTGTTTGATGACCAGTATAATTGCGGTTAATAGGCTTGAAGACTATCCCATAAAATAATGCAATGCGATGATATGGATTACGAGCTGTATCATGTATATAACCTGTAACAGTCAACTATACGAAGTATCTGTAGTCTAAAAATCTTGTGAGTTATTCTATAAGTTTGCCAATTTCCATACTGTATATTTCATTCTATTACTTGTCACCATGTAGGTAATACATTTATATTTCTGTTCTATCTACTAGACTTTGATAAGCCAGGTCTGCATTTGCATTTTCTAAAAAAGTTCATTGTAATTTTTCAAGTATCTCATACTCTAACCCACTAGTTCTCTTTATACCAGTTTAGAATGATCTTTCATCAACAACCAAGAAGCTCCCACCAAATAGTTGGCTTTTTAGTGGTATTCATTCTCAAAGCACAAATCTGCATCTGAAAATTACAGGTTTTTGTAGAGGATTTCGGTAAATCACATTTTAGTTAAGGAAATAAAACCACAAAGTAAACTATTTGATCTAGATTTTTAAACTTTCTAAGAACGTCTTTCTATCTATCTTATACAGACATTAAAAGAAATTACATGGTTCGTTGTACGCAGTTCTATCTTGGCACATCTAACTGATAGTGGTCATAATGTAGATAAATCGAAATCATTTCGAGTGATCTATCGTATACCTCCAACATTTCCCAACGGAGTTCGTTCCCGTCTCCTTCATATAGCAGAAGCCATAGGAATTCGTACATTTCACCCCAATTTATGTGTACAGAATAAATTTGTAACCCCCTTATCCCTTCTATGGCCGGACATAACAAATGACATTATTATTATTATTATTATTTTAAATTTTATTTTTTAATTTTTTATCATTTGTTTGTAATTTTCCACCTCTTTCCGTTTGTATTCTTCACTATCTAATTAATAACATACTTATTATTACGTAATGATTTTAATGTTTTGTGATCACTATTCTAAGCCTATTTACCCATGTTTGATCTCCTATTTCCAATGTTTAACTATTGATAAGACTTTTGTTATCGTAATTCAATATTCTTGCTACTATCAGTACACCTGTCTTCCCACTATCGACTTGTACTTTTACCTTTTATGCTCGGTGACGTATTCTATATCATTGTGATCATTGACTCAAATAGCCTTGATTGGTCTAAAACGTATTCGTATAAATATTCATGTATATTAGAGTAAAGCTTGATGACGATCTAATTGAAAACAATTGTTCGCTTTTATATATGTTATTCTAATACACAATAGTAATATGATGAAAATGCCGACCGTTGCTGCTACCCTGACGTGGTGGTTGGGCTTGCCTATCGTGATGAAGCAATCGAGCTATGCTGGCTGGAACAATCGTTCCTCGAGGTCCTACCATGCCAGACAGGTCGGTTGAAGAGCGGTACGACTAAAAGCAGCAATCCCAAGGTCCGAAGGCGAAGTCGTACTGCCGACTGTACAGAGGTGTGACGGCAGTAAGGTGTTTCCTTCAGACAACCAGCATGACAGCGATGCTGCCTTCCCACAAGAAGGGGTGGGGTTAGAAATGGTCGACCCTAAGAATGCACACCTCGCCTTATCCCACGGATTTCCGTCTCCGGCGGTAAGGTCCTTTGAAGAACGGAGCTAACACGTCAAAAATCCCCCACAAAAAAGCCGTGCGTGACCGGCCTCAAGCAGTTGTCCCTTGAGCACTGCGGTCACGCTCCCAGGTCGTTAAGACCAACACTAATCCGACTTCTTTTTTAGGTCCCTCAAGAAATACCCTTCCACGGTGTGGGCGGCCGGGAAGTGATATTAGCCCTCATACCCGTAACAGCACACGAGACCAAGTTGGTCACATTCAAAAAAGTATGATGAAAAAAGATTTAAATAAAAGATTAAACAATTTCATTAAAAATTTATTTTCATTATATAAATAATATTCTACACTATAAAATTTTATCACTGTGCATCATAAACAATAAACTAAACTGTATAATTGAAATTGTGAAAGATTTAATAATAATAATAATTTTTGTTTACAATTATTTGTATATAATATGTATATGTATATATGCTTATAAACATAGGATCATTTATTGATCTGCTTTTTTTCCTTATTTTACTTTACTTTTCTTTTTTTTCTCTTTTTTTTAAAAAAAAACACATTTTTCATTCACTAAAACAAGTACTTGAATGAAAGACAGTTAAATGGAAACAATAAAATTCTGACAAAAAATATATATTCAGTAAAAATATTCATTGTTTATTTTAAGGATAAGTAAATTGCAATCCAATAGTGTCTACTAAAAACGTATATATATATATATATAGTGGAATATGAATTCATTACACTGAATTGAAAGAAAAGAGACCGTAGGTAAAACAGATTATGGTGATTGGTTATATATATTGAAGCTGCCCAAATGTCAATTTCATATAATCACATGTTTAATTTAATATTACAATCTCAATATATTATAATTTATGTATTTAAATCTTTTATTCGTTGGCTGTATCCGTAATGGATACTGTTCAACAAAGAAGTTACACAATTATAAACACCTCTGGTTTTAGAAAATGATTCATGTTTTATGTTCTTCAAGTTTTAAAGTCATTGGTTGATTCATTGATGATGTAGTAACAGGTGTTGTTGTTGTGACTAATTTTTGATAAGCTAAATGTTGTTGTATAATCACTGTTCTTATTAAACCTGGTAGTGCTCTTAATTGTTCCTGTAAATGAAAATGAAAGTTTATTATTTTTTTTTACTGTAAATCTTTGTAATCTAATAAAAATTAAAAAAAACAAGAACAATAAAACTGGAAATAAATTATGTTACCGTTCATGCTGAGTCAACGTTGGTGGACACGGAAAGTCCACCTAGGCGAGTTGGAAAACCCTGATTCCAAACCAATGGTGCACATAGGCTCCAGTATCCTGAGGGAACAAATGGCGTATGAATCAATCGTTGGTCACCGGCTACCATGGGACTGCATCTCCTCACGATGTTCCACTGCCTTGTGGATCAGACTTTTAGGTCAAAGGCTCCGGGTGTGGCACCCTAGGAAAACCACCGGCTTCAGTTTGGGCACCTGGGCAGCATCACAGCCCTCACACAAATCGAACGAGATTTGTGCGACGCATATGTAATCGGTGCCCTTTGTACCAATATTTATGTGTGCAAATAAATAAATTCTTTTTTTCTATTCGATTTAATCGGATTACCCTGGTTACCATGAATCATCTTAAAAATTGATATTCGAACTTGAATTTTAAGTTCGTCATTAAACGATTTAGGTTTTCTCTTTTTTTGTCGTTATGTCATTCATAATACTAATAAGTAGTATAATTTCATTTCAAAATATTGAAATAAAAACTTAGGTTTAAGCATCAGAAATGCTCTTTCCTATAAATTTTCATTATATGCTAAGGCTATAAATCCAAATTAATTTCATAATCTGTAGTTTTAAATGACATATTTACTTTAAATTTGGCAATTACTTTTGGAACACTAATATAGACTGATAATTTGATGAAAATGTATTGAAAAGAATATTCTTTGTACATTGATCTGTGTTTTTAATATGATGGAAATTTCTGGATGATTAAAATATGTAATTTCAATAGTTAAAATTATGAGTCAATTGAAGCTAGACCACCATGGAAAACCTGAGAGCACTGGACGGCGGTTTCGTCCTATTGTGGAACTTCTCGGTAGTACGCATCTACGATTCCGCCTCGCGATATTCGAACCCAGGACCTAACAGTGTCACGCGCGAGCGTTTAACCTCTAGACCACTGAGCCGGTATCTAACGGTGTTAATGTCTAACTTCAAGCGATCCACGAAACTGAGTGACATATCCATCATTTCTCTTCAGTGAGTTACTACCTCACAGCAGACCCGGTTTTTCATGGTGATCTAGCTTCAATTGACTCATGATCTCAACTGTTGAAATTACTATAATATCCACAAAACCCCTGTTAAGATTAAAATATGACAATTTCTTGCCTTATGCTGTATACTACTTAGATTTTCTCAGCAGTTTTATTCAGTGCGTATAAAAAGTACTTATGTTTGATGAAGATATACCATATAACTAAATAACACTACGTGATTGATGAATAATTATCATTGAATAAAAAGTGGCTTTGAAAGTCCAAGTGGTTAGGTCACAGATTTGATCTATTTGAAGGGAAAATTTGCCCACGTTGTTATGTAACCCTCTAAGGTAAAATAGCTTCATGTACATAAACCAGTTATTAGTGTTTTGATTTTTCTGAAGCAGTAATTAATTCTATTTATTAGTGGTAGGGTGTTAGAACTTGCCTATGCCTGTTACTTCTTGTAAGGCATCAACTGCCGATCAAAGATCTTGAACCAACTCTTCCCTGTACTCTTCTTCCCAGTTATTCCCAAGTGGTAGAAGTAGGAATAATGTTTTTAAACATGTCGAAACATTGTTATTGTTAACAGACAGACCTTAAAATATTTTTGCTGTATACTTCATAAGTAGCGAAAATGTTAGCATAGAATTTCAGAAACCACGCAACTTAATATCCCAACTACTTATGATAATTAACATCAACTGTACAAAAAATGCAGAAACTATAGTTCAAAGGCCTATTCGATAACTCTGTGATTTCTTGTGGGAATAAGTCCTTAGTGGGTCTTCTTTTCAGAAATTTATAACGAATATTCCATTTAACATTTTTAGATCAATCTACGGGGAACGAATTTTATCAGAATTATATGATATATGAGTACAATACATTTGGTACAGTCTGATCGCAAACTTATTGGTTAAGGCATTTATTTATAGAAAATAAAGATTAACTAGATAAACCGAAATGTAAAAGAAAAATAGAGATAATAAAGAAAGCATCTGGACAACACTGCTCTTTAAATAATGTCTACTTATTTGAGAAGTATTTTCAACAGAATTTCTTGAGTAAATATCAAATTCAGACATTTAATTTCTCGATTTATTAGATCCTCTAACCTTCGAACTTCAGTGGAGTGTTTTCCCCTGTACATTCTTTCCTTCTTGGTCCGAATTCTTTTTAATTGTGGGGAGGTGAGTCGATCAAGACTTAGGAAAATAGTTTCAGTGGGACAATAAACTTCAAAGCAGAATTTAAGATACCAGGCGTGCTTTCAAATTAGTCATTCGTAAATAAATCTCAGTTCGTCATATGAAACATAATTTTCAGATCTTGGATATTTTCTTCTGAGTAAATTCCAGTGTCTAACTTTCTTTGCCTAATGTAAGAGTGTAGTATTTCCAAGCTTACCACATCCTTTAGAGAGAACACAAATAATATAATGACAGGACCTAAGGAATCGAGCACGTTTACTAGTCACATGTATTCCCGCATCGTTGAGGAAAATTAAATGTAAGTGCTCGTCCGAACGAGTGGGGAAAACGAATACATTTTGATGACTCGGTGATGAAACAATCACGTTAATTTATATCACCGCATATAATTTAAGGTCAATGATTCAAGGGAGTAACAGCGAATTCACTGAATTTACCAACGAAAACAGACAGTGCAAATGAGGTGCAGTCCAGAGTCACGTCAATGTTGGTAACATAAACATAACTATACTTGTTCAAGTGCTTTAAATGCCATATTAATGTTTAGCTGTCTATAAAATCGTTTGAAAACTTAAAACGTGCAAATTAGATTTACACCAGTCCACATTTATAAATGTAGCTATACCACCACTATACGTCTGCATATTGCTTGATCGATCCTGAAGATAAATATTGAAACCATGTAGTGATACTGAACAACTGTCATGTAAATCATTCAATCGATATCCTTGAATTGTGATGGCACCATAACCAGAGTACATGTTTAAACCTGGTAGGAACTGAAGATAGAACACCTTGCCAATTAGTGGTCGGCAGATGGAATTTAGCAGCTCAGTAATCGATATCTTATTAGCGTTTATTCTTTTCAATGAGTATTCCCAGCCATTGAGATGTTTCGACTGCACTTTGTTGTACCTTGCAAAGCAATAAGTCGTCAACTTTTTATATACACACTTGAATAGGCTGTGCGCTTATTGAAGGTAATTGATCTAACGAAACAAGCAAAAGTGATAACTTGTTGAAATATTCAGATAGTATGAGTAACAGGTATCCCAGAAATTCAAACAGTCCACTAAGTAAGTGAATCATAGAATATTGTGATTAGACTTGAGATTTTTCCTTTGTTGGCGTTTTGATTGATCTGGATTGTTGGGTCTTTGCAAATCATTTGAGGTTTTTTGTTGTTAATGGTTGACTTGTTATTTTTCATTGAACTCGTTTGTTAATATTATTTGACTTGTTTTAAATCTAGGAATTCGCTGTTAACTAATTGAAGATAGTCGATAGGAAACCACAGGCTTAGGTTAGGTGTTGAGCGACATGACGTGTGTGCTGCCCTGAGGGATATGATTTTGATTGAGATTCATAATTGGAGAAATGGATTGAAGACCATCTAGATTATATTCCTCGTTTAGCCTAGGTTAGCCTATGTTCTATCTATAAGCAACCAACTAACGATCATTTAGTGTAACAGATTCTACAGTTGTCTTTCCATATATGACATCTGGTAATGTCTTCTAAAGACAAATTTCTTCCGTTAGTGAACAATATGTTTTAATGATTTATTGTCAGGATTATTCTTGATGAATAGTATGGTAAGTCTATTTGTGGTGTTAACAGCTGATTTTGTTTTTTTTTAAATAAAGATGATTATTGCCTAATTAATATAATTTATGACCTTCGTAAAAGTACGTAGCACTCAGCTTGTGTATATGGTGGAAATATACAAGATACAAAACTTAACACGTATAAATGAAATATAACACAAAAGGTAATCAAATTCACCAACTGACCTGTACTTTTATCAGTGATGATTCTAGTGTCTCCATTCTGTGTTGTAGACAACCCTGTTCCATTCGTAAATCAGTAACAATTTCATAAATGTTTGTCTGAGTCTAATAATAATAATAAGGTTAAAACAAAAATAATGTGTTACGATGCGAGAATTACTGAGGACTTGAACAACCGTGAGCATAAGATTATCTTGAAACCAATCAAGCATTTTGTCTTTATCAAATAACTAGACATTAACTGCCTATATTTTCTTGTCGAGGAGTTTTGTTATGAAATTTGATAATTATTTACGACGTTTAAAAGTATCTGCCCTTGTATCCATGTTTGTACATATTTGTCCAGTTAATGTTTTGGATCAAATAGGAAATGTGACAGAAAATGTATTCCATCCTAGTCATGATTGGGAATTTTGAGACAACCCATTAACTAATCATTAAATACTAACCAATATCATGCTCTCTAAGTGAATCTTCTTCATCTAGATTGTGATAAAATTAATAATGTAAGAAATTGACATTGTTTACTTTTCAGTGACTAGTTCATAGAATTTAGTCTCAGATAAGTGTTACTTCCGCTCTTGAATTCTACGCTAATCGGCATAATTTTGAATCCCTCAATAAATAAACAGTTTAGGTTCATATGTAATGGTTTTCTACACGTCGTAAACCATTATGAATCATGTTATATAAAACATGCAAAGACGGTGCTGTACTCTGTGAACTGTAGTCTAGATATCCTAACAATTATTTGAGTTGTCTGAAATTTAAACCCATGATTCTGGATGATTGAATACTAATCAATAACACTACTACTGCTTCTACTACCATCATTACTATTATTACTGCTATTCATTTATGTTAATTGTGATAGTTTGTAATGTTAATGAATAGTTGATTATATACTTCAAGTGTTGCTGAGAATTTATCGTATTACAATACGTTTTCCTATACTTCGTTTTGATTTTCCATGCTGATAAAGTAAAGAGAGTAAACCACAGAAAAAGATTTCAAAGTAGTTGGGATTCATTAATGAATATATACAATCTTGAGGATAATGATATCATTTCTGAAGATTTAGGCCCATTTAACTGTATGCGAAAGTTGGAAGCACTGAACGGCCATTTCGCCTTATTATGGGACTCCTCAGCAGTGCACATCGATGATCCCGCCTCGCGAGATTCGAACTCAGGACTGTTCAGTGCTTCCAAGTTTTCCATGGTGGTCTAACTTCAATTGACTCATGATTTCAACTATGAAAATACTGACATCTCCACAAAACCTCTTCGGATGTATGCAAAAGATCAAAACTGAACTGTTCATAATTATATATAAATGGTTACTTAAATTATAAGAAATTGATAACCATTTTGACTATATACTTCAATCTACTTATTTAAATTTCAATAATCAAGTGATAATAATATTTATCCATACTTAAATTGTAAAGAAGGTCATGTAGAAAAAAAAAACAACTTATAATATGTAACTAAAACTTGTCATTTTGATCCATTCATTACTTTAACTCAATTTTATGAGAGATATGAAAAACCATCAAGATTAATTGTTTTATAACATTGATCAAGTTTTTCCTTTTTTTTTCTTTTTTTTCTTAAATTTTAAAACAATAAACGAGTGTAAAATACATTTTTTTTGATCATCAAATGCTTTTTTCAAGCATGAATTTTATTCATGCAAAAATTCAATTTAAAAGTAGGTCAGAGATAAAAGATTTTTTTGTTTTACAGAAAAGAATAACAACTAAGTTTTGTTCAATGAGTAGGTTGTTAAGTAATGGTACACAATTTAATTCTTTATAATGGTTGTTTTTTTTCAACCCTTAAAAGAATATGATGATACTCTATGGATTTTAGTTTAAGTTATTCATAAACTGATATGTCTAATCATAAAATTATTTTCCCTTAAAATGTGTAACTGTTTTTGTTTTGTATTCAAAAGTAGTATGAAATACGTGACTTTTAAAAAGTTTGAATTGAGCAGTTGTTAAAATGTTTATAAGTAGGATAAGTTTAAGTAGTGTATTTCTATTCTAAGTTTTGATTAAATAAAACAGATTTGGGCTAAAAAATTTGGGAATTATTCTCAACAAGGGAAAGTAATCGTTAGTGGTAGGAATAAAACATAGTGGAACAAAATGAATGTCTCCTTCATAACATTTCTTTGAGTCATTTAATCAGTTGTATTAGATTCCATCATACCATACTTTCAGACAGACATTCTAACTGATATGTACGTGGACATTATATTTCAATAGCTCACTAATTTGTGATTAATAATTTATCTTGAAGATAATTTTCATAGCTTACAGCAACTACAAAATAGGCAAAAAATAACTTATTTCAAAGCTATTCTCATAAAAAATGTACACTATCTATTTCAGGAGTGGAATACGACTTACAAACGTCCAGCTATTTGGTCAGAATTCAATGATTTACACTTTTCAATTTTGTTAACTTTTCTGTATAACTTGGCCTTTATGCAAACATCATCCATGTTCATTCAGAATTAAATTAAATTAACGATTGATTTTTAATTGACCGAAGTGAGAGTGAATGAGTTATTAATTTTCAACCAACCGACTAAATGATATCATATTTACGTCAACGTATATGTGGCTAAATGATTAGATTTTTAATGTGTATTGTTTTGATTTCCATTTGTTTGACCTTACTCGTTACAATCTTCTATCAAAATTGTAACATTTTTACATAAGAACTTTCATTTGAATTCGATCAGATAGTCTCACAGTATTTGGGTGTGACTGGATGACCTCTTTTGTATAAAGTTTACCAGAGAACCATGTACTTATTTATGTTCGATAATTTTGATGTTTGATTATATTTCCTTGGAAAAAGCTTGGACTAGATTGCCAGATGAAACATTCCATTTACTTCAAATCCATTCGCTGAGATTTTACAGATACATTCTTTCTCCTCAATGTAGCATTTTCATTTCAAAAGCCAGTTAGCGTTGAAAAATGGTTAAGTATCTAATTAATCAGCTTTATATTTATTTGACCTACGTTTTGATTATTTCTGTCACTTGTAGTACAAGAAAATTTAAAGTGTGAAGTTAAAGAAATCTACTTTTGAGAATTCTTAAACTTGTAGAAAACAACTTTCCTGTATTTTTATTGGTTTATGGGCAATACCAGATAACAACAAATGCAATTTTTAACCAAAAATCTACAGAGTTATTGATTGTTCGATTGCGTTTTATATTTATAATGTCAAAAAACACTAGTCTTAGTGGCAGATAATGACATGATTAATTTTAAGGAATTAGATTATTCATACTTTTGTGATGAGAGTCAGTCAGCTACAACATAGGACCAGGCACACATATGCATCGGTCCAAGTTGCCACACCTCATTAACACAACAAGATGAACACCGAATTCATAGAAGTAGTTAATTTAGTGGTGGTAATATATAAAATAAAGGTTGTATATAAGGATATAGTACGGGAGGAAAGACAGATATGATGTAGTTTTAATCTTAAGGTGATAGGAAATAGTAATTGGTTGATTATGTTGATAGGGTCAACAAGTGGAGAGCTAATAAATTATGACTTGAAGAGTTCACTGAAAATAGAATTTGAAGTTCTTTCGGCTAAATCAGTAAATTATACAAATAAGGATTTTACTATGTATTAATACTTTATAGAAGAAATGTGGATTCTTTTTCAGTAAACAGCATATTTTATTCATGAACCTCTCCGGATAAATGCCTCAGACTCTTTCCTTGGACACTTCCATATTGATTAATATTCTCATTTGTTTAATTGTGAGGTGAAGAACTTATAACAAATGGATAATAATTTATAGGTTTATACATAACATTGTAGGAAATAACTTTTATGTCTGAAATACAAATTTAAACTTATTAAGCTCTCTTAGTATTCAACACAGTTAATAACCTAATAAAATGGATTAAGATGTCATAATCATTATTTTCTTTTTCAACTAATATTTTGTTTTAAACAGAACAAACTTATTGCCTCTATTTGTGTATTCCCATTGTTGATAAGCGTAGTGGATCTCACAGTTTTAAAGTTAGTTTTATAAATATATTAACACTGGTCTTATTTTGAGATGGTGAAGAAGATTTGTAGCTTAGGTGGATGATTTTGATGGATTTTTGTTCTCTGAGCTGGATGACAGACTTAAGGTCAACAGGAACCAATCGATATCGAGGTGCACAGGACAAGCTGTGAACCACATATGGAGAAATTCAAACACTTCACTTCTACCCGAAGTTTTTGCTGATGATGTCGTTCACTAGGACGATGAAAGCTCCACGACCAAACCATCCAGCTCAGAGAACAAAACTCCATCAAAAACTGGTTTTATTAGTATCTCGGTCTTGTAAATCTAATGAAATTGATCCATGTACTTTTTAAGTTGGACATTTATTAAAAGACGGTCTATTCAAGATATAGTCCACTCACACAGACGTGGACTTATATATTTACAATGTGAACAAATTATAAAATAATCTCCACAGTAGTCTATTCTGACGACATATCCACTAAAAACTGAAATATAAATAAACTTCTGAACTTCTACTAAGAATCTGTTACCAGTGAAATTTAAATATATCGCGTCTAAGATAGATAATTGTCACTTTGAAAAAGCAGTCATTGTATTTCAAACCAATGATCAAATTATATTGTTATCAACATAAGACCTAAAATATTTTTAGTTTGATTTTGATTGAGATCTTCAGCGATAATTTTTGAAGGGTCTTTGAGAAACCAATTAAATAATACCACCTAGTACTTTTTCTTTGATTCTTTGATTACTAACAGTCCTTATTGAAAATAAAATCCGAATAAAACATTGAAAAATGGTTTAGAAATATAGCTCAAATAACTATATCATCATCTTCCATAAAATTTCATACTGATTTTATAAGTAATGATTAATCATAAAAATAAGTATCACAGAAACTAAATAATCTTGAAATGCTCCGTTTATAAGAGAAAAGAATGTGAAAAATTCCATCCCTTCCAATTCAGTGCCTAATTTGTTTTAAACCACACTATAATAATAACGCCCTAATGAATTGGGACAAGATTGATTTGTAAGTGTTTGACCTTGAAGTAAATACTGATCATTGCCATTGATACCCTGCTTTGTATGACGGTAGAATAATGTTTATCTGTTATTTATGATAACGGAATGAAACTGATATGGTTATTCAAGAAACAAAACAGGATTTCCGAAGAAGTTTTATTCATTACCCATTTATTAAATAACATCTACAGTAATCATGAACTAACAGTTCTTAATGAATCGAATATATCTAGATAACTTGGTTGAGGTTAGACATTAACGCCATTGGATGCCGGCTCAGTGGTCTGTCGGTCAGGTGCTCTGGCGCGAGACTGGTAGGTCCTGGGTTCGAATCTCGCGAGGTGGGATCGTGAATGCGCACTGCTGAGAAGTCCCATAATAGGACGAAACGGCCGTCCAGTGCTTCCAGGTTTTCCATTGTGGTCTAGCTTCAATTGACTCATGATCTTAACTATGTAAAATTTAACCAACTTGACTGATAAATATAACTCATCCTTAAATTAACTATTTGTTTTTTTTCATTTTCTTAAATAGAAATCAATCGGCAACCATTGAAAATTAGTAGCATATCTCCTACTTATTAATTTAATGTTAGTCCGTGACGAAAACTACTTTTTTTTAAAAAAAACTCAATAAATTTTAATAAACTATTTGATTATATAAACAAATGAATAAAAATAATTAAAAATTCATTTATTTAAAAAAAAATAAAAATAAATGAGTCGATTAAGTTTCTTTATTTTCATCATATTGAACAAACAAAAAAAACAGTTTTCACTATTTAAAAAAAATTAAATAATAAGCTGAAAAAATTAAATCATAGGATAGATCATTTCAAGTAAATCCCTAGGAATCTGGAAGCGCTGGGCGATTGTTACGTCCTAGTAAAGGACCCCTCAACAGTGAGCATCTATGATCGCGCTTGCGGGATTCCAACCCAGGACTTTCGGTATAGACGTATGAATTCACGTAGTCAATACTACGATTTTCTCAAAAAAAACCCTTTCTGATAATAATTACCTAAGATTTTGATTTGATATTCTTTTTTCTTCAATGTAATAATCATTTTCTGTAAAAAATTTGTAAACCTAAAGTTTACTAGAAAGCTATAGTCTAATATTAAAAATAAACATTTCCATTTGTTGTTCGTCGATTGAACCACATGTCTTTTTTAAGAAAATTGAATATAGTTGATTCTGTTTTGATTTCATTTGTTTTTATGAACTGATATGTAATAGTGAAGTATGGTAAATCAAGATGTATATTGGAGAGCACTGTTTTTATTTTGGTTCGAGAAATACACTAATACTTTTCGTATATGTCTGGATATAGGATGATAGCCAAAATTTCTGATTCACTTACTGTGAAAAATGTTTGAAGACAATCGATTTATAATCTAATGGTCCCTACCTTGAATATCAGATGTTCAAATATTCACTGGCAAAGTTAGTTGATCAAGGAAAACTCAGTGCTTATTAATATTCAGTGTAAATCGCTCACAACGCCAGTATAAGCTAATCTTTCTCAATTATTTATCGGGTCAGGAATTTTTGCCGAAATCCGTCAGAATTAAAGTCCTTCAAATGACAGGAGCAGTAGCTACTCGGACTAAGAAAATCAGAGTTATGTGTATAGAGGAAATATCTTCAACAGCTTTTCTCACCTTGGCAAATCTCAGGGCCAATTAATCAATAGTAATCTTAAATATTGTATGACCTAACAAAAATTATTGCACTCACAACATCCCGTAACGAAACATGATTTTCTGTATGGGGTTGTAAAAATTGTTGAGTTTCATTGAAATCATGAACCCATCTATGTTGGACCAACGTTGAAAACCTGGAAAAAGTGGACTCCCATTTCAGTCTATTATGGGACTTCTCATTAGTGCACATCTACCCACTCCACTCTATTATTTCTTATTAAATTTATATAACTTCATTAATAATATAGTCTTCCATTAATTCTTTTATCTGATTTGTAGTTGCACTATTATTTCTCTCACCCTACCTGACCCATATTTATTCTGATCCTGAATCTAATACTTTCATTCAACGTATAATCTGATTCAAGTTAATGTTGTATAGTAGTCATCTCAAAACCTTAATTTTGTATGTTTTAAAGGTTATGGCTTTTGAATATAATTGTCAGGAGTAATTAATATTGATCGAAGGTGAATGTTGTGTCCTAAACTATCACTGAATCCTGTGAATCTGATTTGCAATGTCTTTACTAATTTAAATGACTTACAAGTCCGCCGTACTTTGTTTTTATGTATTTACTGGTTGGAAACCTCGGACTTTATTTTCTTGATGGTTAAGGCGTATTGTGAACATACACCGTAAATCATAAAAAAATTAATTCGAAGTTATAACAACCAGTAACTCACCGACAGAGAGCTTTAATTAATTTGTGAAGCGGCTAATATAACTAAAATATTTCAAAGTGGAATATTTTCCTTATTTTCTTCAATGTCCGGTATCCAGTTCATATGTTCTTATCTTACTATTAGGCATTTAAGTTTCAAGGATGGAAACAAATATTTACTAAGAAATTGAGAATAAGTTATACCAGACATCGGGTAGTTACGTATTATTAACCCCTCACTTGGTATCATTTTATCATAACAATTGTCGTTCAATAAATCATTCGTATAGAATTGCTATCCTGAATATCTAAGATTCGTTTCTTAGTCTGAAGTTAAGCTAATTTTTTATATCTATATGACTTGGATGCTTAAAAAATTTACGGAGACTAATTTATCTCAATATTTTAAAAGGTCGGATGATACTCTAGTTCAATAAGCAAATGACTCGAAATGAAGTACATTTTTACGAGATTTAAAAAAGATCCTTTATATGATAAATGATTGCATTTAATGTATACTTGTACTGATTAATAGATTATCTACATGTAAGTCTACTTATATTTGATGTCAAAACCTTTTAATAAGACATATATCTAATCTCTGTTCAGAGTCCACTACCTATTTCCTCAAATTATTGATCATTAAGTATAACAGGCTAGTATATTTTGTCATTCAGACTAAATATTGAAACATTTAATTAATCGGATCTTGGGAATATAGGGAATGACGTATAATATATGTGTATTTGCCTGATTGAATTGGAAAATGACTAGGGTTTATACATGTAAACAACAAATCAACTGTCAGCTAAGTCTTCATTATCTTTTATTTCTTAGTCAATATATAGAAATAAGCTTTTATTGTAGAACAATAAGTTTTCATTTCATTTTAAAGGCAAATGACAGTAAGTTAATACAGCTATATAGGTATTTTTTATGTATAATTAAAGAAAATCATGTATTAAATGACGTTTCCGAAACAATACGATATCAAACCGGACTAGTGAAAAAACTAAAAGTATAATAAGAAATAATGTAGTATTGTTTGTTTGGATCTTCCCATTGATGTTTTTAGGACTGCAACTGGTCAGTCTCTAATTAACATATGTGCATACTGGAAAGATCCAAACAAACAATACTATGTAAATTTCAACTTCACCCCATTGCACACGCAAGTGGCTATCAGGAATCAGTAGCTCAGTAGATAACGCGATGGCGTTTGAAGCGAACGGTACTGGGTTGGAATCCCAGAGTGAACATCAACTCTGAGATGCAGCTACACCCAGCTGACGAGTCCCAAATAAGACGAAACGCGCGTCCTGGATTCCACTGCTAGCCACTATCCATCTTTGCTTACCATGCTTGTGAATTTAGGCTATATCGAGGCAATACGCACAGTATGCACATATGCCAATTAGAGACTGATCAGTTGCAGTCCTAAAAACATCAATGGGAAGATCCAAACAAACAATACTAAGTATATATTGTACTGATTTCATTATCTATCAGGTATGTACATATGTAAAGGCATTATAAATGGTGTAATGAAGTTTATGCAGTTTTGAAACTTAGTTTGGTATTTATGTCTTTACAATGGATATAAAGAAATGTGTTCAAATATATGAATAATAAATTAATATATAATGTATAAGGAAGAATAAATCTTAAGTCAATTATTTTCTGTATTTTAAATTATACTTGATGCTTAACTTACGTACGATAAAATCTCTCCCATTATTTGTTCCCTGCATTGATGCATACTGCATTAAATGTTCTAACACGTGTAAGTGTATCCTACTCCACAAACAAGATTATAGGAACTTTAAATGTTTAACCATTTACCTGCTGTCACTTTACGTTAACACTGCTCCTAGCAACCTTAACTTATTCAAATAATATCTAACATGCACAGTGGTAAACCTGACCAACATATTTTGGTAATTATTGTTATGTTGTTCTGTGCTCTCGGTTTTCATTTTACTTTCTTTAGTTGTAGATAATTATTAATAATTCGTTCTGGCACAAGAAATAACCTTAAATCACGCCGTTCATAAATCAACAGGCTATCCACTTAAGAAAAAATTAAAAGTTCCCTGCTGATGCATTTCTTTGCTGTAATACATGTCATAAATGTACTACCTAAACAATTACTGAACTACCAAACTTAAGACAATGTTAAATCACATGTTTGTTCTCTATATCTAATGTTACTATTTATATCAAATTGATCATGCCTCTAGACTGGTGTGAATTCTGTAATTATTATTATTTTCAGAACATATATATTACATGTATTACATTACTGAGACCTATACACTAAGTTGAATAATATAATTTGTTAATAAATATCATAATGTCAAATATATATTATAAAAGAAAGATTTGACAATAACCTGTTTAAACAAACACATGGAAAGATTAAATTTAGTTCAAAGGCGAGGAATTGATAAAGAAACGGAAAAAAACTATTGTTCCTTGTTTATGGAAGTGATCTCTTATTCAAAAGATACATAGATATACTTTTATAGATTAGAACTAGTTTACTGTTCCAGTGAACTGAATAAAAAAAACAACCAAATGTATAATAATTTGAATGACTTAATCTAAATAACAATTGAAATTCAATAGGAATAGTTTGGAGGGTTTGAATCCTGAGAATGGAATCATGGATGCGCACTGTTGAGGAGTCTTATACTAGGACAAAATGGCCGTATTGTACTTTCAGGTTTTCCATGATGATCTAGCTTTAATCAACTCATGAATTCAACTATTAAATTACTACAATTTCCACAAAACCCCTTTCTCATACTAGAGATATTTATTGATTGTCACAAAATCTGTTTTTGGATTTCATGAAGTACTGATGAGTTTATGTTTACACACTAAAATCAAAATGTAACATTTACTCATTGTTTGGTTACTTTTTTTTTCTCTCAAGGGTTCTTTAGTTAATTCCATTATCTTTAAAGTACACAAAATCTTTTACAACTTCTTCTAGCCTAATTAAATTATTGGATAGGAATTTATTTTTCTATTCAAGTGATTTATTCTACTGATATTGAATCAAATAAAAATTGAAATTTCGTGTAATATAACAAAGAAATACCATATGCTATAGATAAAAATCGTTTCCTTTTTGATAACATTTGTCGATATGCTTTAACTAGGTTAATCAAGGTTGATTAATAACTGGTTCAGTTGATTTTAGTATAAAGATTATAGTTGATACAAGTAATATGTATCATACATTCAAATTCATTTAAATATAATATTGTCCGGTCAATATAATAAAGAAGACATATACCCAACTTTGGTGTATATAAAAATGAGGTATTCAATAGAAGGCATTTGGATGATAGGAGGTAATTCCGTAATCTTCTAGATATTGTTGAGAGTCAAATAGTCTCCCAAAATATCGTTGCTAAAGATTACTTGGGGTTAAACAAATGTACATAATAACTCATTAGGCCAAGAAATCTGAATTCAGTCGATAAAATAATCGTAATTAGGAAGGAAAATTAATTTACCTACTTTGTAACAAAGAATATAAAGTATATACCACTTTCCTCGATAACCAGTATTTTTCAATCAAACCATTCGCTGAATCTAATAAGGTTCCTCTACATATTTAGTTAAAGTCTATCAGTGGTCATGTTGGAGTTACTTAGACCAGATACCAAATATACCTGAAGCGCAATAATTCTATCCAGAACACCTATCTCATCGAAGATGTTTAGAATTAAAGTGTGTATTTTCAAAGGGTATGGTGGACTTTAGTCATAAAACAGTCACACAAAACTTTATCATGTTACAGTTGCAACCAATTCAATTAACTGGTTTATGAATAATATAAATGGCGAACTCAACTGATAGATAATAATAGTTTGAAACTGGTTATATTAGTCACTTGCCAATCTATCGAAATTTATAGACAAATAATTGAGGCAATAAAACTTTTAAATTCTGGTAAAATTTCTAGGAAGTTAGTTCCAAGATTGGATCCATAATATTTATCTGAAAAATACTTAGCTTCAGGTAATCGTTAAAAACACATAAATCAGCTGCAAAACCATGGATTTTGGAAAGGTAAACTTTAATCGGAATTTAACAGAATTATAAGGTTAATATTCGATTTTTTTTAAACCGTAGTATTGTTTTCATTAACAATTAGAAATACAACATGAATTTACCATAATTTATTTAAGAACCCATAAAGAATGCTGATTGATGAATCGAATACAAAGTTGAAATCATGAGTCGATTGAAGCTAGACCACCATGGAAAACCTGGAAGCACTGGCCGGCCGTTTCGTCCTATTATGGGACTCCTCAGCAGTGCACATCCACGATCGAATACAGTAAAAAACTAATAAACAATGTCAATCTGTTACCTAGATGAGTTGAAACTTGTTTCTTTCCACTCTATACAGATATATTTCAAAAAGTATGCATTTAACATTTTTTAGCTTTTTACTTGTTCTAAATAGATTACAAATGTATATCAACAATTCTACTAAAATATTACATAATACATACAACTGAACTGGAATCAAAGCTTAAATTGTCTCATCGTAAGACAATGAATCATCATCATCATCATCACAATTACAGTATTAGTTAAATCGTTTTTGTTTTTTCTACTGAATAATAAAATCACTTAATAGTATGTACAGGGAGTCTTCTTTTAAGAAATTTAAAGCAATTAGTCCCTTTGATAAATTTCGATAGTGTAATAAGAAGACGAAGATTACCAGAACTATTAGCGCAATACATTTCAAGCAATCTGATCAAATTACCCGATAGGAGTAGAGGATAAACATCCATCATCCTCTATTGCTAAACATATAATCGAAACAGGCCATAAGATTGATCTTAACTCGACTTTTGTGGTGTTGTATAAAAGTGTAAAAGGGCTTATACTAAGGTTTATTGAAGCCATAGCCATGCGAAAATTCAAACCTTTTTTATGTATTCAAAAACAGTTTGTTCTCACCTTAAACCTACCCTGGTAATATTAGCTTATTATCCAGAGTGTGTAGGTTTCAAATTGTTTTCACATTATTTTTATTATTATTATTATTATCATTGTTTACTCTTACTCCGCATTTCTAGTCTAGTTGATCTTTTAATTTTATATATAAATGTTCTTAACAAGTATATTGGTGATCAGATTGTTCGAAATGTATTGCGCTAATATATCACATAGTTCTGATAATCTTTGTCTTCTTATTTCACTATCGAAATAAAATCACTGTAAACAATCGCTAATCAGTAATTTATACTAGTCTTGTTTCATGTTACGTAATATCCTTTCTATTTAATGTTATTGGTCAAATACTATTTAGCTTTTATTTTCGATGAAAATAATTCTTATCATACATATTTTTATCTGAATGTTTCTTATTGTTAAAATATATCTTAGCAGCTGTGTAGTTGTATCCATTTTTTATTCTTTTTTCAAGAAAACGTTTTCTTTTTTTAAAAAAAATTTTAACATCTTGTCTCTTAAGATGCACGAATTGTTCCATTCCAAAGTGGATGAAGATTAAATGTTATTGCCTTTTCATCATTGAATGTAGAAAGAAAGAAAACACTTGACAAATAATTGTATATAATTGTCAACATAAAGAAATGATACAAATATCTATTTTTATATCGTCTTTTTTTACCCTATTTTGAGTTGTTTTTTTGTTTTTTCTTTTACATTCACGAAACAAGTGTCGTTCTAGATTGTTATAAAAGGAAAACATAAAAAAATCAAGACGATTGCTCCTTTTCTTTTTATATTGATTAAAGCTTAGTTACTTTTTGATATGAATAATCAGTATGTTGTCTATCAATAGGAAGATCAGTTTCTCGTCTTAGATATAAAAGTTTTGATAACAACCGAAAATAGATTGATAAGTGAAAATAAAAAAATTTCAGACTTGTAGTGAAAATGATAACACATCATAAGCTATTTTAGAACTGCCGTTATTGGTCATATGTGTACCCTCTAATTCTGGACATTATGTAATACTGGCAGCTGTAAAAGCAGATTAATAAAAAAAACCAACAGTTTTCACATCATTTACTAACAAGGAAAGTTAGTGAGTGTTGGTCTGAAGAGTGTTAGTACACTTTATACCCCTTAATCTAGATAATGATTAGATAAAAAGGATAAGAATGTAACAACAAAAGAAAGAACCTATTTACTCATCCATCTACAGTAAACTCCAGGAATTACGCTTGACCATACCTATTTGTTCCATGCAGACTAATTTAAGATCTAATTCACTTGGTATTGTTTGTTTGAATCTTCCCAGTGATGTTTAGAACTGCAAATGATCAGTCTCTTATTGGCATATGTGCATATTGTCTCGATATAGCCTTAATTCACAAGCATTATAAGTCCCAAATAGGACGAAACGCGCGTCCTGGATTCCACTGCTAGCCACTATCCATCTTTACTAATAATGCTTGTGAATTAAGGGTATATCAAGGTAATACGTACAGTATGCACATATGCCAACAAGAGACTGATCAATTTCAGTAGCTGAGTGGATAACGCGATGGCGTTTGAAGCGAACGGTACTGGGCTCGAGTCCCGGAGTGAAAATCAAATCTGAGATGCAGGTACATCCAGCTGACAAATCCCAAATAGGATGAGACGCGCATCCTGAATTCCACTGCTAGCCACTATCCATCTTTGCTTATAATTTAAGTTGTTAATCGTAATTTGTATTTCTTTGTATACTCTGTGGCAACGATTAGTCTTTAGAATGCACAATTAGTTTTAAAATATTTGGCTCCTATGAAATGATTACATAAGATAATACCTTTAATTAAGCAATATAATTATAAAGTGTAATTATAAAAAAACTAAAAAACTAATAGCCTATGGAAGTAATTAATAAGATACATTTACTCAGACTAAGATTTTTATCGGATTAAAATGCACACTTAGAAAATGGAAGAAATGAAATTCGAAGGTAGAGATTATAAGGAAATATCCAGTGTTATTTATTAATGAAGTTTTCTCGAAATATTTTATTTAAGATTAGGCAATAAAAGAACAATAATTCCAATTGAATTTTTTTATAATAGTGATAATGTGTACACTTTGTAATACGATTATAGATTCTCAATTGGTTGTCTCTTGGAAATATTTAATTTCATACTTTATTCAGAATTTGAAAGTTTGGAAAAAGTAAAGTTGATGAAGTTTCAAGTGAGTTAATCTGATATAAAGATTTGTCAGTATGGAGTTGTGGAGATTGTTGAGTTTTTGATTGAGATCATGAGTCGATCCATGTTAAATCACCAGTGGAAACCTGGAAACCCTGGACGGTCGTTTCGTCCTGGTATATGACTCTTCAGCGGTGCACGCCCACAATCCTGCACGCGGGATCCAAAGCCAGGACCGTGACTAATAGAGTTAGTCCATGTTAGCTGGAGGCAGGTATCTACCTCAGAAGATCGCACAATTTCGTGGATTGGTTGAAGTTCAACATTAACACTTTTGGATGGTGGCTGAGTGATTCAGAGGGTAAGCGTTCGCTCGCGAAACCGAAGGTCCTGGGTTCGAAACCCGCACTCAGGATCGTGGATGTATATTGCTGAAGAGTCCCATACTAGGGCGAAATGGCCATCCGGCGTTTCCAGGTTTTCAATGGCGGTCTAACATCGATTGATTTATGATCTCAATCAAACAACGTTTGCTGCTGAAAATTCTAAAACTTAGAAGAATGGAATTTGAAGGGACTTTGTGTTTTGAACTGGTCTGAAATAAAAGGCAGGTTTTAATAAATAGTAAATAAAGCTTTCCAACTAATCATGACTATTTGATAATTTAACGATAAAACAATGTTTTACTTGATAGGTTAGTTGTAAAACTCTCGCTATCATCACAAATATGGTTTCCAAGTGTCATATTTTAAACTATAACAGTTTATGTTTATGATGTTTTCAATACTGAAGTTTTTCACGACAAGGTTTTGCATATGAAGTTCTTTCAAATATCATTTCATAATGAAATCTATAATCAAAGTTGACAACCAGTAAAATGATTTTGTAAAAAAGTGTCATCTGCTCAAAAGTTTTAAATTTCTAATATAATACACCCCTCATCGAATTTGTTTCATCAAAAATGTTTGAGAATATTGCCGATTTTTCCGAAAAAAAGTTATGGGTGCCAACAAAAACAATTAATATCTCTAAACAGTGACATAAATGAGCAATAGGTAGGACACATGTTCTTTTTTCTATGGGAATCATTTCCCTGCCTAAATGAATACGTAATTATGAAGTTGATGCAAAAAATGTGACGTATTTGTGCCATACAACGTGGTTAAACGTAGTTTTCAGGGCATTTTAAGTGAAAATTAACAAAGGTCAATTAAATGAAAGTCGGAATTAACAAAGTAGTCAGTGTAAATAGAGGAGAGAGAAAATTAACACCATAAGGAAATAATAGGAAAGTTTCGCTATACCATGAGCCATAAAATGACTTATAGATTACCAGGGTAAGTTCAAGATTATGACAAATTGTTTCTGTATACATAAAGGGGGTTTTAATTTACGAATAGCCAAGGCTTCTCTAAAACTAATGATACGTCCCTAACAACTTTTACACAACGTTTTAAAAGCTGTATTGTTGTCGATTCTGTGCCCTGTTTCAATTATTTGCTTTGCTATTGATGAACATGGTTTTCAACTTCCTACGTTTATCGAAACGTTTGGCACTAACTGATTTTGAAGCTATATAGGTAAATGTTCAATAACGCTCAATTTTCTCTCCCCTCTATAAACAATTATCACGTTCAGAAGGGGATTTTGTAGAGATTTCATTGTTTTCATAGTTGAAAGCATGAGTCGATTGAAGCTAGACCACCAAGGAAAACCTGGAAGCACTGGACTGCCGTTTCCTCCTATTGTGGGACTTCTCAGCAGTTCGCATCCACGATCTCGCCACAATAGGACGAAACGGCTGTCTAGTACTTCCAGGTTCCCTTGGTGGTCTAACTTCAATTGACTCATGCTTTCAACTATGAAAATTATCAAGTTGTTTACTCGAATTTTCATTTAATTGACTTTTATCATTTTCATATAAAATGCCTTGACAAGTAAATGTAACCAGATTATTAGAAATGTATGGCGCCAATACATAAAATTTTTCGGATCAATTCCGTCTTCTAAATGTCTTAAAGAAATTTATAAATTTATAAAAGGGACTAACTGGTGTAATTACGTAATCAATCGTGATGTGTATAGAGTTACTTGTAACTGAACTGTTTAAACGTTTCATTAAATATAATTTCAAGTTATATACGTTCCCAAACAAATTGTATAAAATAAATCATTCACTTATAAATTACCTAATACAAGTCATCAAATCATACATATTAAGGTACTAGGAAATCATGGTTTCCATCCAATTTGAAAGAAATCATGAGTGAGCACTGTAGAGTTCTAAATTACAATGAAGCAGGTTCACTTCTTCTTGGAGTTTTATACTTTCTCTGATAAATCCACTTTTTGATGATAGATGCATATACAACTAGTCAGTAATCTTTGGATAATATTGTACTTAACTGCTGTCTTTTTTTTGGTTTCTGTTAATTTATCATGTTTATGAAAAAAAAACCTTGATGATCCATATCATTGCATTTTCTTAATAATACATGGTCGAATATTTTCCCTATCTAGATTTCCTTCATAAATTGGATATAGGAAAGTTGAATTGATTCAGTATAGATAAGATGAAAGATGTCTACTGAAATTTACAGTCAGACAATGTCAAATTTATCACTATCATTAAATATTTGTAAAAGTATCTTAGGCAATCAATCATAATTGTAAAAGCTAAGAAATTAGACATATTTAAAAAATATACCGGAACTTTGTAAAGATTGTAAAATGTTTAAATAGTTTAAACCATAAACTGGTCTTTGTCTTTTAGAAAGAAGAGGTTTTTGTGGATATTATAGTAATTTTAATAGTTAAGATCATGAGCCGTCCAGTACTTCCAGGTTTTCCATGGTGATCCAGCTTCAATTGACTTATGATCTTAACTATTAAAATGTCTATTAGAAAGGTTAATATTCAGTATTTTTTTCAAATCTACTATCAAAGTTACTTCCACCTGTAGCTCCTCCGGGGGCTGCTACCGGTCCCAAGCCCGGATAAAGGAGGAGGGTTAGGCATGGAATTAGCGACCCCATGCCATAGAAAACTAACTCGCTTAAAAAAACGCTAACCAGAAAAATTATTCAACTACCAACGATATTTTTAAGAAAGGAAAATTGTAAATGGTTGTTTTTTTTGAAAATTAATGTCCCTAAAATGTCCAACTTTTATGTTTAAAACTAATGGTAATTATATAACCAATATTCAGTGAATATATCGGGTAAAGATGAGTTCATCCGTCATAGTGATTGGTATAAAACGATACACAGAACGTGATGTGGATTGTATCATCAGGATGAGTCTTATAGACCACTATACATACTAACTAGTCGAGTCTCAAAGAATCGGGGTTATTATTGAGCGTTCCATAGACTGATAAGCAGGATTCCATAAGCATTCAGTTACTAGACAAACAGAATATCAATAATTATGAACATCTCTGTTCTACAAGATGTCAGCTGTGGCTGAAGTAATGTAGAAGTTAATTCTCATACTGCAAAATTGAGTGATATGAGTTTAGATCACACGAGAAGTGTTAGTTTCTTCAAGATTGAGAGTATACTTTACTGAACTGCACCAACTACCATGAAAACAGACTTCACAGTTTAATGCCAACAACCTACAAACACTGAACATGATCTAATCCAATTAAATTACCTCCTCAATAAGATCATCTAAAACGATGAACTTAAAATTGCCGATACAGGGCATACTTGACATATTACTATAAGAGCAACTTTATACCTCAACATTATTAAAAATAAAATTTTGAGATAATTGACCAATACAATAGAATTCTTTGAAAAAAATTGAGAATAAAAAACCAAAAAAGGGAGCATAATGATGAGTATAAAGTTTATTCAAAGATTGACAAGTTTATAAACTTTGGAATTTTACCACGTTTTAAAACTAAAACTGATTATATCAATTAGTGTTTAAGTGTGAATGTTATACTTTCTATGGAAACCAATAATAATAGTTAAGGTTACCGTAGTAGAATTTTAAGAAATACCTGAAAAGATCCCTGAAATTGATCTTTAGATAATAGTCTAAGTAGTAGTGGCTAATGTTATTTCAATGCGTTCACAGTGACTTGTGGTCTTTTAGAGATTTATTGTAAACAGGAGAGCTATAGACAGATGCTTCTTCCTTGTTCGAAACTCTTTGCTGAACAAAACCATAACTTCATATGCAATTTTAGTCCAGGACATTCAGATTTATCAGTGAGCCTAATATTATTATGAAGTTACGTCCAATGAGATCAATGTTTTAAGAGCGAACTTTCCATCTCTTCCTAAATGACATCATAGGAAGCAAAGTCAGATAACTGATTTGTTTGAATTTCTTCACGAGAGAACAAGCTTTTCGCTGATCCTAAATTCAACTATTCGTCATCGGCACTTATTCTATTACTCTCTGCACAATTATTTTGTTCGCCTCTTCCACTGATGTGATTCCGAACCTTATGGTAGCCGATAATTTTTCTAAATGATTGGTGAATTGGGTCTATTCCAGTATATTTGTTAACTACTTTCTGGGTTAAATACAAGGTTTTGAACATTATTTGATTTTCATTATATCTTTTCGGCCTGAGACCTCATCGTTTTTGTAACTGAAAATTTGTACAATTTTTTTAATATTTATTGACATTAGCTTAGATATGTCGTACCTATTGACAATTATTAAGGTTTATGCAGACAAGAATGATAAAGGCGGTCACTTTGTTTAATGTGATGCTTTTTGAGGTTTTATAATTTTATTTGTAGATAATCTCCACCTTGTCTTTCTTTGTCATTTCGTCTTTCATCTTGCACGAAATCAACTGAAATGATTTTGTTAGTTTGTGAACCACATTTATTCGTAACTTTCTGAACAATCTAGTTACAAATTTCAATAAGTCCTTTAAATATAGTAGAATAATCGACCTGTTGGTTCCCGGTTATATCCGTAGTTTGTGTTGATATTGTTGTATTAAATGATAATGAGAGGTTCAAAAGCGAAACATCAAGCTCAGAGAACTTGATCTCATCATAATCTTCATGTTTAGTTATAAATTTTCCTAATCATGCCAATATTGTCAGAACACTGAGTTAGTATTCAGCAACCTATAATTTCATTTTTGATTCTCAGTAAGGCATGAATATCACCAACTATTACAACTGTATAACTAACTTAATCTAAACTTGTTTATCTCAAGAAAATACAAATTCTCACTGTAGCCTAATAAGAAATTGCCTCAAGGCTAGCTATTAGTAAGGAAAGGTTGAAATTAACCTAGGAATACACACTAAAACCTAGACACAGTGATTCTTGATTCTTTCTATTCATATGTGTCATTTTTTTGTAGTTTTTATGTATCATAAACATATCGAAAACTAAAATAATTATAAAAGATATATCTCCCCTTCGTTTCCCTTCTATGAAATTGAATAGCAATTATCTCCATGTCTAATCATTTTCTAAGATTAATTTATATTTGTTCTTCATTTGTATTATTATTAATTATTATCCTCAGTTTCCTGTTTTATAGTTTCGTAGTCATTTTTAGAGAACTAATTATTTTGTTTGTATTAATATTATGCGACGGGTTTATTCCTTTTCCATCTTTCATATTCACAAACACTTGTACATAATCTCAGTAAATTATGATTATTTAAGAAAACTACTTGACGATATATATGATTTTATTTTACGTAGTATTAGTAGTTATGATACATTTTCACTATTGTTTTCTTATTGATATACTACAACTAAAACTCAACAAATTATAATGATTTCATTACAGTTGTAATATAGTAACCTAGTTATACGAGTTTCGATTAACGAACGCCCTCAAATGCCCTGGTACAGCCGAGAGTGAGAAGGGCCCGTCCTTTCTCTCAAAATGCTCTCACACGGCCACGCATATACAGCCACTCCCACAGAAGTCCTACTCACTGCCTTCTCGCGGTGGGGGTGTTGTTTACGAAATGTAGAGGACGGAAAGCGAATGTCCAGTTTTTAGCCGGGTCGGTGGACACGGAGGATCCACCTGAGGGAACTGAGAAACCCTGGCTTCAAAACAATGGTGCACATGGGCTCCAGTATTTTGAAGTAACAAATGTCATATGAATCAATTATTGGTCATTGGCTAACATGGGACTGCATCTCCTGACGTTGCTCCACCGCCTTGCGGACCAGATCTTTAGGTCGAAGGCGCCCGGGGTGGCCTTTTAAGAAAATCACCTGCTCCGGCTTGAGCAACCGGGCAGTATCACAGCCCACACACAAATCAAGTGACTTGTGTAGCGCATATGTATTCGGTGCCCCTTTGTACCAATATTTATGTATTCAAATAAATAAATAAATACGAATAAAAAAACAATATTATCAGAAAAATTCTTGAATTTATTTTATAAGGTTAAATTATAAATCTTATCAAATTATTTTTCTGTACGGGCATTTGTGTAACTATGATTTAAACAGATATGCGAGTAATGTTTGATGACGTAATTTAATGCCTGATCAGTAATTGCCTTAAGTAGTAATACAAGTAAAGTGGTAAACAGATAATTAGGAACATTTTCAGTTTTATTCAGCAATATGGCAATCACAATTATCTCAGAAATTTTATAAATAACATTTTCGTTACTAAATGATATAAATCATAGAACTATTGAAAATTATAAAACATTGGATAGTTGTTTCGATTTAGTTTGAAACTCTTTAAGACTGTACTACTATGAACGCATAGAAACTTAAAATTATGCATTAGGCACAATACATGTAAAGTTTACAACTTACGAGCTCTTTAAATCACTAAATGTCATATGATCTAAAGTCTGAAAAAAACGGATAAAAAAAAACTAACTAGGCTATTATTTATAGAAGAGTTTGGGTTATAGAAGACATGCTGTGTGCAAACTGATCCATTCATATTATTAGTGAATAGATAAACCTTACACACAGATGAAATGGAGTGAATTATTAACTTAATGGTTATAGAGAATACATATATTTATCTGTAGTAAATTCAAACAAACGTTTACAACACTTAGATTAGTGTGAAATACCTCATAATACAACTCCACTGGTACTGACATAATAACGGACGATTTTGGTGCCAAACCTGTGTGAAATGTCTATAAATAGAGTCAGATAAGATTATATACATTATGATATAAAAATCATATTGTTTTTTATGATCATTTCTGTTGTGTTTTTTTATAAATTTCTCATTCAACAAAGTCGGTTTCTAGGGGAAACATTTTTTTAAAGGTAAACAGAAACATTGTTATACAATAATTAACGAAGACTTAAAATGATATAAACGTGAAAACTGACCACAATACGGTGCTTTCTAAGGTTTTTTTTAAAAAAAAGATTTAAATGAATTGAATGAACTCATATAGATTTCTCGTTTTTTTGGTAAAATTTATGCTTACAAGTTAAGTTGCCCTACTTTTTCCTGAATAAGTAGTTTTCAAGAGTTTCTGTAGGTTAAAGAAAGTTTTTATGATAAAGATAACATTAACTGAAGCATCATCAGAAATCGGAAATTATTGAAATACTGTATATCTTTGACATAGTAAAGTAAGTTTTTGGGTACAGTGCTGTTATAATACTATTTAATCAGAATGTTAGAAATCAATGATCTCCATTTTTCAACTGTCTAACATAATTAATGATCAATTGACTTATATGAGAGTCGATCGACTCTAAAATAACTTCCAGACATCTATCATAATCAATCATAATCTAAGAGTGAACTATTCATTATTTTAGATAGAGGTTTAGACAGAAATCAGTATTGTGGAAAGATGAGGTAATATGTATACGTAAAATCAAGGGATATTTTGACCTTCTGTAATTCATTAGTTAATATTAATCTGTGATGTAAATAGTTTTTAGATCATTTAGGTTATATATTCATGCTACACAATGTACTTCATGTAGACAAAGTAAGTGAAGGCTATTTAATGATAGGTATGACCATATCTGTTTCCTAATACATTGTTAATGATGATTAAAAACTTTTGACAAAAACAAAATCACTATTATGATTAAAGTAATAATTTATTCGCGTTTTTAACGAGGTAAAGAAAAGGGATATTCTGTTGTCTAAAACAAAATGAAAAAAATTCACTCACTTTAGCTAAGTCGACTAGAGTGTTTGCAGAATCTTGAACTTTTCTCTGATCGAGTTTCATTCTGCGAAGACTGTATATATTGGAAAGAGTAACAGGAAGGTAATATAAGTTTCAGAACCATAATAATAAGTAAATTATTGAATTTAAGCTAAAATAATAATATTCTTTCAGATAGTAATTACAATATCCAACTTACTAAGTTTTCAAAGTTTAGAAATATTCATTTCAATGTGGAAGTAGAAAGCTACTGAGAGTAGTCATATAATTTTTATAGTATTCTAATTATTTGAGTGTGATATGGACCAATATGATGTGTATATTTCCTATTCTATAATTTTTAAGTGATTAAAGTATCCATATTTGTATCCCTCTCATTATAAGCTTCATTTTGACACATAGACTATTATTATACGATTTATCATTCCTGAGTTATCCCCAGTCTATTAATCACTGTTCCCCCTATTCACAGCCACATTTGGCTAAATCTTGTGCAAATGTTATTTTCTATTTTATTGTACGCTGTGGTCAGTTTGATTGATATATAAACCCAGTATGTTTGAGAATAATGATTCATATTGCAGAGACTGTTATTGGTGTTCTGGACTTAGCTGACTGGGCTAGACAGATATCAGAGCTGATAAGTACTCAAGACCGCTCGTACGGTTTTCGTGTATCATTGCTCTGATCGATAACTCACTCCTCTCTGATTGGTGGGAATCATCACGTCATATATCAACTAGGCACTCAGGCAATCGATATAACACCTATATAGATACCTTCACACAGTAGTTGTGAGTAATTAAACCACGGATCATTTAATGTTGGGTTTGGTTTAAGTAAAGTCAATCACTGAGATTGTTTAACTAAAGTGATTGTGGCAGTTAAAACAAGGTGTTCTAAATGTCGAGAAACCAACATCTCCATCATATGTAGCTCTCTAAGATAGATGCTTATGAAGAGAAACATTAATGACAATTAGACAAAGTCATGATCATGATACAATGATCTATCAACATTTGATGTAGTTGAAACGTAAAAAATGTTGGTTGGAAAACGTAATGTCTATGAATTGTTGAATGATGTTAAACCCAAGATTACACAGATGTAGATTAATTCCAAAGCTATTTGTTTAGTAAATAAATACACCGATAGTGATAGTTTATAGGATTGATCATTCACCAAATTTGTAAGTGAACATAATGCAACAAAAATGTAAGCTGTGATATATATATCAGTAAACTGTTATAAATATATGAGGAGTGATTATCTGATTTCAGTTATAAAATAGATTACTCAGTTCAGTGAATATAAATAAGGCTGAAAAAAGAAGACTAAAAACTAAGTGAGAATAGTCTTTTTATAAGTTAGATCATATAATGAAGTGTTAAAAAATTCAATATTTAAAACTACTATTATTAAGTGAATGCGAAATTACCAATAGTATCATTTGGAAAGCATAAATTAACTTTTAACAGTTTGATGTTATTAGCCCTAAGAATGTGTAATAAGTTTAGTTATCAAGTGTTTGAAATGATTATTTACTATTCTTATGATTTAAAAGTTGTTTTCTTACTGCAACGACTTGTCGAGTAACAGATGAGATCTAAGGGAACTAGAAAGATCGGATAACTGATATACAACAATATTTAAAGGCTAATAATTCATGAGTAAATATAAGAGAGGGAAATAATGGAACTTCGGAAGACCTTCCATATTCACAAAACATCAGAATCGTGATACATTAGTTCTGTTTACATAGTGATATTAATGAATTTGAAATCATTTGAAAAAATAATAAACTAAAAGGGGGAGTAACCAGACAGAGAATAGTGAAAATTAGTAAGATAATATACAATGGAAGTTATTGACGTCTTGCTTATTTGTCAGAACTCAAACTAAGTAACCAAAGGGAAGTGACAAAGAATACAGTGCCTATGAAGTAATTTACAAGCATTTACATTGTTAATTGCATCTGTTTATCTACCTATTAGCTTTAGTTCTAGTAGAAAATGCTTAGGGCTGCCATCTCATGAATAAGCTTCAATATGGGAGAAAGTATTTATGTTATTGGGAAACACTTTATTTTTTATTAATTTCTAAACATATTTTCTGTGTTACATGGTTTATTCTTTATATATTCGTTTCCTGTATTTAATTACTTACATACTTACGCCTGATAACCCCCAATGGAACATAGGCCGACCACCAGCATTCCCCAATCCACTCTGTCCTGGGCCTTCCTTTCTAGTTCTAAAAACTTTTGTTCATTCCTCTCATGTCTATCTCCATTTCTCGGCGTAATATGTTCTTTGGTCTTTCTCTTCTCCTTCGGCCTTCAGGATTCCACGTGAGGGCTTACCTTGTGATGCAGTTGGGTGCTTTCCTCAATGTGTGTCCTATCCACTTCCAACGCTTCTTCCTGATTTATTCCTCCGCTGAATGAAACCTGGTTTGTTCTCTCCCACAGTAGGTTGTTTCTGATAGCGTCTGGCCAACGGATATAAAGTATTTTGCGTAGACAACTCTTAATAAACACCTGTATCTTCTGGATAATGGCTTTCGTAGTTCTCCAAGTTTCTGCCTCATACAATAGAACAGTCTTGATATGTAAAGGTTTTACATGCTCCAAAGTTTCTTCACCAAATGTGATTTGATTGGTGCATGTTGTGTTGTGTCGAAGAATCTTGTTTTTCCCTTTGTGTATATTGAGACCTATTGCTGCTGAGGTTGCTGCTACACTGGTCGTCTTCTCCTGCATTTGTTGTTGCGTGTTTGATAGAAGGGACAGATGGTCTGCGAAGTCTAAATCGTCTAGCTGCATCCTACCTGTCCACTGTATCCCGTGCTTCCCTTCAGATGTTGACGTCTTCACGATTCATTCGATCGCCAGGAGAAAGAGAAAGGGTAAGATTAAGCAACCTTGCCTGACACAGGTCTTTACCTCGAATGAGTCGGTGAGTTGTTCTCCATGAACGATTTGGCAGTTTAACCCATCATAAGCACGCCGTAGTGTCAAAGAAGCCTCCATAGTGTTGTCCTGTCCATGCTATCAAATGCTTTCTCCTGTGAGCAGGACCGTGGATGCTTATTGCTGAGGAATTCCATACTAGAACGAAATGGCCGTCCAGTGCTTTCAGGTTTCTCATGGTGGTCTAGCTTTAATTGACTCATGATTTCAAATATTAATTTGGTAAAAATTACAGGATTTTCTATTTTTATTTTTTTTTAAAAGAACGAATCAACTTTTTTGTTTGCTTAATTTCAACCAAAGTTTTATCTTTATCGTTAGATAAACTTGAAATTTTAAATGATTTATCGTTGACCCGATAAATATGATAACCTATTAGTTTTTATGTTAACTTATTTAATCGATGAACAAAGTGAAGTACAATAAGAAGTGACTTTTTAATAAGTTACACGATACATAGTTACTTATTAAAGATGAAATGAACCTAGTTAATGGAAACTACTAAAACTACTGAAAAGAAAATAATGAAGCTAGAACTCTAAATATAAAAGAAATATAAATATACTCAATCATTACTTAGTGATATCTAGCTAACTTGTCAGTTTAAGGCTTAAATCTGATGCGAACCCAACAAGACTGTGTAATATTCTCGTCAGTATCAGTTATAATGTCTCTTTGAAGGTAGTTCGTTCAGTAGTTGTTTTTTTCAAATGTTTATTCTGTCTACTATTGTAGGAAATGCCCTCTATACATTAAGTAATAAACGAGTAGCGAGTCATTTTTCTCCTATCAATTTCTTAGTGATCATGAAACTCTGCTGACTACAGTTTACTATCTCAATGAATCAGTAGTGCACTCATTTTTATATCAGGTTATTTGAAAAAGTTGGCAGAAAACTGTGAAATTATATTCCACACTAGCTGGTGGTCGTCAATATAGGTTGTCTATTGATAACAGGTTCCAACCACATTTTTTTTCATCATATTCCTTCTCCATGCATCATTTTTACATCTATTTGAGTTGATACACGAACTCTCGCTATTGTGTACGTTGATTATACAAAGTTGATAAGTGAATTGCATTGGAACTTTTAAGTTTCTAGTCAAGATATCTGACAAGTATTTGTTACTTTGTTACATTTTTGCAATCGGTCGTTTTCTCTGAAGTTTTCTTGATGTAAAATATTACATTTTGAGACTGAATTTGTTGAGAATATAATGGAACTATTCCATTATTTTTTTTGAAAATATTAAGTCTTAATGAATCAACAATTTTTCATTGAATCTACATTTTATTAAGATAAAATTCAATGAATAATTATTTAAAACAGTACTATACTTAGCTGACAAAATTTGACAATGAGTTTTTGTTATGTGCGCTACTTGAATAACTCAGAATACAGTTTATGACTACGACACTCGAACGTTGAACCGTCAAAAATCAGAAAATAGACGAAAAGCTGGAGAAGTGTTTATTTGGCAAGAATCAAAATGTACAGAAAATCGCGGGTATTTATAGATATTAGCATTTGTCAAATCAACATTATGATTCCACCAATCCGCAAAGAGACATATTATACTACTGTCTCATAGTAGCATGCCACGTTGATATTCTAGAAAGCTCCATCATGTTCTGATTGGATGGAAACTCTTCGATTCCTTTAAGCCCTCTGGAGGCTCTGCTTTAGTTCTTGGAAGCCGACTCAACAGTTTTCTTATTAAGTATAAGATGAAAATCTATACCAGTGAATAGTATCCTTATCAATATTAGTAAATTCTAAGGGAAATTTAATGAAGGATCAATTTTATAGCATTGGTCTAATCGTTGTGTACTAATGATTATTTAATGACCGTCTATTTCATTTACTACAATTTCATACAATGATAGCAGTTTTTATAACTTAAACTATTCAAGTTCATAATAATAAATAGAGAAATTCTGTAGTTATCAAGAACTCACACAAGATGCCAACAATGGAGTTATATCATATTGTACTTATCAATTAGCATATATGAATTTTGTAAACTTTCATTATCATAACAGATTCAAGAGTGATTGAACATATGTTTAAATGGTCATTGAAGGTTGTAAAAAAAATCAGCAACTACTACATACATACTGTTGATTCTATAAAATGTTTAAACAAAAATTAAGTTTGCAAATGGAAGCTTATCTTACGTTTGCATTCATTCAGTACTTCTGTGAAAAATAATTATACTTTTGTTTAAATAGTCGTATAATGAATAACCATCCATTCGAAAAAAACTAAGGATTTTTCAACGATAAGTCAATATCATGAAATAAGATCGATCATGCATAAACCAGGGATCAAATATAGTGGGGATTAATACATCTGCATAAAACTGAAATAAAGGTTTTTTGAAATTTTCACAAATAATAAATAAAACAGAGAGTATTCAAAAACATTTGGCTCTTCAAGTTAACACTTCCAAGCGAAAAAGGTTAATATCTTCATATATGCAAAAAAAGAACTAGTTCACTTATCACAACAAAAATTTGAACTGGCAAATAAAGAAAAAAAAAATCAAATTGCATTGGGCAAATAGATAAACATACCCATGAATTGCTCTTAAAAATTTACGTTGATGTGTTCTAACTTTAGAAGCATCTACACGTTTGACGAGTTTTGTATATTTGTAAATGAGCCATGTTTCTCGTAGTACATTAGCAGCATAATTTTTAACCTTAAAATTAATTATACATTATGAAACAATAATCATTTCAAATAATTTACATAATTGAATAATTTTTAATCTTTATAATGTGGTAAAAATAATACTTTGAAAAATTCCCATATTGTGATTTAGAACAACCTATATAAGCGAACAATATTGTTTTCGATTAGATCCTCATCAGGCTTTACTCTAATATACAGTAATATTTTGTATTACTACTTACGCCTGTTACTCCCAATGGAGCATAGGCCGCCGACCAGCATTCTCCAACCCACTCAGTCCTGGGCCTTCTTTTCTAGTTCTATCCAGTTCTTGTTCATTCTTCTCATGTCTGTCTCTATTTCTCGGCGTAATGTGTTCTTTGGTCTTCCTCTTCTCCCTTGACCTTCAGGATTCCATGTGAGGGCTTGTCTTGTGACGCAATTAGGTGATTTCCTCAAGGTGTGCCCAATCCACTTCCAGCACTTCTTCCTGATTTCTTCCTCTGCTGGAATCTGGTTTGTTGTCTCCCACAGTAACTTGTTGCTGATAGTGTCTGGCCATCTGATTCGAAGTATCTTGCGTAGACAGCTGTTAATAAACATTTGTATCTTCTGGATAATGGCTTTCGTAGTTCTCCACGTCTCTGCCCCATACAGTAGAACTGTCTTGACATTTGTATTGAAAATTCTAACCTTGGTGTTGGTTGACAATTGTTTTGAGTTCCAGATGTTTTTCAGTTGTAGGTATGCTGCTCTTGCTTTGCCGATCCGCGCCCTCACATATTTTGTATGCATATACGAAATTATTAAATCAATCAAGACAGGTTATGAGTTAATGATAACAGTGGAATAGATTACATTATTAAAAATAATAATAAGTGAAAAGTACAAATTAGTAGTGTAATGACAGGTGTACTAGTTGTGATAGGAATAATAAAAGGCTTGAATCAATGTTACATAATGGAAAATAGGTCAATGATTAGAAAAATATAGACACTGAAATAACATTCATAGAAATTATAAGATTACGTAATAAGTGTTCAGATAATTGGACCGTGAAGCGAATATTAAAAAAAATAATAAGTAAATAATTGGTAGGGGGGTGAAGAAAAACAAACGAAGAAAGAGTATGGAAAATAAAATTATTTATTAAGGTCAAAGGAGAGATAAGGGTGTTACAAATTTCTTATGAACACAAAGACTTGGGTTGTTGGATCGAATTCCTATAGCTTCTGCTATGTGTAAGAGACGAGATCGAACCCCATAAGGAAAACTAGTAGGAATATGATAAATAACTTTAAATGACTTATTTCTGTCAACTTCATGACCGCTATCGATCAAGTGTGAAAGAACCGAGCTCCGTATCGACTTAACCATACCTTTTCCTAACCACGAAGGGAGGTGTTCACTAACTCTTTGGTTCAGTTGTCTGGTAGTGCGCCCAATATAGCCTTCTCCACAGGAGCAGTGGATGAATGGTACAATTCATTTTTGTACCGTTTACTCGTCTCTTCCTATTGATATTAAGGACTGCAATTGATCAGTCTCTTATTGACAGATATGCATCTTGTGTGGATTGCCTCGAGTCACAAGGATTATAAGCAAAGATGGATGGTACAGGCACATCCGGCTGATAAGTCTCAAACAGTACGAAACTCGCCTCCTTGGTTCCAGTGTTAGCCATCATCCATCCATGCTTATAGACCAATGTTACGTTCACAAAGTGGTTAGATAACAATTGTTTTTTGTAACTGTTTGGTATGATAAGTTGGGTATCATTGCAGCTTGTTTGCTTCACTTTCGATTTAATGGTTTGATTAATATCAAATAAGCGATGTTGCTTTCAGTGTTAAGACTCATAAAAGACTTATAACATTATACATTTGTGGAGACAAGTTTATTCAATTCGTGGAACTAAGAGTACAGTTAGAGACAGTTTTATTTTGTTGTAAAAATATTATTTTTAACATCAATTCGTTTATGTACTGTTTCAACTAATTACCTTTTTATTCAATTGATTTTCCATCATAAAATGTATCACATGCTTTTCTGCTTTAGATAATTCTAATTTTCTAGCGAATACTGCAACAACTAATGCTGTACACCCAGAACCCTGTTGAATAGAAAAAATCATATCAGAGCTACTAAAAAATGCTAGTAAAATGATTATGAAAGCGACAGCATTAGTTATATTGATGGTATAAATATTTCAACAGGTAAATATTAAATTTAGGTGGTGGGGTTTGTGGAGATTGATATAATTTTTGGAATGTACTTGTCATAGATGTTCTTGAAGTTCGAATGAGAAGTTGTGATTGATGACTTTCAGACATATAGCTAGTGGGATAATTGTCACTGATTGTACCTGGGTTCAATCGCAAACTGATTAAATTTGAAATTATATGTTATTAGACTGTGATCTAGTATTTCTAATAATTAAGCATTTTCTGTAACAATTGAAGGTCTTGCATTCGATTTCTGGTGAAGTTGTGGATGCGAACTGTTAAGGAGTGAATCACTAGGACGAAATAGTTACTCATCGACCCTCCTACCACCACCACCAGTTTTCAATGACACCTGAGATGACATCAGACTGTGATGAAGACAACCTACATGTCAATAGATAATTGTTAGTTAATTGAAACAATGTTTTGAAAGTGCTAGAGTAATACGTTATAAACAGTTGTGATATAAAAATACTGTGTGTTGAATACAACAAATCCATAAAATGTCTGATTAGTAACAAGAAACTTGAAAGAAGCTACCTGTTTAGCTTGCCTAAACCATTTGCAAGACGTTCTTCAGTTAATAAATAAATCCTCTGACCATATATCAGCAGTATCAAATATATTATTTTAAAACACATTAATTTTGATACTTATACAAATTCTTTAGAAATGAAGAACGACAGTCGTCTACAGTAAACGTCAGTACTTATATTTTGTTCTTAACAAATATATAAACTGTTCCGAATAAACAGCATAGTCATTGACACACATTTAAAACTGTTGTTTTAAATCATAGTGAATTTCTATTGCTAGGAGGATGTTATTGATTTCACGGTTAACTAAATAAATTGAAGTGAAATCAATCGATTTAAATTATCTTAATGCTGTTCATACTCTAATTATGTTCTTAAATGAATATCTGTTTCTTTGTCAGTGGCAAATAGTGTAGAGACGGATATTCCGACGTTCTAACCAGAATCTGTGACCTGTAAAGTAAATTCAAAGTGAAATGAAACAGGAGATAAGCTATTGGAGTAGACCAATTGAAACGGTATATCCCCAGCCTATTGATTTGAAGAGTTATAAATGGTTAGTTTCCCATACCATGAAAGTTGTGCTTCTTGAAGATAGCGATATGTAGAATGTTATGGTTGCTTTAAGTATATTAACGTGAAAACCAATAATTATGTTCTTTATGATTTCAACGTTTTTACAGACATTACAAAAATAGTTCCATAAATGAGCAAAGATGGATAGTGGCTAGCAGTGGAATCCAGGATGCACGTTTCGTCCTATTTGGGACTCGTCAGTTGGATGTACTTGCATCTCACAGTTGATGTTCACTCTGGGACTCGAACCCAGTACCTTTTGCTCTAAATGCAATCGCGTTATCTACTGAGCTACTTAGTCCTGATAGCCAATTGCTTGTGCAATGGGGTGAAGTTATATAAATAATTTATCATTTAAAGAAAATACTACAAATATTTATGATTGAGCATAGATTTATGGTAAACCGAGAAATATGATATCATTAATCAATATATGAATAGTTTAATAAGATCTCAAGATTACGTAAGAACAATTTTAAGTATTTTTTTAAAAACTTACCATAACCCCTGTAGCTAAAGCAATCACACGACCACAATAAGTATGTGGTACAATGTCACCGTAGCCAATACTCAAAAATGTTACTGCAATTAACCACATAGAATTGAGTAAACTTCCATTCTCTGTATCATAAAAGCTAAAATGTTGGAGAGAAAAAATTACGCAATAAAGGTTAGTGGAAATGATTATTGGTATTACTCTTAAAATAAGAAACTTATTTAAATGATATCTGAGTGATATTTCAATAGTAATATCTTGGGATTAAATAGTTTCCGATTAAGTCATTCGGAATATACTAAGGATAAATAATTTACATCATTCACTATAACTCCATATTTATAAATAGTATTAAATGTTCTAACATAGGATTTATATTACACTATGATAAATATTTACATCAGAAGGAAAACTATCTTTCAAAGTAATCCTTATTCTTGTATCTAATTCCTCGACTAAAACCACCTTTCCTCAAACTGAATCTCTTTTTTGTATATCTGTTCATAACATACATAAACACTTTGATATTTAAAGAAAAATAGGAACGAATCAAGCTAAGAATTTCTTTTCAATTCGCTTTTCATCATGGCTCTACACTAATTTATCTATATATATGAATTCACAACAAAGAAATAGCCCCCATTGGTGTAGATACGTTACGTAATAATTATATAATGACATATCGATTATAAACTAACATTAATTACCCTTTTTAAAGAGGATTAATACTAATCAAAGTAATTATTTGAATAAGGTATTGTTCTTAAAGTTACAATTCTTAAATGATGGTACGGAAGAAATCAGGACACAGAGGTTAAGAAAGGCAGTACAGAAAACATTTATTGCAGGCAGACTGAGTACTGTCTTCTACAACCGCCCTACAATAAGAACGGTTAATAAAGACAGATTGCCTGAATTCGCCACATCTATGTGTATTTAACAATTCAACTGCTCCTGTGGAGCTAGTTATATAGGGCGTACAATTCGGAAAGTTCGCCAACGAATAACAGAACACCGTCCGTCATGGTTGAACAAAGTACAGATAAAAGTGATTAAGAGTCCTATTCTCGCTCACTTGGTGGACACAGGTCATCAAGTTGAACTGAATAAAACTTTTAAGGTTATCTACCATATTCCATCAAATTTGCCACATGGTTTACGAGCTCGTCTATTGCACATAGCTGAAGCCATCGCAATCCATATTCACAAACCGTACCTTTGCATCCAAAAGAAGTTTGTACAGCCACTCTCGCTACCTTGGCCATCGGTATAGCGGAGTTTGTGGCAGAACTTTGATAAACAATTATTTTATTCCTTCCATTTTTGTATTTTACATATTCTCTACATTCGTCTCTTGATTCTTATTTACTTACGCCTGTTACTCCCGATGAAGCATAGGCCTTTTGATTCTTACATAACTGCTATATTACTGACCATTCATCAAAATATTTTGTTAGTTCTTTCTTCTCTTTTATATATTACGCAACGTAGCGACAGCTTGATTTTCGAATAATTACTTTGATTAGTGTTATTCCTCTTTCTTCCAATTAATTAATGTTAGTTTATAATCGATATGTCATTATATAATTATTACGTAACGTATCTACACCATGGGTGCTATTTCATTATTGTAAATCATATATATAGATAAATTAGTGTACAGCCATGATGAAAAACTAATTGAAAAGAAATTTCTTCGCTTGATTCGTTTCTTTTTTAATTTATCAAATGTCAAAATGGGGATTTTCACTATATTTAGATATTTGTAAAATTAAAACCATTCAACACATAGAATACAAGTTACTACAAACTTTAGGATATTAAGTCTATATATATATGAGGAATAAAATAAAGTTGACGAGTGAACTAGATGTTTATTTTTAATTAAATACTATAACTTTTCATTGGTTTGTAAGCAAAGATGGATAGTGGCTAGCAGTGGAATCCAGGATGCACGTTTCGTCCTATTTGGGACTCGTCAGCCGGATGTACTTGCATCTCACAGTTGATGTTCACTCTGGGACTCGAACCCAGTACCTTTTGCTCTAAATGCAATCGCGTTATCCACTGAGTTACTGAGTCCTGATAGCCAATTGCTTGTGCAATGGGGTGAACTTTAAATTCACTCAGTCCTTAACATCAATGGGAAGATTCAAACAAACAATATTTAGTGAATTTTCATTGGTTTGTTTATATAGTACAGGAAAAGCCTATTCAATAGTTATGTCAAATAGTATATTTCAACAGAATAAAAGGAATTATACATTTTAAATAGAGAAAGAATCTAAGAAAACAATTTGTAGAATCGACCTTATCTTATAGAACAACTAATTTGTATCTTTACACGTTAATTGAAAGGTATTTATGTTCGTAAATGGAATACACCCAAAGTATGACCAGATAAAAGAAAAGAAAAAGGAACTACATTATTACGTGGTTGTATTGAACTTGTTTGTAATGATGAATGGAGAATCATGTTTTTTGTTTACTAAATTTCTAGTTTTATTAGAATTCAGTACTAATTCTAAGTAAATTCTATTGAACAATGATGTCAATTAAAGGAAAATGTATTTTTAAAACCATTAAGATACTGAATAGTTGTTTTTATATGGTTTTAAACTATTATGAATTTTTAAAAGAAGGCCGTAAGCTAATTTGTTGTGAATTTTATGTCCGGCTTTTATCATGTGATTTATTCACCAATCGAAATACGACTTTTCCAATCTTAAAACTGTGCCAAAACAATGACCTCCGACCGGTAAGAGCAGTCTAGTGTTCTTATTGGTCCCTTGTCCGCCTAGCCCTTCCAGTTGAGTCCAGAACACCAATTACAGCTTCTGCTGTGCGAATCATTTATTTCAAGCATACTCGGTTTATATACCAGACAGACAGACCACATCACACCATAAAATAGAAAATAATTTTTGTACAAGATCAAACGAGATGTGACTGTGAAAGTGGGAGACAGTAATCAATAAACTGAACATAATTTGGGAACAGTAATTCGTATAATAATAATCCATAGATCAAAATGAAGCTTGCAATAAGATGAATATAGATACATACAACCTAATGACTGAATAGTTATACAATTACAATATACATAGAATAATCGTCCATTAATAGGTCCCGAAAGTTACCCGTACTTATGTTTTCGCTAGGATATAACATAAACAACTTATCAATGTGAACAAATCACTCTATCAGAAAGAATTCATTTATTTATTTTCATTGAGTTGACAGACATGACAAACATTAAATATCTGTTTTATTAATTCAACAATTCCCAATTATCTATATTTAAAAATTATACAGAACCTTCTTGAGATCATTCTGGTCTTATGAAGTACAGTAGGAGGCGTATAAACGTACGTTTGACGGGTCACTATTCAATTCTCATATTTTCCTTCATCAGTCAGTATATTTATTGGAATCATTACTCGACATCATTGTTTAGGATCTGGATTTGATCTCTCACGTCATTCATGTTTTTCAGTTAAAACTCATAAGCCCATAGTCCTTAAGATCAGTGAATCGGTATTATAGATTATAATTTAAATCATGAAGGAAAAGAAATCCCTTTCGGTACTGTCAAAGTGTGATATTGAACTTACTTTACTTGACTAAACTAAGTGAAGTTTAGCTATTTTCACACAGATGAGTGACAAAGAGAAAAATACATATTCCACGCAAGTCTGTGTTAATCTATAGTTTTCAGGTCTACAAAAATTAACCTATCAGGATCTAAAAACTGCAACTATGGACCTATTTGTCTGTCTCCAAGGCATATTTTTCTGTACGCGGACCAGTTATGTTTTGTGGCTTTTTATAACAAGTAGAGGAATAAAGAAGGTTTCGAACTTACTATTGAAAATAGTATTATTTAAGCACTCAGCTATTAATTCATTCCTAACATGAAAAACGTATTATTCTATCACATCTTATGATGCAAAAGTTTTATGCTTTTTAATACCAAATATCGTTTCCTAGATTTATTCACAGAACATTTATATCAAATATAAACAAGGGAAGTATAGTACAGTACAGCATAGAAAAAAAACAACCGAGAGAGGATTATGATATAACAAATAGGAAAGCTCTTGAGTGTAAGCTGAACATACAAAGAGAGGTCAATGATAGAATTTCAGGAACTAAATGTATATCCAATTGGTATTGCTTACTTGTATTTTCCTATCGTTGTTAAGGACTTCAATTGATCAATCTCTTGTTGGCGTGTGTGGATCCTGTGCGAACTGCCTTAATATGGCCTTAAGTCATAAACATTATAAGAAAAGGTGGATCGTGGATCGCGTTTCATCATATTTGAAGCGAAATGTATTGGGTTTGAGTTCTGGAGTGAACATCAACTCTGGGATGCAGGTACATGCATCTGACGAGTCCGAAATAGGACGAAACACACATCTTGGATCCGACTGTTAGCCACCATCCATCTTTGTTTATTAAATGCATATGCAACAGTGTTTTAGCTATCTGTAATATTTTATCTATTTATTTGTAGCTTTACTGACCAACAATAAGAAACTATACAAACTGATTAAAATTCCTAAAATCTGCCTACATTTTTTAAATAATCATTTCTAATATAAAAACAGGGCAGACAACCAAAATTGCATTTTATGATAAACCGTCACTGAATTATAGACCAAACAAAACTGTGGTAAAGAACAATCATTTTTTTATTTATTTAATTTTACCTGAATTTTGTTTTTAATGATGAAATCAGCTTTTGAATTTAATTACAGTTTATTACAGTTTCCCAGCTGTTATCACTATTATTATTAGTTTAGATTATTTGTAAACAGTCCATTAACTAATCTAAACCTTATAACTTTTATATTATATAAAAGTATTTTATGAAATGAGAGAGGACAAACCAATTTCCAGCTGAAGAGGAAATTAGGGAAAGACGTTGGGAGTGGATAGAACATACATTAAGGAGATCACCAATGTGCATCACGAGGCAATCCCTAACTTGGAATGGTGAAGGGAAGCGGAAAAGTGGAAGGCCAAAGAACACATTACGTCAGGAAATAGAAGCAGATATGAAAAGGATGAATAACAACTGGAAAGAACTGGAAAGGATTGCCCAGGAGAGAGTCGGATAGAGAATACTGGTGTGCGGCCTATGCTCCTCGACGAGGGGTAACTGGCGTAAGTAAGTAATTTTATGAAATGATTATGTAATTTAATTTTTTTTAGACAAACATTATACTCACCTTTCACATGCTCGTAATGTCCATGAATAAACAATCCATAGACATAATATAAAACCAAGTAAAAGTTTACCAGGACACATAGTCATTAAAGTTTTAAAAATAAATCTTGTATCAAAATTCACTTTATTCATTGCTCCAATACTACGTGATCCAGCATCAGTAAATAATTTTGAATGTAATAACATCACACGAAATAATAAATATAATCTAAAAAACATTGGTACAGAAAGAATTAGGTCTATGGATACAATTTTAATTGAATGACTTTGTACATTATCAAAAGATGAGAATGTAGATAATGTTGGTGATGATGATGTTGACATAGTTGATGTAGAAGTAATTGGGGTTGAAAATGTAGATAAACCAGAGAAAGGTCTAAAGTTAACAGTTCTATTTGTAGTTTGTCTGGTTGTCATTCGTGTAATATTGTGTAAAGTTAGTGATTTAGTTGTTTGTTGACTATGATAAACAGGTGAATAAATTTCTGTTCCTGGACCGACTAAAGCAGACGATACAGGGAATTCGATAAGATATGATCCTGGAAATGGATGTATAATACAAACAAGTACTTCAAGTGTCATTTGAAATATACGATTACAATCTACTGCCATTCTCCAATCTTCAATAGAATCATCACAAGAAAATATCTAGAATAAAAAATTTAATTTAGTTAAATCAGACGGAATTTAAAGTACTTTAGCTAAGAAATAGAAAATAGGAATACTTATTAGGTGTCATTAATTCTTTCGTTTTTTTCTTAAGGTTAGTGAAATGTAAACTCAGTAAGAGAAGACTCCATAGGTTTTCATTTTGAATGATACAAAGAAACATTTTAACTTAGATTTATGCATTTTAGACGAGTTTAGATCAGTCATTTTCATGGATAAATAAGTAAGTCAACTTGAACTTGCATTAATATTCTATATTAAACATGACATTAATTTCATTGTAATTTAAAAGACTATGAACTCGATAGTTAGATTACACCACTTATATGATTGTAAATTAGATTCTCATATCAGTATCATCATAAACAAGTCTATGAAAAGCCCTATGAAGTATCATTTGAAGTATTTGAAGAATGTTAAAAATCAACAAGTGAAAATATGTTTTTTATATAGATATCTTACTATCTCCCATATTAGGCAGCAATAACACATTCAGAAAACAATAATTTATCCAACTGAGACAACCGAATGATCATATGGTAATAGCTACAATAGAAAGCAGTCAGAATGAGTTGACTTAGTTGTAAAGTTGGCTAAAACTATTTACTTTGAAATAGAGGCATTTATAGGGCTATTGAGATGTTCGACATGGCTAAGTGAAAAATCTTAAAACTTGCAGCATAATCTGATCTTTTCCTATTACCCGTAATTGATTTGAATAAGTGCGTATACAAAAGAATAGACAGCTTTAAATGTGGATAGTAATTGTAAATTTGATAGTTTAAAATTCCACCCGTTATTCAAGATAAAATACTTTTTTCAACTAGATAATTAAAAGAGATTGTAGTCGTTGATTATTCAGGCTTTAAACTTTCTGAAGCAAAGATTAAATATACAATTCAATAACGTGAAAAAGGATAGGTAAGATCTGAAAATCCTCTTGCTTTCTGAGTGGTTAATAATAGATAGATTTAATTTTGCTACTCGTGCGTTTTCAAAAATCAGCATTTTATCCATTGCATAACTAAACAGTTTTTACCCGAAATACTATTCCTTAAATGTTTGTTGAAATTTCCGTGTGCTATTGTACTTTGTTAACTATACTCACCATACTGATAATACCTCAATACAAGAGCAGCTGATCAACTTCGAGCACGTTTCTTCAAGGAAGTCGTTATTTAAAGCAATATTTACAGTCAAAAGAATCGGATCGAAGAGAAGTTGGACAAAAAATTTATGCTTGGCTAAAGTGATGTTGATCCACCTTTCCAATTCTCAAATCTGCATGAAATGAATTGAAACCTCTGATCCTTCCTTGTCCTTAATTTCCTTCTTCATAGTGACAGAATGTTTCTAGAAAGACACCCTCTTGCTTAAAGTTCCTACAGAGAGAAAATATCTATAAATACAGTTTGCTGTTCACAGCTGGACATATCTCATGTTGATTTTAAAAAAAAGTCAGCCATTGTAGATACGGTACACATAGTAAACGATGTACAACATTACACAGAAAAAACAGCAATATCTCTTCATTAAAGTTCAATCATTTGTTGAAACTCTAAATTTTCTGGAGGTCACTTGAGCCTGTGAATTCTACATCTAGGAATACTGATTTGGTTCTCACGAAACCAATCAACTCCCTTTAGACAATGAATACACTTTCTCGATAAATACCAAACAGTATGAGATTTAGGTCAAAGATTTCGTGTTAATTAATAACATCTACTTTATATTGAATACGACATGTTGTAGCGTTAAATCCCTTAAACTGTTAATCATACGAGAACCTGGTCAATATCTCACTCAAGTTCTCTTAGATAACTCACATCTAGTTTTAATACTTTTACTACTGTCTTTTCCAGCTAATCTAAGAGAAGTGTCATAACTAAAGTACATATTTGATGTGTAACAGCTTAAAGTCAAAAAACGATTTAACACCACACTACAACAGTTAACTTATTTGACGAAGAAGTATTATTGTTTATTTAAAATCAACATTATTTCAGTGTTCAACTATGTAATCGGAAGGAGTTTAAAATAGAAAGAAACAATAATCACTCACCTTGATAACATAAACATGATAAGCTAATATCAAACCCAATAAAATACAAGTTGATATTGATATACATGTTTTTGTTATAAATGAATAAATTGAATCCTATAATGGTTAAAAAAAGTAAAAAAAAAGAAAAATACGGGCAAAAAATTACTATGAAAGCTGAAGTAATCAATCAAATCTTGTGTATTTGATTATAAAAATAAGAAAATATAATCGTGAATTAATATCAGAAGGGGTTTTGTGGATAAAATAGTAATTTTAACAGTTGAGATCATGAATCAATGGAATCTAGACCACCATGGAAAACCTGGAAGCACTGGAAGGTCGTTTCTTCCTATTGTGGGACTCCTCAGTAGCGCGCATTCATGGGCCCGCTTCGCGAGATTCGAATCCAGGACCTGTCAGTTTCGCGCACGTGCACTTAACCTCCAGACCGGCATCTAACGGTGTTATTGTCTAATTTCAACCAATCCACGAAGTTAAGCAACCATTCACCAATATCATCAGTGGGTTGATATCTTATAACAGACCTGGTTGAACTCTACTGGTCACTGCTGCTCACTAGAAATCCAGGAAATATCTCTTGAAGTCAGTCACCAGTGAGCATATGATTATTATCAGACGGGGGTTTTGTGGAGATTTTAGTAATTTTATAGTTGAAATCATGAGTCAATTGAAGCTAGACCATCAGGGAAAACCTGGAAGCACTGAACGGCCGTTTCGTCCTACTGTGGGACTCCTCAAAAGTGCGCATCCACGACCCCGTTTTGCGAGATTCGAACCCAGGATCTATGGGTCTTGCGCACAAACACCTAACCTCTAGACCACTGAACCGGCCGACATCCAACGGTGTTAATGTCTAAATTCATCCAATCCATGAAACTGAGTGAATTAGTTAGTGAATTAGTTTAAATGATGATATTTCATATCTTAGTAGTTTAGAGAATATTTAGAAATAATGGAACATTCTAAAATGTATAAAACATTTTATTTTTGATATGAATAAAGCTGTAAGTTGGCAAAAATCAAAAATAGCTTAACTTGAAATCAAGCTATAATATCAGAAGTTACAAGGTATATGTAGGTTTCTTTTTTTTTAAAAGTCTATCAGTGTATTTTTGAATAGATTGAAGTTAACTACAAATAAATAGGAACTTTATTAAGATATAGAAAAATCTGGTTACAAATAAGAAACTTAAATGATAAGTTTTTTTCATTTAATAAATGGGTAATCATATTATGAAGCTTAGCCAACTTTCCATTTTCAGTGATATAACTTATACCATGTCAAGTTGAATATTATCCAGTGACTAGTATTGAGATATTTCAATAAGGGCTTAAATATTATGGGAAAAATCCATTTTACTAAGGACAATATAACTTTGAAGTTCTAAATTTGAATTTCTATACATAAAATCCTAATATCATTTATCAAACATACTAGCGTGTTTCAAAGTCAAGCTTTCATTGACCTACTCAGACGACAATAAACATCTATTTTTTTGTGTTATTCGCTTTTTAACAATCTTCTAGGTGACATTTAACCACAAAGAAGTGTAAATTCAGGTTGAATAACTTCGATAGATAATAACTTAATAATATAAGAATTAAAATTTGAGTAGCTTGATTAAAAATTCATTATCAGAAAATACAATTAAATTTGTATTATATATTAACTTTTGCGTTCTTTTAAATGTACAACTTATCTGAGGGACTTTGATTTCAATTTTAAACAAAACCCTTGGAATGATGTAAAATCTTATCATTTTCGTGAATGTAAATTTTAATAGTTTATACATCAAATTTAAAAGATTCACTTAAATAACACATTATTTTCTTTAATATGATAAAACCATATAACAGGTAGTGATAATGTTAAATTATCTGTTTGAAAGTTAGTCAAGTTATTGGAAATAGAACGATCAGAGATTTTTGTTTTCTACATTAAGTTCTGGATTTTTTTGACGTATATTATGTCATAGAATACAATATTAAGAAGTATGTACATTTATTAACCTTACTCTGTTACTATTAGGTAAACGTTAAACTCTAAAGTTAAATATAAGGAGATATCTGTAATTTCTTTACAATATTTAAATCCAACTTTTTAAAAAACCAGTTAAAACAGTCATCTGAAATCAGTCAGTCAGTCACAACGTAGAACTTCGTACTTACGTACATCAGTTCGGGTTGCCATACCACATTAGCACAGAGATGCAGTTGTCGATTCAAATCCTATAGTGATAGAAGTGGTAAGAGTATATGCAGTAATCCGAAAGATTATGGTTTGAAGATGTAATTCAAATAGTATAATCCAGTGAAATAAATTTGAAAAGAGAAAAAAGATAGGGACATGAAGATTTCAGAAGATTAGAATTTGGCAGAATACAAAGTGTAGATGCAACTACGCCATTGCAAACGATTTTGAGCCATGTCATTCAAGGTCTCTAACCATCGATTACTATCATCTTGTGGATCTCAACCAGGTAGTCTACAACTACTAGCATGGCTCAGTCCACTTGTCAGCGACTTCATGGATTTGTACCACGTTTTGGTCTGGCCGCCCCTAGCTTTCTTCCAACCTACTCCTGCACCATAAAACATCGCTCGTCGGGGCAGTCGGTGGTTGGGCATATGTAACACGTGTCCCAGCCATCTCAACTGATGACGTTTCACTACTTCATCAATCGATTTGCCAACATCTTTAACTAGTACCAGTCTCCTAAGAACTGCATTATTTACTCGGTGATCCCAGGATATACGAGCAATGCTTTGAAGACATTTATGATCAAATACTAGTAGCCTACGAATATCCTCTGAAATATGAACTCTCTGTGTTATCTTAAGTACATATATTTAGTCACCTTTAAACATATCCTGTTTATGATAGAAATTAATCATTTGTAAGCTAACTAATACACTATACAATTTTTTGTAAAATAAAAATAGCTATTTTCTTCAGAATGTATGTAATGAGCTTTATTCTCTGATAAAAGAAGGTTCATTAATAATCGGAATGTTTTTCTGGTTTAATCAACGGATTTATAATAATAATAGTATTAATAGTATTAACGGTATTAATATTATTATTATTATTACTATTATGGTCATTATTATAGGACACAATTGATGAGATCAGTTTCCCTTTTTTATTCTTTAAAAGATGATATTAGATCATATAATAAGCAATAAAATGTGCAAACTAACCTAATAAAACATTAACATAGTCATTACTCATTTCAATGAAATAATAATACAATAATAAATATATAGTTACAAGCAATATAAAGAAAACATTAAGTCAATGAAAGTTAATTATCAAAGGGGAATGCCTTAAATGACATATTCCTTTTTTTTATTAATAGTTTACCGTTATTTTATATACACTAATGACCTTGTTTACAATCTTTGTTGTTGTGTTTTTTTTCCCTTTCAATAATAAAACATTTATGTGGTTGAGTTCATCTATATTCAATGGATCAAAAGTAAAACGTATAATAAAAATAAGTTACAAGTAATTGAAAGAATTTATTAGATATTCTATCAATGTTAATTACTTTGACCTGAAGAATTCCCATTGAAGAAAAAAAAGGAAGAAAACAAATACATAGAAAAACAATGTATTTAATGATATAGTTGAAATCATGAGTCGATTGAAGCCAGACCACCAGGGGAAACCTGGAAGCACTGGACGGAACTAGTGGCTGACTTCGAGAGGTAAATCCAGGAGTTCTAGTGAGTAACAGTGACCAGTGGAGTTCAAATCACGTCTGTTGTGAGATAAGAACTCACTGAAGACAATTGGTGAACGGTTGCTCAACTTCGTGCATTGGTTGGAGTTAGACTTAAACACCATCGGATGCCGGTTCAGTGGTCTATCAGTTAAGTGCTCTGGCGCGTGACTGCTAGGTCCTGGGTTCGAATCTCGTGAGGCAAGGTCGTGGATGCGCACTGCTGAGGAGTCTCACGATAGAACGAAACGGCTGTCCAGTGCTTCCAGGTTTTTCCTGGTGGTCTAGCTTCAATTGACTCACGTTTTCAACTATGGAAATACTAAATCTCCACAAAAACCCCTTCTGATAAAAATGATAATAAAGTTGTCGTATAAGCAATTCAAGAAAATATATACATATAAAGATAGTAAATCTTAATGAAAGTTCTTCGATTGGTACTGTGGTTTTGTCTTACCGTCAAGATAAGACAGAAGAATTACAAATGGATATTGAAAATGAACAAAATTAATGACTTCTATAAGACAACTATCACTCTAAGAAACTTTTTAGTTAGAATAAAAGATATGATCTCGTTTACTTCTACACAAAATTGTGTATACAGACTAGGTTGTGTGGAACGCGATGCGTTCTATATTAAAGAGTCTTCCTGTGAGATCTTGATTCATGCCAAGGAATATTTAAGTTACACAACAAGACCTCCCAACAATCCTATAGAACTGGAAAATTTACAGAATAAATCAGAAGTAGCAGTACATGATATTTTTAATAATCATTAAGTTGTTATTAAACATATCAAAGTAATTCAGAAAGACTTTTCCAACTATAAGGAGAAGCGAGTACTCTAAGCGTTCTAATATTATGCTAAATCCCTATGCCCTCAATAAGAAAGAAGGCCTGAATATTTATCCAACTTTAACTATTTCTCCAAACAACCATATGTGACTTTATTTATTATTTTTGTACATACACACACGGACACATAACCTCAATCTACTTCTTCATATTACAAGTGCGTACATTTGTTATACTCACATTGTGATACGCAAATTAATACAATGACAGAATCGTTAAAATGTCAGTGGAAAAGTGTTAACTAATGGGACAATAAAACTGAATATGATCAAGTTACCCATCGATAAAATTATATAAAAATTATCCTATGCAATGAGTTGATAAAATTAAAAAAGGAGAATATCGAATTCTAATTCACTGAACACACAGTTTCGCGCGACCTGCGAATTTTCAGTTTGTTGTAATGATTATTATTAGACCATAGTGAAAAATATGTTCAGTACTCTTTGATATTATATAGTTCTCTGATTGATATTTAATCATGATGGAGACCACATCTAACTGACAAAAATGTTCACATAGTCATCTTTTCAATAAAATTAGTATTTAGAGTCATTTCAAGTTGACTGAACAAAGGAGTGTGTACAAAACAAACAGTAAGAGAATAGAGTTGAAAATACTAACTGAAGAAAATGAAGACGTAATCTTGAAATGTTATATTATTAAGAATTGAATGTGTATATGATAATAATATCAGCATTTCATTTGACCTTTATTATCAATACACGTGTGACTAACTTATTTAAAAATTCATCCTACTTCTCAATGTATAATATTTACTTTAAAATGTTCATATCTGAACCCCTTAGCAATCATATCATAATAAAGTTTTTCTCTGTATTAATTTGTTCAAGAAATATGACTTTTGTACACTGACAACATGTTATATGATGTAAATATGAATGATCGCTTGGAACCAACAAGCTTAGGTATATGACAATAAATGTACATGGTAAATCGACTTATAAGGCAATGAAGATTTATAATCTAAAATGATTTGAACACATGTTACTCATTCATAATCATCAACTATATGAAAAAAAATTATGCAGGATGGTACAGTATTAATAAAGTCAATAAGTAGCACAAGTTTATAAATTTTCTTATTGATTAGTCTTATTTGTAACAAAAAAAATGCAGATTAGCTGGTTAGATTATGGCCTGAAATCGATCATAATGGCACATTTGTATTCATTAATTATCTGTAAAGGAAATTTTCATTCTTAACATAATTTTATTATTTCTTTTCTCAAACTGTATTTTGCGTATTATTGGGATTGCATCATGATGCAGTTTGGTGATTTCCTTAATGTATGTCCGATCCACTTCCAATGTCTTTTCCTATTTTCCTCTTCAACTGGAAGCTGGTTTATCCTGCTGATAGTATCCATCAGTGAATGTTGAGTATTTTGCGTAGACAATTGTTTATAAATACTTGTGTCTTCTTTATGATGGTTGTAGTAGTTCTCCACGTTTCATCTCACTTTGAAATTAGTTGACAGTTGTTTTGATGAGATGCAAATGGATGGCAAAATATTTTTTAGCTGAACAAATTTTCTTTGTTTCAGATGTAAAATGTAGGAAATTAAATCGTCACAACTTTATGCCAAATCCTAGATGGTCTATTATACTAACATCAATGGAATTACAGGGAATTATGAATTAAGGTAAAGTTTTTTTACTTTGTTGAACAATTCGTAACCATGTTCTCTTGTTTTCATAGCCAATATCATTTAGTAACACTTAAATTTTAACCTCTAAATCTGTAAGATTCTGAATACGTAGGCTAATATAGTATGATCAGTGGTTGCATTAATAAAACATTATAACTCATCAAACTTATTACTTCCTTACTGAATGTACAGTAATCGTCGCATTTTGTAACTCTTTTTTTTCTACATTCATTTCATTCGGTGGTTAAAGGGCGTCAACTTATCATAAAATGACACACCTTAACATGTAAATAATTAAGGCCACAAAACTTTCTTTTTAAATACAATACCATAAAACAATATATATGTATGTATATATTTGTTTAAGGTTAATTTAGGTAACTAAAAGAAAAGAAAACCAAACAGTTTAGTTTTGTTTAACAAAGCAAAAATGAAAATACAATAAAACATTCAGTAAATGTTTACTAGGACATTAGATAGATAGAAATGTACTGTTGATTTAATTTCCCCAAAATTGAAACCGATTTATATTACATACTGCTGAATAAATAGGAAGAACTGAGTTGGTTTTTTCATTTTGACTATTAAAAAAGAGAAGAAGAAAGAAATTTATTGGGACTTTGACAAAAAAGAAAATTATTTGAAGGGGGTTTTGTGGAGATTTTAGTAATTTTATATAGTTGAGATCATGAGTCTATTGAAGCTAGATCACCATGGAAAACCGCCGCCCAGTGCTTTCAGGTTTTCTATGGTAGTCTAGCTTCAACTAACTCATGATCTCAACTATATAGATAACTATTTGTTTCAAACTTTAATTATTAGTCGTTTGAATGTATAAATTGTGTATAAAAAATAAAATCTTACTACTATCAGTACACCTGTCTTCCCACTATCCACTAGTACTTTTAACTATTATGCTTGGTGACGTATTCTATTTCATTGTGATTATTGACTCAAATAGCCTTGATTGGTCTAAAACATTTTCGTATAAATATTCATGTATATTAGAGTAAAGCCTGATGACGATCTAATTGAAAACAATTGTTCGCTTACATGTGTTGTTCTAGAATAAAATCTGTTCAACCAACAGGTATCTGGTAGCAGATCATATACCAATAGACATACTTCAATAAATTTATCAGTAGTGTATCATAATATAATAGTTTCTTATGATTAGAAATGTTACTATGATTCTGGATAATAATTAATGTTTTTATTTGATAAAGTGTAATAATCTACTTACTGAAGTAAATGCTACAGTGAGCTTAAGCTATACTGTGTTTGGTTATATTGCTGAAATTTTTAGGACATGTATTAGGTATACTCGGTTATTGAATGCCTAGACATGTGATGATACCTAGTGTGTGAATCGGTTCTGAAGAAAGCTAAATATAATAGTGACAGTTTACCTAATATTGTTAAATGACACTCATCCATTTATCACTTTTACATTAGAGGAAGAACAGAGTAACAGAATATCGTTCCTAGATGTTCAACTAACTTGATGAGTACATAAAAAATTGGAAAGAGGAGAACAGAAAATTTAAAATTGATGAACATACTTATTCCTATAGTTTTGTATCAATCAGATCTACAAGAAACTTGGTACAAATTTTGAATTAACGTGCCAGAATGATTTGCTCTGATGATATCATTATAGGTGAACTGAGTAATATTCGTAACCTGCTTAGTAGGGATAGCTATCCAACGAGATTCATCAATAAACACATGAATGAAATGAAGACCGTAGATATTTGCTATTCTAAAGAAAGTGCCGTTTTTAAAATTACAATCCCTATGTGATGCTACTGAGGAAGTTTAAGAAAGGCGGTGCAGAAAACATTTAATGATATTTTCTACAACCGCTCCATAATAGAAACCATCAATAAAGACAGACTATTTGAATTCATCACAACCATGTGCATTTACCAATTTGACTGCTCCCGTGCAGCCAGTAGTATAAGGCGTACAATTAGACAAGTCTATCATCTAAAGACCAATCGCCATGGTTGAGCAAAAGGCAGGTAAGAGAGACTAAGAGTCCCATTTTCTCTCACTTGGTGGTCACAGAACATCAATTTAGGTGGAGTTCGGTTTTATGAGCTGGATAGTTTGGTCGTGGAGCTATCATTATTCTTCTGAATAAAATCATCAGCGCAATGTTCAACTGGATGTGAAGTGTTCCCCTGTATTTCAACAACTCATCAAATTGATTTGAGTAAAGTTATTAGGTTATCCACTATATTTCATCATATTTACCTTATGGTTTACGAGTTTGTCTGCTGCATTAGAATCTATGTTCACAAAGCTAAACTTTGCATCCTAAAGAACTTTGTACAACTACTCTCACCACCTTGACCGTCAATATAGGAGTGAGTTTTCAGCCAAAATTTTATTAACTCCGTTTTTAGAAAAACTATTCAAAGAATTTTCTAATTTCTCTCACATTTGTTTGTCTGCATATTCTCCACATTTGCATTTTGATTATCACAAAGCTCCTATGATACTGACCTTTTATCAATATATTTTGTTAGTAATCTATATGCAATCCAACTTAGCAACTGTTTAATTTTTCGAACAATTACATTGACTATTATAATCCTTTTTCTTTCAGTTATTCAACAATATTTTATAATCATTATGATATTGTAAAAAAGTTGTTATTATATAACTAAGTTACGCAATTAGTCGTTAGTATTATTTCACTTTGTAAATCATACATATATCTTATTGTACAGTCATGATTCAACACTGGCTGAAAAGTAATTTCTTCCTTCCTTTTACTAAATGTCAAAATAGGGATCTTCCCTATACGGAAACGTTTTATTATCTTGGATAATTTTTTTTGATGATACAATACCTTACTACTAAAAGAAAATTAACTACAAAAGTGATTGTACAGTCTAAATAAATGATAACATATAAAAGAAAATCATTCATGAGTTGTTCTTTTTTTAATCCTCAATGAAATGATAGACCTTTAGCTTTAAACTATTCATGAATTTTATGGTCGAATTCATGAGTCAGTTAAAGCTAGACCACGATAAAGAATCTAGAAGAACTGAACGGCAACTTCGTCCTAGAATGGGACCCCTCAACAGTGAGCATTCACGATCCCGCTAGCAGAATTCGTATCCAGGACCTGTCGGACTTGCGCGCGAACGCTTAACCACATAAACCACTGAGCCAATATCCAACGGTGTTATTGTCTAACCTCAACTAATCCGCGAAATTGCGTTTACCTTCAACATTGTGTTCAGTGAGTTACTATCTCACAACAGACCTGGTTGAATTCATTTTGTTCACCAAATCTTGTTCCTCTAGCTTTATCCAAATTTTATTTTGAAAAAAAGGGATCAAAATTTGTGAAATAATCTAATTTTACTTAATTTCGATCCTATTTTAATTGAATAACTCATTTGACCGAATAAATCTTTAAGTATGTTCTAAATGACTAAGTTATAGTTATGATCAATTGAAATATTAAAAAAAAACACAACGAAGAATGCATGACAAATTCAAAATTGATTGACAAGAGAACTATATAGATTACTTAAATGTATCTACTAACAATATTCATTTATAGATTGTTTTAAAAATCAATTCCGAAGTATCATTTCTTCTCCTTTCTCTAGTTGTATTTAATTATTTTTCCTATGATTAGATTAAAATAAGAAACAGCATAATAATCCAATATATTTCGCCTATTCTTTCCCCCCAAAAAATAAAAAAAATAAAAAATAGATTCAGATAGAAATAGGTCAATTGTTTATTTTGATAAAAAGAATATTGTGAATGGATCGTTTAATGTTTTCTTTATAATTGACCTAATTACTTACTGGCTTACGCCGGTTACCCCTCGTGGAGGAGCATAGGCCGTACACTACTATTCTCTATCCAACCCTGTCCTAGAATTGATCTAATTAGTACATAATATCATTATTTACAGTTAGATTGATACTAACCTAGACATTTATATTAGAGAAATAATTTTTGTTAAAATGTAATTAAACTTCATATTGAAGAGAAATTCTACCAATAAGATATACTGTTTTTTTGACCGACGTATATTAGATCTTTATTTGGATGTCTTATCAAGAGATAAAGATGAAACTGTTAAGAAAGCAATTATACACTAGATTGGAATCCATTTCTTATAAGTAAAGATTGTTGGCATGAGTTTAAAAGTTCTTATGTGAATAATCTTGAATGCAAACTGCCAATTATTCTTTTTGTTCTTTTTGTAGTAGTGCATATTGTTACAAGTCGACCTTATCTATTATAGCTAATGGACAAACAAATTGTAGTGACCAAGAAGACGAGTGGGGACAATCAAATGTATTAGGTACAAAATTACAGAACGTCTCAGTAAAATCTGACAACCATGCAGTAAATAGTTAATTTGCAAACTATCAATCAATTGTCTCAATCTTGACAATTCCTTCTGCAAGTATCAGTCCATCGTCTCCGATTATTATTGTTCATGTATTTTCATACCAATAACATTTCGTTTTCGTTCTTTCGTTATTGATCTTCTACTGAAATACATTCAATGCTTGACCATCGTTATATACTACTTGTGTGGATATAAGTAGTCCACACCACAAAATTATTCTAAGCTACACAGTTATTCTATCACACATATATTTCTTGAGTGTTGTCCTATCACGTTTGCATAATAGTATGTGTCAATTCACTTCCCGAATTTCTTAAATGACTAATAAAAACTAAGTCATCTTTTTATTCGTTAAGTCGGTGTATTACCAAACTCCAATGTTTTTTTGTTTGTTTACCGTTCTCCACTAACATATGCATTCCGAAATACAGTTCACATTCTCATTTCAGTATCTACGTGATCTGTTGATAAGTTGTGTACTACCTAAACCTAATAAACATTATATCGGGGTCCATATCGTTCGGTCATTATGAAGTCAGAAGGGCACTAAATCAGTTATTGTTATTTTGTGACAAGAACAATCTTCAAAATATCATTATTTATTTGTCGTCGTTTTCGGTGGAGCTTCGTTCTATAAACTAGATGAATAATTCATTAAGCTTTCTGAAATAATGGTCCACAGTAACTCAAAAGTATTTAAGCATTCACTGGTGTTTTGACTCTAGTGCCAAGATTCATTCCTGTTCTCAATATTATAGTTTATTTAGATTTATATGATAATCGAACGTGTAATCCATATACGAGAGTCACTGCATTTCAGTAAAAAAAACCTAACCACTTCAGGTTTCATATTTCCTAGATTTCATTTGATTGGAGAAACGTACAGTTTTTGAGACAATGAGTTTAAACTTTGATTATTGGTAAGATTAAAAGATTTATCGTTTCTTGATGCTGAATTTTAACAGAATCACAGATCATACCAACTTAATTTTTTAGTTTCAGAGTGTCTCCAAGGCAAATTTACCAGAGAATAGAGACAGATAAACAAAGTATTTCAGATGGATTGTGAGGGACACTCGTTAATAAATTTTTTCTACGTACGGAATCACTGAAATAAATTCTGATATTTTCAGTTTTTCTAGGTGATCATCTAGGTTAACCGCATATATTCATCTACTATTATTTAAAAAAAAGCAGTTTATACCTGAGTTGATCATTGCAACGTTGGGTTTAAAGTATCATCGCTTTTGGTGGTACTTTTACCCATGTCTGTCCATTGATGAGACAAGAAGTAATTACCGTGAAAATCAAGCATCAACTACATCATACGATGATAAACGGCACAAAAACGTAAAACTATTCCAGGTTAGTAGGAGATAAATCGTATCTAAATATTTTCCAACAAGCATACTAGATGTTTACAAGCCATGTAGAAATACAACAAGAATTTGTTGGATTATTGTATATCTTTTCCCCAGCAGCCTTGAAGTGACAAGACATGTAATACTGAGTAAAATGATTAATACTGTCTAGTATAAATAAAGCTAAACATCTCAAACTAGGACAGAACAACTTTTCAGTACTTAGTAGTTCTAAGTGGTTTGTTAGTTTATGCTAAGATCGTGCTGGGAGAGCAAGATCAGTTTTAAAAATAAGCCAATTTATAACCTTGAAAAACAGGCTTATATATATATATGATAAATTTACCTTAGTTACCAGATTTATAGAAACAAAAAAACTCTTATTCATTACTTCATCATTCCAATTTTTTATAAGTTTCTTATACTAGTTTATTTCAATTTCCGCTTGTTCAAGTATCAACCGAAAAACTTGAAATTTAAACAAAATATAGTCTTTATATAATTTGATGTCTGGAACTATTACAATGTTCAGTAAGTTGATAGAGAAGAAACAATCAATATCTAGGTGTATATGACAAGCTGTGAACGACATATGGAGAAATTCGAACACTTCACTTCTACCCAAAGTTTGTGCTGATTATATCATTCAGAAGGACGATAAAAGCTCCACGACCAAACCATTCAGCTCATAGAACAGAACTCCATCAAATGGTGTTCAATAATTATACATTGTCTATGATAATTCGAATAAACTTCTTATTGACAACAAATTCAAAATCAGTTGCTCAGTTTTAAACTTATCCTCAGTTAAAATATGAATAAACCTTCAAAAATTATTTGTCCTTACATAATAAAATAATCATGATAACCAGTGAAAAATTGAACTGTTTTTTTTTTGTTTTTTTTTTCTGGACATTTCATGACAAAGTGAAGGTCATTTCATTCATTTAAAAAAATATTCAATTCTAATATAAAAAACTTATTTCCAGAAAAGTTCATATATTTTGTTTTATTTTTAGATGTTAACCATGAATTATTTATATATATTATTGATAAAAAAATTAATCATGATGACCGATTTATTATATTACTTTTCTAGAAATGTTGTTAGTAGTATATTTATTATAAACTTAATTTATTATTCATATATGCATATTATTAGTTTAAATCTTATCACGTGTGGTGTAAGACTGTAATTGTAAAGTCCTTGTTTTAATTTATGATTGTTTATTTTATGTGAATTGCCTAATACATTGTTGTTAAAAAAGTATATTCATCTATTTTTTTTTATTTATTGTTATTACTTGAATGGTTTTTTTTTTATTATAGTTAGAGATTTGAAGAAAATTAATAAATAACAACCTTAAGACAGTCTTACTGTACGGGGCTGAAACGTCGAGAACTACTACATCCATCGTCAAGAAGGTACAAGTATTTATAAACAGTTGTCTACGCAAAATACTCAACATTCACTGATCGGATACTATCAGCAACAGCGTTCTATGGGATAGGACAAACCTGGTTCCAGCTGAAGTGGAACTTAGGAAAATACGTTGGAAGTGGATCGGATATACATTGAGAAAACCACCAAACCGCATCACGATGCAATCCCTAACTTGGGATCCTGAAGAAAAGCGGAAATGAGGAAGACCAAAGAACACATTACGTCAGGAAATAGAAGCAGAACAACTAGAAAGAACCGGAAAGAATCTCCCAAGACAGGGTTGGATGGAGAATGCTGTTGTGCGGCCTATGCTCCTCCACGAGGGGTAACAGGCATTAGTAGGTAAGCTAGTATTAACGTAATTATTGTTTATTATCAAGGATAAATAACAAATTGCTGATGGAGTTTTGTTCTCTGAGCTGGATGGTCAAAGAACGAAACTCCATCAAAATCATCCACTTGAGCTATAAATCTTCTCTACCACTCCAAAAAATTACTGATTCATGAAAGAATACATTGGATAGATTGATTAAGTTTTCATGAAAAGAAGTAAAAAAAGATTTTACACTGAGATTAATTGATCTAATAACAGTAAATAATAAACATTCATAGTTTACTACTTCTAAACACAGTTGAAACAAGTAGTAAGATTGGTCGTAACTAAGCTTTCATGGTATTGTATAAACGTGTTCAAAGACGTATACTAAGGTTGATTAAAGCCTTGACCGTATGAAAAGTCGAACCTCCTTTATACATTCAAAAATAGTTCGTTTACACCTTAAGCCTATCCCGGTAATATTGTTTTATTAAACATCGTGATGAATGTCATATTAAGGTAAGACGGTGGTTGGAGGTGGTCAACAGGAAACCCTGGACCCGGTTTTCGTGCTATTTGGCACTCGTCAGCAAGGTGTACCTGTAATCTCGAGGGAACTGATGCTCTCTGGCGGATTCCATCCCGTGTCACTCAGCTTTACAGTCAGAGACGTTACCACTGAGCTATTCGGGCCGCGACCGACCTACTGTAGGACTGAGGTGTAATCACATTTGAATTGATCCCTGGGTGGTGATCATTGCCATGCCACGTGATGACCCACGTTCACACGATCTTAAACAGCAATCGGCACACATCACAGTAGTAGTTGGATACAGTGAGGAGACGATGTTGTGTGTGAGTGGGACTAGGCAAGTGACTGTGACTGGTCGGTGTTGTGAATGAATTAAATGAAGTGTGAAAGTAACAGGGGACACGGGAGTGAGAATGTGGAGAGTGTGACGTGGTGATCGTGGTTTTGTTTGTGATTGTAGTACTGTTTTTGTTTTTTCGTTGTATTTGTAGTTGTAATTGCAAACATCTTAGTGTGGTGAAC